>NW_024062533.1:0-600000 GCF_006381635.1 Hibiscus syriacus | reverse complement strand
TTGGATCATAGTAAAGGTGATGGAGTTGTAAAATTTGGAAAAGATATAAGGTTAAGTTAATTAAGTATGATGAATCTGGATTTGGTTTTGTATTCTGATCATATAGATATGATGTAGACAAAGGAATAAGTGGTTGTATAATATTAAGGAAGAAATTTTCAGTACAAGAGATGGTCAAGGAAGAGGATATGTAGAAATGAAAGGAATTATCAAAGTTACGAAGATATGATAAAGATCGGTAATCAGGGATAAGTCTAAGTGATATGAAAAGCGTATGAGAGACTGAAGAAAATGTATGATCTATGTTATAAGGATATTTTGAATTGTGAAGGTGTAAAAGGAAATACAGAATTAAAGGAGAGAAAAGACATGAATGGATTGAGGTTATTGGTTATTGTGTATATGATAAGTGACAGTAGATGAATGTATAAAGGAAAAAGGAATTTGAAGAACTACAGGAAGAAAATGTTAAGTAAAGGAGACAACCTGAGAACATTAGAAGGTATGTTCTTATTGGTATGTGCAATGAAAATTCGAGGACAAATTTTCTTTAAAGGAGGGGAGATTTGTAATATCCCAAACTTGGGGTTAGTGACTAAATTATAAAGTTTTATAATTTGGTAACTAAAGAAGAAGAATTGAATAGTTCAATGATTTATTTGGAAATATTTCCTAAAATTTGCTAGTAATTATTAAAGGAATTAAAGGGTAAAATGGTCATTTGACAAGGAAGATTTTTATTTCTCTTTATAAGATAAGGGAACCACGTGGGAAGGAAAGATTTCTCCAGAACTTCTTCTTTCTTCTTCTTCCTCTCATCCCGTATCTCCAAGCTCAAAGGTGAATTTCTTTGTTTGTGGATTAATTGTTGATTTTAAGGTTGGGTTATGATCATTAGATGATAATTAAGCTTAAAGAAAGCTTAAATCATCTTAAAAGCAAATGATGGTGGAGTTAGGAGAGATTAAATATTAAGAGTTTTCAAATGAAATCTTAGAATAGAGTTCATTACTCAAATTGGAAGATAAATTTGACTTGTCATCAACTTAATTAAGAGATATGAAGTGATAGAATTGAATTAAGAACATATTGAAAAATTGGTATGATTATTGATTTCCAGAGGGAGAAAGGAATTTTGAGATTTAAAGGGGTGATAAAGGAGTAAAAATGAGTTTAAGTATGTATATGAGAGTTAAGAATATGGTAGAGGATGTAATATGAAGTGTTTGAGTAGAATTGGAGTGATTTTCTGGCTTAAAAATGAATTCTGGGATATGTGCATCGATGCACATTCAATGTGTACTGATGCATCAAGGGTATTTCCAGAAAATTGTTTAGTGTGTATCGATGCACAGGAAGTGCATCGATGCACCCATTAAAAATGGAAACATCGAATGCAATTAGTGCATTGATGCATAAGGAGTGCATCGATACACCCCCTTAAAATGAAAACATCGAAGGTGATTAGTATATCGATGCATGGGTAGTGCATCGATGCACATGTTAAAGAATGCATTGATGCACTTCAAGGGGAAATTGAAATATACATTTCTTTTGGTCTAAGAAATGATAGATTATAATATATCAATTAGATACTGATATGCGTCAATGTATGATTATATAGATATCGAGCACGAACAAGTTCCGAAACGATTATCAAGTCAAGATTCGATCGAAAGAAATGAAATCATAAAAGTGGATTGGAACTTAGTGAGGCTCAGGTGAGTGCATATGATTATAGTATATGATTATATGGAAATTTGACTTGCGATGAGTCTATTTCCATGTTCTAGTTTTATGAATGCATGAAAATAAGTATAGTTGGTAACCGTTAGTATGTGAATATGTATTGTTATGTTCTTTTCTATGATATGATTTATGTGATGATGTGACTCTGTGATATAAGTTATATGAACATAAACTATGTAAATAATAATGACTTATGTAATGACAAGAGAAAGTGATATAAGCTATGTGGTATAGATATAAATGATTATATGAACATGTAATATAAGTTATGTGATGAGGATTTATGTTTTTATGTCTATGAGAAGTATGTGCTATGTGATCCTATGAGAATATGAAATGAGATATGTGAACATGTGAATTATATGAAAAGTGATATGAATTACATGAAAAGAAGCTATGAGCTTATATGAACATGTGATATGAAAGTGTATATGTGAAATGATATAAGTGAAAATGCCCATGTTATTTGTATTGAGAGCTAGAGGTATAGTTGGCATGCCAAGAGTCGAGGGTCTACGTGGTCCTTCGGGACATATATGTTATATGTAGTCCTTTGAGACATCTACGTGGTCCTTCGGGACAAATTCTACGCGCCCCTAGTGGGAATTATACGAGCTGTGGTGACAGCATAGTGCACAACCTCAATAGACTCACATATCTACAGTTTTCACATGTGTATATGGGCTAATAAGAGATAATATTGAATACAATGTATGTTTTGGGATATGAATTATATGACATGATATATGTGTGTTAGTGATTATTGTATATGTTATAAGATATATGATTGTACAAATGGTAATTGTAAGATCATATGATAAAAGGAATCAATGATAGTGATAAGAATGAAGAAGATGATACAGTTGCTTGTGTGTATGTGTTTTATAATAGGATATATGCTTTACATGACAGAATATATGTATATATGTGTTATTGGTTATCGTATATGTGTTATATTGCATACGCGAGTACATGTTAAAGTATATGTGAATGAGTATAATTGATTGACATGATGATATAATAACAAGTCTATCATATATATAATATGGACATAAAAGATCATAGAAACAGGAGATAAGAGATATGAATGATAATGACATATATGTATGTATGTATTTGTTACATATAAAAGTATATGAGTTGTATGAAATGATAATAGTAATTGTTTATGCATGATTACTAATAAATGTTTACATTATATGTTTATTGCCTCACTAAGTCATAGACTTAGCGTGTAACTGATTTACACATAGGTTTCGAGAAGAGTAAAGAGCAATGTGGAGCAAGATAGGTCAGTTCTCCTTACCAAAGGTCAGATCAGAATAAAGGTGAATAATATATATTTTAATATATGAAGTTCTAGTTGGCATGTATTCAAAATGATATATTGTATAAGCTCTGAATTGTTCTGTAAATGTTCGAATAAGTTATATGGATAAAAATTTTAAATCACTCACTATTTTATACAAGTAAATGTTTTGAAAAGTCAATGTGACACCTCAGACTCAGATCCGGGTCGGATACGAGGTGGGGGTGTTACAGCGAGGCCCCAACTAAATGTGCAGACTACTCGAAAATCAGTGAGGTGACACAACCACATACAATGAACTTGGTTTTGAGATTTTTCAGGCGTCAAGATCCCTCTTATGACTCGTAATATGTATGCTACAGCAAATGCTTTAGCCTCATCCTCGGAACAATTTTCATTCAACCGTTTAAAATTTGATTGCAGTTATGCTAACAGTATTCGACCACCATTGAACTCATGGGGATACCACCAAGATACTCCTGGCACAACGAATGACTATCATCATCTACCACACCACATAGAACATTTTTATCTACTGAAAGCCCCAAATACATGAAAACATCTTCCAGCCTAATAGTGCACTCTCCGCATGAAAGATTGAATGTGTGTGTCTCTAGTCTCCATCTCTCAATTAGTGTAGAAATAAGAGTGAGTTCAATTTTATAGCCTCATTCATATTTGGCTATGTAACCAAACCCAGTCTCAACTAAATACCTCCAGATACGACACAATATGTTCATCTTAACGATACGAATAAACAATTCTAATATACGATCATTTCCCTAATTAATAAATAATTTACGAATTAAAATTTAAACTAATACTAAAAAAATTTAAATATAGTATTCAAAACAATTAAAATAACACAACTTAATATTGTTACTGTATCAGTGAAATGACTCGAGATATTATTTTCATCCAATCACAACAACCCATATTCCATTTTACAACTACAAAAATTAATAAAAATTTACTTATTAGAATAAAATCTTATAAAATAATAAAATATTAAATAAATATAATAAAATAAAAAATAGATTTCTAAATACTATAAGAAAACCTACTTAAAGCAAGATTAGAGAAACGAGAGAATTTTAGGTGTAATTTAAGTGTGAGGAGGGGGATAGGGTTTTGGATGGAGCGAGTTTGTGAGAATTAAATTAAAAGCGCGCCTCCTACAACGCGTCTTCTGACGTGTCACCACAACCACGCGAGAGCGCATTCCCGAGAACGTGCCTTTCCACCATTGCGCTAGCTTAGACGAAACTTGGGGAAGACGCACCCTCTACAACGAGCCTTCCCTCCGCGTATGCAAAGCGCGTTTCCTGCGATGCACCTTATTATCTCTCTGTCAGAAAGGGTGTTAGATTGGTAAATTTTGGAGATTGGGTGTTTGATCGCTATTATTATAAAACAAGAGTGATTTTTGGATTAAAAAAATTGCTCGTTCAGGCAACCAAGTTTTATTGCACTCAATGTGTGGACGTCATGAAAAATATGTGAAATGTAAAAAAATATAGGTAAAAAGGCATAAGATATCCCTGAACTTTTGAATAAATATCAATGACACTCGTATTATTTTATTCTCAATATAACCATCAAACTCAGAAAATAAACCCAATGTGACCCTTAGACCAATGTTCTTTTATCGTTGACTGTTACGGTGCTGATGCGACAGTTCACGGTGCTGACATGGCAGTCCAGGGTGTCATATTAACATGACGAATGAGCATGTGGATAGACTAAATTGATAGTTCTAATGTGGTAGATGAACTGTTATATTAGCATCGTATACCACTGTATCAACACTTTGATCTGACACACTAATTCTGTAATAGTCAACAACAAAAAACACTTATCAAATGATCATATTAAATTTATTTTCTAAATTGGAGAAACGCATTGAGAGAAATAATAATATGATAGTAAAAATAATTATTTAAAAATATAAAATTTTCTTATGTCTTTTTGTCAATAAATAAATAAATAATAAAAGATTGAAAATTTGGGGAGTGAGCACAAAGGGACAATCTTCACAAGTCCCAAGCCGAGTTAGATGAAGCCGTTGGTCCCAACTCCCAACAGGGTTAACCAAAGTCACTTTCTGATGGAAGAAGTTCCCCATTGGTGGCTCTGTTTTTGACTCGGTTCACAAAACCAATCTATATATTGCTGAATTAACTCTTCTGGGAACCAACCATTTCAGCAAAAGAACCCAGAAATTCAAAAGCTTTTGAATTCTACTATCATTTCCTTTCCTTTTTAAAAGAAGTCGGCTTGTCAAGTCGCTGTTCCTTTTTTCTTTTTAATTGTTTTCCTCTTCAGTATTTAACGTTAAATCACATCATCTCAGAATTCGAAACAGCTGCAGCAAACTCCCCAATCCCTCTTTATTTATTAATATTCTTTCCCCTGACTTCAATTTCTATTTCTCTTATCATGGTGTATAGGCTTTTAACTTTGATGTTGGTATTAAAGGCAAGAAAAGGAACAAGCTTTCAAGCTTAAAAAATTTCATGTGCTTTTCTTTTGTTCTCATTTGCTCCTGTCTTTCCTCTTGGTGCCTTTCATTCATTCAAAAGAGGTGAAGTAATGACTAAAGAAGAAGACTTTAAGCTGCTCAAGATTCAGGTCTTTCTCTTGTTATACCCTTCTTTTTGATTTGTTTATTATTATTTTGAAAATCTACATGTACAACAAATTGTAGGTGATGCTGGTCTTTTCTTATGAAAGATCTTTTCTTTTCTTTTTTCTCTTGTTTGCTTTTCCTTATCTCCAGACTTGTGTTCTCAAAGTGAACATACACTGTGATGGTTGTAAGCAGAAAGTGAAGAAACTCCTCCAGAGAACTGAAGGTGCTTTTCTCACTTTTAGCTATAGCTTTCTTTCATCATTGCATTCTTGTCATTTTCTGCTGTCTGTTTAGTTGCTGAGAAAATTATGATGCCAAAAGAAAATTTGGACTGTTTCTAGTTGTTTGGGGCACTCTGCTGGGAAAATTTCCAACTCATTGTCCCCCATAGTTTGTGTCACATGCTTTGGCTAATCTATTTTTTTTTATTTGTTGTTTTATTCTTTGTTCCCAGGTGTTTACCAAGTAAGTATAGATGCAGAGCAGAAGAAAGTTACAGTCTCAGGGAGTGTTGATTCTGCAACTTTGATCAAGAAATTGGTCAGAGCTGGTAAATATGCTGAGGTTTGGTCCCAAAAGTCTAACCAGAACCAGAACCATGATCAAAAGCAAAAGCAAAAGAACAACTGCATCAAAGATGACAACAAGAGCAACAACAACAAAAGCCAGAAGCAAGGTATTCTCAAAGGTATGGAAGCGGTGAAGAACCAGCAGCAGAAGTTTCCCATTTCCATTCCGGATGAAGATGACGAGTATATGGATGATTATGATGGAGAGGATGAAAAGGACGAGTTGCAGTTTCTCAAATCAAATCAGCTCGGTCAGTTGGGTCAGCTCGGCGGTTTGCTGAGACAACAAGCTCTTGATGCTGCAAATGATGCTAATAAAGGTGTTGAGAACATTAATCCCGTTAACAACAACAATGTTATGGATGGGAATGCTGGGAAGAAAGGGAACCCCAATCAGAGCATGGGAATGAAGGTCAACCCTGGTTTTCTTGATCAAAAAACACTGGCAGCTCTGAAGATGAATGCTGCAGCAGCCGAGGGCAAGAGCGGGAATGACATGAACTCGATTCCCGGTCTTTCGGGTTTTCATGGAAATGGTGCTAATGTTGTTCCTAATGCTTCTGTTTTAGCAGCAAATCCCAGTGCTGTTGGTGGATACCACCAAGTTCAATCCAACAATTTCTTGCAGGGGCCTCCTGCATCACGTTTCCCGAACGGCGGATACGCTACCGGTCAATATCCGTCGTCGATGCTCATGAACATCAACGGCTATAACTATCCATCATCGATGATGAACATGATGAACCTGCCGAACAGGCATGGCATGCAGCAACAACAACCTCAGATGATGTATCATAGATCCTCTTTAATCCCCCCTAGCACTGGCTATTATTACAATTACAACCCTCCGCCACCATACTCATTCCCTGAAGTGCACAATTTCAATGCTGATCATCAACCCACAGCAACAACCCATATGATCAGTGATGACAACACAAGCAGCATATGTTCAATAATGTAACGAGAGAATGAATGAGTTACTGATTCTACTGTGTAATGGGGACAAGTTTGAGTAAAAAATATCGTGTATTGTGTAGTTGTCGAGTCTGCTGTTTATCTTTTATTTTGTTTAAGTATTTAACTTCAGCTCTGCCTGCTTGTGTTCTAGTCTCTTTTATTCCGCACATGGATAATGAAAATGTGATTAACCTTTACAATTAAGGAGTGGGGTTCTTATTTTATTCCAATTGGAGACAAGGTGACATCGGTTACTGCAACTTTACAGAGAATAATGACAGAGAAGGTAGGACCGAGCTGGGTTGACACTTTGTGTCACGTTAGTGCTGCACAGAGACTGAGCCTCGGTTTGGTTAGGTTAGGTGGATGGGGCTTGCATTGGCCATTGGTTGAGTGATGCTGACAGTCAGCTGCGGCCAATAGGAAAAGGACAGGAACCACCATCACCATCTTTGCTCCCACTCATCATTTCACTGCAAATTAATTGCAAAGAGATACTGGTTTTATAATGGATCTCATTCGACATGCAAGTTTCAGTTTTTATTATTCTGCTACTTATTTGTCAATCAAACAATTTCAGATAATTCTTTTGTTTATAAGAGTCTCCGAGCAGTCTAAAGTCTCTGAGTCAGTTACAATACAAGACAGATCTATATGATTTTTCATAGCAAAATCAAAGAATTTAATTATCAAATTTATTTAATTTTTCTGACCTATAAATAGTTATAATAACCCTATAACTGATCAATTATAATTACTATAAATAATGATAGAGAGAATCATCTGTGCTTCTCATTCATCCTCCAATATCCTCGTGTCACATACATAAAAACACCGGTCAATGATCACGTCCTCATTGACTACAGCACTTCATCCAAACTAAAAAAATATGAACAGTTAATCATCGACAAAATTCATTTGTTCCTGCCAATAATTTTATTCGGTTGACATTTAGAAAGATGGGGGCATGGTGGAGTTTGTGGAGTGGCGCAACATGTTTTAATTCTCACAAAGAATCTCTCTCTGTCAGCACTCAGCAGCATATGAATATGATAGCCGTTTGAAAGGGGATAAGTAAGATGCTCTGAGAAGAATTTAAGGTGACATTTACTAATTGCATGAAAGTAAACGATAGAAACAGAAAAAGAAAAGCAGGTAAAAGGTGGAAACAATGTTAAATTGATTGTTGGATGGTTGGTTATGTGTAAAAGTAGTGAACCCGGATTGCAGGAAGTCATAATCATAGCCAAAAATATTAATGGCAGCCTCTTTTGCAGAGTCCATTAATGTCTGTGTAATTGACATAAGCATTTCTTCATGACAAATGCAAAGCACTGAGAGACGAAACTGCTGCAATACTGTTCTCTTTGAGCTGAAATGGATTTTTCATAATTTGCAAACTCAATCCCACAAGTGGGAATTAGAAGTATCCCGTTACCAACCATTAATTAATCTAGTGAGATCGTTCATAATTTTTTTTAAACAAAATTAGAGATTTGAATCTTGTGTTAGAAAATATAAATTAATTGAATGATGTTGATGTTATTTATAATATGGCATATCACTTGATTAATATACTTATTACAATAAGTCAAATTGATAAGGGTTTATTATTGTGTATCTTTATCAATATTTACCTCTCATTTATTGATTGAATATTACTGATTTATCTTTATTTTGAGTTTATTTTGAACAAGAGCCTCATGGATTAATTAGTCAAAAATCAGCAGATTTCGACCGTCTAGTTAGTATCTTCTAAAAGACGAGCATAATTATTTTGAATATTTAATTTGAAATTTACCTAGAATAAGATTATTCAAAAGATGAAGCAGAATTCAATCAGAGTACAACACTTAAATATTTATTTTTATCTTTTGTAATAAACCTTGTAAATTTAGGATTTTAGTTTGATTATTTTATTATTATTTTTATTTATTTGGGAATTAGTTTAGTTAGAACTCTTAGTTTGATTATATCATTATCTTTTATTTGGAAATTAGTTATTTTATTTGCTTAGAACTTTCGGGTTATAAATACCCCTTAGGTTCAACACTTGAAACTCATATTAGAATTTATTTGTCCTTGGTTCATTATTGAAGTTATGCTTTTCATCTCTTATTTTCTTTTCACAATGCTAAGCATGATCCAATCTATGCTTAGCTAAACTTTGACTTAGCAAAAAGTGATCATTCCCTTAAAAGTTATTATATCCCCAACTCAAAAGGTGCACGTTAATTTGAAGACTATTTTGCTTGAAGTTTGGAAGTTGGATTGATTGGTCGTAATTCCGCTTCTTGTGAATAAACTTAGTGGTGATCCGTTAAGAGGAATCAAGATCTTCAATTTTCGATGAGACACTATAACTCGAAACTTAAACTATTTTGAATCTAACGCCGATAAACGTGGCTAGACCAACAAGGACTGTATTTCAGAGATAGACATAGAAATTTTAGTTAATTGGAGAGAAGAGTTAGCTGCAAGGGTTGAGCCCTTTTGACTGTAACCGTCGTACATCACGAAGAGAAAATTTTATTTCGACGATCGATCGAAATTGAGGCTAAGAAAGCCTAAGGCTATATCATCTCTATTGAATTCTTGTACTTTATTTACTTTATTTATTTTCTTATTATTTTTTATTCATTAGTTATTATTTATTATTTATTTACTTTCATTAATTTTAAAATCTTTTTTTTACTTTTTGTAGTTGATTCAATCCAAGAAACGATATTATCAAACTTCCTTAGTTCATGTGGATCGACCCTACTTCTCTTTACTACTTTATTTATTTATTTGAGAATTAGGAATATTTTTTATTTGACAAATTCAACGCTTGTCACATATCACTTGATGCATAGATTTATTTTTTAGTTAAAGTTGTATCCATTCAATTATATCTATTAGTTTTTCAACAAATCTTTTCATGACATGTTTCAATTGTTCATGAAAAGGTCTTAACCTTTTGATTCATTTCATATCCTTTATAACTAGGTTAATTGAGGCACTAATATAAGACACCTCAAAATTTTGAACAGGAAGTTTCTTATAAAATTCTGAATAGGAAGTTACTTATAAAATTCCTTTCAACTTCATTTTTTCTGATGATAGAGAAGTGCAAGAATGTGTTCAATTGATCACTAAGATTGTTCTTATTGTTGTGATCATTTGTTGTTGTATCTTGGGAGATCGACGTCCAACGTTACTCAAAGCACCAATGAGAGGATGAATTTTTGCTTAAAAAAATTGTTCATATAAGCCTCAATAAAAATTTATTTTCTATTTATCCGACTTTGCTCATATGTTCCAATGCCTACATACTAATAACTAATTTCGTTCCTATACTTTAATTCTTTATTTATTTTGTTTCATTCAATTATATAATAATATTTGTTATTATTATTATTATTATTATTATTATTATTATTTTATTTGTAAAGTCTCGAAACCCGAGTTAGTAGTTCGGGTCAACTCGAGACCCATTTTAGAGCCCAAATTAATTATTAAAAATATCTTAAACCAAGGCTAAGTGGATTTGGGTTGTGTTGGGCCCAAAAGACTTATGTAAGGTGATGATATTCATATGGGCTTGAAAGTATAGGGACCTAAAGTGTAGTTTACCTATTTTATTTCAGCTGAAAATCTTCTCCTTTGTTTTTATATTTTTCACGTGAACCAAACCCAAAACTATCTTACCAAATACTTTTTTTCTTCTTCCTTCTAGCATTTTCCATTTCCCTTCCTTTTAAGAGCTAAGTTTCAAGCAATCCAATCTTAGTTAGCTTGAGCCAACATAAGATTATGAATCACCATTCTTCAAGCTTTAATTTAAACCCCATTTTGTAAGTTTTACTCTATGGTTTACAAAATGGGTTTTTGGGAGGTTTAATAAATCCTAGGATTCTAGGTTGTTTTTGTTAGATTTAGGATATTGGAAGTATTCTAATCCTTATTTTCATTACATAGTTAATTTAGAAACTTCTCTTTCTTATCTTTGATTAATGAAAGAAGTGGGTGAAGCCTCCAAGGCAAAGGGGAAGGAAAAAGCTTCTATTAAGTGAGTTGGAGCTTTGCTTTTAACCTAGAAATCAAGGTATCAACACTTACAACTTCTCTATACTTTTAGTGGGTCATGTTAATGTATTGAATAGCATGAAGGTAAGAAATAAACTTATTAAGCATATTAATGGTAGATTTTATGTTTTGGAATTTTAAGCATGATATAAGCCTTATTTATGTCCTTTTTATGACATAAGACTTTAAGCATGTTTGGGGACCTCATCAGGGTCTTTAGGAGTGAGATATATCATTTTTGTTCTTGTTTTTAAGTCTTATGTAGGTCAAGTATCGATACTATATGGCTAGTATCGATACTTGTTCTTCTTTTCTAGGTAGAAATGTGTTTTCAGGGCATAAGTATCGATACCTTTTTAATAGTATCAACACTTTGGGTCATAGTTTCAAAACTCCAAGAAAGTATCGAAACTAGGCAGAACAATATGTATAAAAGTATCGGTATTTATATAAAGTATCAAAACTTTTGCAGTAGTATCGATACTCTTGGGCTAGTATCGATACTTTCAGTCTGTTTTGGGAAAAATGATCATATTTAAAGTAATTTGACCCGAGGTACCCCAATACTTCAGTATATTATCAAATAAGACTACAAATAAGAATATTTATGATGTTTAATTCAAACATAGAAACCAAATAATTAGGGTGACATAAAACTATCCTTGGTTGATGCTCGAGAAACAATTCAGATAACCGAGTTCCTATAGTTTAGGGTGTCGAAAGTATAGATGCAGTCCGGATATCCATAGGTAGGGCGCAAGGCCTTTAAAATTGATTAGCTAGGATGCAAGGTCCGACACTCGCGAGGGGTGGGCTAGTCGGGGTCCTCGGTGGACTAGAGAGATGCGTGAGCTCCGAGATGCAGAAATCCCTCAGTTGCACCATGATATCTACCATAGCGTAGAGAGTGAGTATAGTAAGGATACTCACTAATGTTGTATTGATGATGCATTGAATTGTTTTCAGTTATTAAAGCATGTTGTAAATGTACCCATGTTAGTATATTTTAGTTGTTCGTGTGGAACTGGTCTAGTTAGCTTAGCGTTTGGAATTTATTTCCTTACGCAAATTAGGTGAAGATCAGTAGAGGAGCCTTTTGACTAAAAGAAATCTAGACCAAACAACATAGCAGAGTGCGTCTCAAATTTCTAGAGGACATGCATATTCAAAGTTTCTATTTTGTAAATTTGAGTCATAAATTGTTTTAAATACATGGTCTGTTTATTTTTTATTTATTTTGTAATTGTGGGAGCTCCCGACTGTAAACTATTTTTGCATGGATTTTATTGTCTATTTTATTGCAAGTTTTTACACATGAAGCTATAATTTCAAGTGAGTATGATAAAGGAAATTTGTTGGTTAGCCACTCCGGTGGTTCTGTGTGGCACTCTCATTGGTCGACTGTATGTCATACTGGTGTTGGGTGTTACATTATTTCTCATATTAACATTTTGTCTAGTATATTGACATTGTAAATGGAGTAAATTGGATTGAAAGAGTTTGTTCCCATAATGAATCTCTACAATACTCGGTCTAGATTAGTCGATCGATAAATCAAATACAAATGATTATAAGAAGAAATATAACTCAAATCCAAAATTAAAATCAAACTCGGTAAATGCCCATTCAAACATGGACCAATTCCAACATTCAAAGTCCAAGAAAATTCAAGTTGCTAAGTTGAAATCAATCTTAAATAGACTTGTTTAAACAAACTAGCTTTTGAAATAAATTCGAAAAGTAATTTATTTATTTATTCTTTGAGTCATGTTCCTAAGTTAAAATCAATCTTAATTAGGCTTGTTTAAACAAATTAACTTTCGAAATAAATTAGAAAAGTAATTTATTTATTTATTCTTCGAGTCCAATAAAAATAAGTGTCTATGGTTCCTACTCAACTTAAAAGCTCACCCAAGTCCTTGCCTCCTTGGTTCATCACCACTAGAAACTAAAACTCTAGCAATCGAAGGTACCAACGGGTTTAAACCAGATTCGCATTTGCACATATCTTATATTTCTCACAAATGTTAATAAGAATCAATATTCATATGTTAATCCAAATTACTAATAATTAGGATGGTTGACTCAGTTAAGCTTGATGGGTCAAGATTGAGCTTTTGAATGAAATTTTAATCCGAATAGTGTTAAAGAAAGAAAATTTTGAGCGAAGTGCCATGATTATGGGGTAAAGCCTTATAAGGATTTTAGAGAAGTTTGGGTGGATGAAGAGCATCCATACAATATGTGATGCCTAGGTGTCTATATATACACGTGAAGTTATGTTTGAATGTATAATATGAAACGAGTTGTCTTATGTACTGTTTTTATAACACCGTAAAACCGATTCATAAGATTTAACGAGCTTAGAATGTCACATTAGGCCTCCAAAGAGATTCTAAATTTAAACAATTCAATTTTGTTTTTGGTTACAAAGAAAGCCACTGCAATAATAGTGAGTTAGACTATTATTCATAGTAGCACCTTCAGCGTTGAGAAGGGTTTGAATTTCTCTCGGTGGTTGTTGAAAGATGGTGAGTCACAGAACTCCATTAGTATCTGTGTGGGCGAGGCCATCAGCAACTGTGTTGGCTTCTCTGTTAATGTGTGAAACCTTAACATTCTAATGGTATGCAAGGATGTTTCGTATACACATTATGATGCACGTTCAACTCGCATCAAAGTATAATTCATTTTACTTTGATTCCATCGTATGCATCTGTTTCAATTATTTTATTTTTAAATTAGGGCAATATAATTGCTTTTCTGTTGCGTTGGATCTTTTGTAAAATTATTTCAATTCATGTATGAAATCGCATGATTAATATATTAATGTTAGCGCGCATATCTGTAATAATTCTTGAATTTCCATGTTGATTCCGCTTAATTATTGCAGTTGTTTTCAAATTGCGATATTATTTTTGTTTCGTGTCCGGACTAATCGCATATATTAATTTAGTTTACATTATGGTTAGTAGCATCATGTTTAGGGAGTTTTTCTATCTCTTATGTGTTTGATTTCGATAAATATAAGTCCTAAGTTTGGTAACATATGATTGAAATCAGGATATTTTAGTTTTTGATTTACTATAAAATTTGTATCATGATAAAATTAGGATTATAATCAGAGGGGGTTGGTTTTGCTTTGCAACTTGATAATCAATTATAATGATAATAATTGATTTTTGTGTCATGACATTAATTTTGAATATAATTGTAACGCCCCAAATATCGGGTTAGGAGTTCGGGCTAATCCGAGAGTGCTTTAAATGAACTCATTAGCCTTGCAAGGAAGATTAGTCCATTTGGGTTGAGTTTGGATATACTCAGTTGTGCCAACAAAGCTCTCAGTTATGACATTGACTTTTGGCTCAGCGCATCTGCTACAACGTTCGCTTTCCCGGGGTGATAGTCGATAACACAATCATAATCCTTGAGTAACTCCACCCATCTACGTTGCCTCAAGTTAAGATCCTTCTGGGTAAGCAAATACCTTAAACTTTTGTGATCTGTGAAGATGTGACATTTTCCCCCAAACAAGTAATGTCTCCAAATATTGAGTGCGAAAACAACCACAACCAACTCTAAATCGTGGGTGAGGTAATTCCGCTCGTGAGGCTTGAGTTGACGAGATCCATACGCTATTACCTTCCCATCTTGCATCAGCACACATCCTAGGTCGTTTAACGAAGCATCACTATATACGGTAAATTTTTCGCCCGACTCAGGCTAGGTTAAGATTGGGGCTTGGGTCAAAAGGGTCTTAATTGCTCGAAACTAATCTATTGTTTCTCAGTCCACACAAACGATACACTTTTCTAAAGTAACTTTGTCATCGAGGCAGCTATCATCAAAAAACCCTTTACGAAGCACGATAATAGCCCACGCGACCTAAGAAACTGCGTACTTTAGTTACGCTCTTGGGTGGTTCCCACTCAAGAACTGCTTGAACTTTCTAAGGGTCAACACAAATACCATTCGCTGCTACTACATGCCCAAAAAATGAAACCTCAGACAACCAAAAATTGCACTTTCCAAACTTAGCGAACAACTGACGGTCTCAAAGGGTGGTCTCAAAGGGTCTGAATAACTATGCGAAGGTGTCGGTTGTGCTCATCCTCTAATCGCGAAGACACTAGAATATCGTCTATGGAAACCACCGTAAACTAACCCAAATACGGGTGGAAAACTCGATTCACGAGATCCATGAATGCCATCGGGGCGTTGGTGAGTCCAAACGGCATTACCAGGAACTCATAGTGACCGTATCTTGTCCTGAATGCCATCTTTGCTATATTCACTTCCTTGACCTTTAACTGATGATATCCGGATATCAAGTCTCTAATTGTTCGGATGTCCTTAATCCGCGGGTGTGTTGCTTTGGTATTAATCACATGAGCTAAGAAGGCTTCACAACCCCCATCCAAAATCCTTTGAGCTTTAAGAGCCGACACAATCCTTATGTGAAAGCAATTCTTCAGTATCTCAAAAGTACTCTCAATTATGGCTTGTTTTATGAATTTCAAATAAATTTGAGCTTATAGGATACTGTGATAATGATTTTGGAGGAGATAAAGATGGTAGAAAAAGCACTAGTGAATATGTATTTTTTCATGGGAGATACAACTGTCTCATGGAGTTTTAAGGAGGAATCAATTGTGGCATTTTCTAGTTGTGAAGCTGAGTATGTTGCTGCTACATCTTGTGCTTGTCATGCTATTTGGCTACAAAAATTTGACTGAAATTCAACTCCCACAAGGAAATGCTACAAAGAATTTGATTGATAATAAGTCTGCTCTAGCTCTTGCAAAGAATCCAGTATTTCATGATCGAACTAAACACGTAGACAAAAGATATCACTTTATTCGTGAATGTGTTGAAAAGAAAGAAATGCATCTAGATTACGTAAGTTCTCTTGACCATGTTGCATATATTTTCACCAAACCCCTAAAGTATGATGTATTCTGCAAGTTCTGGAGGTTGTTAGGAGTTGGTCAAAATCAAGTTTAAGGGGATGTTAGAAATTAAACTTGCTTTTTTTATTAAAGAATTAAATGTGTCACTTTAATTAATTAAACTTGAGTTTAGTTGAGTTCATAAACTCACTTCATTAAATATGAGAGCTATTAATATTAAATTTGAGTTTCAGTTATGATGAATGTAAGTCCTATATACGTATTATAATGCACATTGCGATGTGTGGAAAATAAAGAGAAACCCTTCTTATAAACGTTATTCAATTGTCTTTTCTCTCATTTTTTATTTTGTGAGAATTCATATATTTTGTTTTCCAACACATTGTGCATATTATAAGATTTTGAGCTTGAGTTAAGACAATGATATTTTTCGAGGAGTTTCTAGCATTGTTATCCTACAAAATATAATACCTTATTCCTATTAGTGGATGCATATGAAGGACGCGTTGGAGGGACAAACTTTAACTTATAAAATTTTAGGGGGTGAAAACAGAATTTCAATAGAAAATACGTAGAAAAATCTAAAATATATGATAATTTTATATTTTTATGGGGCGACCAGGATGTGCTCGTAGGATCCCTCTTAGTACTCTTAACGATTATGTATCCATTTACCCATTGTTTTAAGATTGAACTTCCGAATTTTATGTTAAATTCTTTTAATATGGGAAATTACGATTTTAATCTTAATTTCAGATATTATGAAATTATATTAATAAAAGTTAAAAAATTATTATTTCAATTTTCATTTATTTTGATGATCTAATATGACACTATGATATATCTGTTTATTATTTCGAGTTCACTTTATTTTATTTTAAAATTTCGAGTCCACTTTAGAATGTTAATTATAACTCCCAACCAAGTAGAAAGCCAACATGGGGCACTAAAAGTTCCACTGATAGGCACCCGTATTTATTTAGGTTATACAAAACAACCACTTGATTTCCTTGCTTTTTCATTCAAACTTAACCTAAAGCGCTATACATTAATCTCACTCCATAATAGTGCTTCAAAAATGGAGCTTACTTACAGTTAGGTATCAAAACACCAGAGGGTACTGCATCATACCAATATTAATAACAAAACCAGTATCATCTTTCTTAACCGTATATTAAGGTTGTCGCACGGTAGAACTTCCCATATATAGAGAAAGTCTCACGTGCGACAACCTTAATATACGGCTAAAGAAAGACGCTACCGGTTTTGTTATTATTATTTTAACAAAATCAGAAAAAAACACCGGAAACATTATTATTTCTACCGGTTTTGTTATTATTAGACGTTTTACCAGTTTTTTTAACATATCCGGTAAAGCGCTACATAAAACATTATTTTTTTCCTACCGGTTTTATTATTATTGAGCATTTTACCGGAAGTGTTAAAAAACATTAATGTTTTAGGTAGAAATAATAATTTTTTAGGTATTTTTTACCGGTTTTGTTAAAAAAATAATAACAAAACTGATAACGTATTTCCTTAACCGTATATTAAGGCTGCTTCACGGTAGAACTTCCCCAATATATATAGTTGCGGATAATTTAAACTTAAACTAATTCATATTTTTTTAATATAACAATAATCACAATAAGAGTACTAGTGCTAAATGAAATTAAAATTAATTAGTTTTATTCAAAGTTGATGGTCGACCTAATTGCTTTACACTCTGGACATCCACAATAAATGAACATATTAAAGTCACATAATGATCAACTTTATAGTAGTCTTTGTTGAAAGTTCCATTGCTTCGTTTGAAAAGGTTCACACGGATTTTTCTTCTTGCTCATTATGAAAACCAAAGTGACTTCTAAAGTTGAATACGATGTGCATATGATGCGTTTCTACAAGGGCCAAGTGTATTTTAATTATTTAAAAAAATTATTAAATTTGATTTAATGTGTTAAGGAATAAACAAAAATAAAAAAAAATTACATACTTATTATTTAGAAAAAATAAAATAAAATTTTAGATTTTATTCTTAAATTTATGGACTCGTCACTAATATGAACACATGTTCTAATATTTATTATATTAATCGAATAATTTGAATTAGTATTATAAAAATTTATTATAAATGTAATTATTTGTTTTATATATTATATTAAAATTTAAATATTAAATATGATATAATATCTTATCTCTTCAATCATTATATTATGATTTATCTTTGATTTTCTCTCAACTTTTTCTATCAATCCTATAATTTTTAGCCGCTTGCTCCCTTTTCCTCTTTGGTTATACGCGGCGACATTAGCCTTAATATTGGTAACCGTCAATAATATTTTTTTATCTATTTTCTTATATCATATCTTTGTTTTTTTCTTTGTTTTTGTTTATTTTTGTAATAATTATATCTTTATGACACATATTATGCTTTTATAGCACGTTTTCTCTCTGTCTTTTGGTACATTTTCGGTTGTTTAGTCGTTGTTTTTGTTTATCTTTTTTCTTAGGGTTAGATTTGATATCGCTACGACTGATCAATATTGCGTCTATTTGTTATCATACTGATCTTTTCTGTTTTGGATCCTCATATTGATTTGGATACACAATTTGTGTTCGTGGATAGTTTTCTCACGTCGTTCGACTCTGATTTATGATTTTTCGGGGGTCTTTCAACTACTTCATTATCTTGTGGTTCATTTGTTGATACAGTCAGATTTGTTCGTATCTATATTTTTATTCAAACTTTTTTGTTAGGTTTTTTTAACCCTTTTCTTTTTTTGGTCATTGTAATTTAGATGACTAATTTTTTGTGTAGATGATTATAGGAAAATTTACCCGATTATATTTTAATTCTTTGTGTTAATAGTTTTTGATTTTTTTATTTTTAAGTAAACTAACATGTCTCTATAAAAAAAAATATTTTTCTCTTTAAATCAATAAATATAGACGAGGATTCATTTTCACACACTAATTCAAAACATCTAATCGTATTGAACTATGACTTTTTTTTTTTGCTTATTTACCTTAAAAATCAGTCAAATATTATAATATTACCTATCATTCATCATTTTTTTAAATTTTACAGATCTAATACTCTTTATAATAAGGCATATAAAACGCGCCTTTACTTAGGTGGACCGAAGGTGTGTTTTCGGAGCGTCCCTTTCAAGAGAAAGATTGACATGACACCACGTGGGAAAGCACGTTTCAAGGGGTACACCTTCTAGAGTTTTCTTGTCACATCAGATTCCCTAAAAGTATTTTAAAAAATATACTTTAAAAAAATTAAAAAATAAAACTATAAGGACTAACATTATAATTTAATACATATTAGTTCCATGAGTTGAGCATAATAGGGTTAGTTTATATAGACATATTGGAGTGTTTAGGTTATGTTTCTTGACAATGTGAGATAAAAATTAAAAGATGTATTCCTTAACATTTTTATTTCTATATCTAATGAATCTACTTATACACAATTGTTAAATTACATTAGGTTAATATTTATTATTAAGATTTATATTAATTAAGATTATATATTGTTATATGTATTAGATATTATTGTCAATCCATCTAATTTAGAAATATCAATTTTGCTTCTAAAATTACAAACAAGTTACACTTACGTAATATCAGTAGGAGTCTACAGAATTGCATAGTTATGGTAGTCTTGTGTAGGATTAAACTATAGATAAATTTTTATTTCCCTCACATCTTAAATTATATAAACCTCACATCTTACATGTTCATGACACCAAACAATATTTTTTCTTCATATTTTTATATTTGATTCAACTTAAATTATGATCTAATTAATCATATTCAATAAATAATACATTTATATGTCAATGAAATATTTTTAATTTGTGTTACATCAATTTTTTTGAACTCATAATTAAAAAATAAGTATTTAAATATATTAACATATAAAAAATATCTAATCATAATTAATAAACTTTGATAATAAATATTAACTTAATGTAATTTAACAATAGTGTATAAGTAGATTTATTAGATATAGAAATAAAAAAAATTAAGCAATACACATTTTAGCTTTTATCATACATTGTCAAGAAATATAACATAAACACTCTAATATGCCTATATTAACTAATTTCACTAAACTCTTCAAATCATGAAACTAATATATATATATTAAATTATGATATTAATTCTTATAGTTTTATTTTTCAATTTTTTAAAGTATATTTTTTTAAAATATTTTTAGATAATTTGATGTAGCAAAAAAAAACTTGAAAGGTGCATCCCTTGAAATGCGTCTTTTCAAATAGTGACATGTCAGAATTTCTCCTAGAAGGTCTGTTTTAGAAAACACATCTTCGATCCACCTACATAAAGATGTTTTCACGTAACACGTCTTATTATAAATGATTTAGATAAGAAAAATTAAAAAAAATGATGTTTGATATGTAATATTATAATATTTAAGTGATTTTTTTAGATGAAGACGCCGTTGATTTTATCGGAAAGAATGGAGTAAATTAAGTCAAGCAAACAGCAAAGCAGTGGCTAAATTACATAACTGACACCGTTTATTTTTAATTTTACTTTTCTAACACCGTTCGACCAATATTTCCAAAACTAGCACCCTTTCTGCTGAGTTGGCAAAGGCGCGTCCCCGGGGACGCGCTTTACCCGTGTTTTCGCTGAGTTGGATGCCACGTGTGAAAGGCGCGTCCCCGGGGACGCGCCTTTGCCATATCAGCAGACACGTGTGGAAGGCGCATCCCCGGGGACGCGCCTTCCATTAAATGTCATAAATGCCCCCATCCGTTTTCCTAACTACCCCTCCTCCTCCCCTATATAAACCCCCTCAACCCTCACTCATTCTTCACACCAAAATCATCTTCTCTCTCTTATATAACTCAAATTCTCCAACTATTTGAGTTTTAAATTTGTTATTAGTGGTAAGAAATTTATTTTTATGTTAGTATTTTTTTAAATAGTTATTATTTTTTATATTATATATTTATGTAAATATTATTTTTTTATTAAAATAATATTTATATAATTATTATTATTTAGAATTATTAATTTTTTTGCTAATTATATTGTTTTGTCTACAGTTATAATGGAAAACGAAATGCTGTTGCGATTGGATATTGATCATATCTCCAGACATTTTAGCGATATGGTAATATTTTTTATAATTAATGTTAATATTTAAATTTATTTTTATTTTAAAGTTATTATGAATTTATATTAATTTTTACTTTTATATATATATTATTTAGGATGCTGATCGTATTTTAGAAACTTTTATTAAAAATCCACGTATACCGACACCGGAACGTATTTTGCCATATTTGGCTTCTGCTGGGTTCGGGTATATTGCAACAATTATAGGCGGTTGCAAACTCGAACCTGTCCTAATTTCTGCACTGATTGAGAGGTGGAGGCCCGAGACACACACTTTTCACATTCCATGTGGAGAGGCAACAATTACATTGGAGGATGTCTCTATGCATCTGGGGCTTCCCGTCGACGGAAATATGATGTGTGGTATGGCGGATGGTGATTGGCAATCAATGTGCATTGATTATCTTGGAGCTGCTCCGCCAGAGTTTAATGGAGGTAGAATAGCTTTATCTTGGTTGAAAGCTAATTTTGAGGTTTTAAATGAAAATGCTTCAGAGGATCAAGCAAAGGCATGTGCTCGGGCATATATTCTACGAATAATTGGAGGAATATTGATGCCCGACAAATCTCGCAACCGGGTGCATTGTATGTGGTTGCGGCATCTGATCGATTTTGATGAAGCTGGAAGATATAGTTGGGGTGCTGCAGTTTTGGCATTTCTCTTTAGAGAAATGTGTCGGGCGACGAATTATAAGAAAACTGCTATCGGTGGATGTCTTCTGCTTCTACAATCATGGGCGTGGTTCCGCATGCCTTTCTTATGCCCGATCGTGAATGAACCATACGTATTCCCCTTATTGTTGAGGTAATTTTCGAACTAAATTTTGATTTAAACATTTTCAATTAAATAGGGTGATATTTAGTTTATATTATATTTCATAGGTGGTCGATGAAAAGAAAGGACCATAAAAGTATACCTACTGGGTTAGAGGAAATTCGTTTACTTATTGATACGAAAGCTGGGTCTGAGGTATGTTTTTAAATTTGTTTAATTATTAATATTTTAATTTAAAATATTAGATATAATTAGAATATTTTATTTATTTGAATTGTATATTTATATTTCAGTTTCAGTGGATACCTTATGCGAGCGATGAAGTGAAAGCTTGCATCCCACCCCACCTTAGTGGGTCATTAGAGGTATGGATATCGGTTATACCTCTTATATGTTATGCTATTATTGAGTGGCATCCAGTTGATCGCGTGCTCCGTCAGTATGGTTGTACGCAATATATTCCTGGAGCTCCTAGAAATTTAGACGACGTGCATGACATAGATAGACGGGGAAAGAAAGATGTTAACTGGGTGGTGAGACACAGAGATTGGATTGCGCTTTGGGAGAACCGATATACACTGTTGGCCCCTCGACAATATTACGCTGAAACTGGTCATATGGTTACGGATAACTATATGGACTGGTTTAATGAAAATGGGAAGCCGTTTCTACTTTCGGCGGAAGCACGAGGGGTTAACATTCCTAGGCGCCGAGAAAGACGTCAACCGTCTCAATATCATCGTCCCCCGACGCGTGGACGGAGAGAAGGCGCTACCGGTTCTGCATCAGTCCCACCACAACATCCTTATTCGTCGATGCCGCAGGGGTACATGCCCAGCCCTCCACTTCATATGCCAAGCCCACCAGTTTATATGCCATCTCCGCAGGGTTACATTCTGAGCCCGCAGGGTTACATTCCTAGCCCGCCAGGTTACATGCCTAGCCCGCAGGGTTTTATACCATATAGAGGTGCATATACGACTATGTTTAATGATCCAGCATATGCTTCATATGCATCTTATTTGGCTGGTGGTGCTTCTCCGCAGACACCTCAATCTTCATCTGGATCACATACATCGATGCCAATGTTTCCACAGTTTCCACAGTTTCCGGGGAGCGGTGGGATTGTTACTAGCACTCCTCCAGGGTCGTTATTTTATACAGGCCCTTCAGCCCCTTCAGCATCATCTACACCAAATGAAGAAAATGCTGCTGATGATGATAGTGAAGATGAGGAGACTGAAGAACAAGTTCCACGAAGAAATCCTCCACGAAATAGGCAACCACCGCCATGTGGAACTCATTCGAGAAGACGACATCAGTGATCCAGTTATATTTAATGTTATTTAAATAATTAAATTTCAGAATTTTATGTAATTTGGTTATGTTATTTAAATGTTTCATGGTTGTTACATACATATTTTTTAATGTTATTTTTTATTCACATTTAACATTAAATGTTTGATAAATGTTTTTAAAATACAAATTATTATTCGAAATTTAAAATAAATAAAAAAATATTATTCAAATTTAAATTTAAAATATAAATTATAGTATTCGAAATTTAACATTAAATTTCAACTTAATATTCCAATTGTATTCGAAATTAAAAGTTATATTCCAATTATAGTTCACAATACTTAAATTGAAATTAAATTTATCCATACATATGATTTTATCATTAACATATATATTAAAACGTATACATTAAAATCAACTTATGTTGAGTTCATCGATCGACGGAATCAACCAAGAGGGGGGTGAATTGGCAATTTATTCAATGTCACATTTCAATGCTCATTCCATACAATTTCAATGTCACAATCAACTTATCACTTCACATTTATTCAATTTATCCATAACATTTTATCTAATTTATTCAAACTTCACATAACGTTTAATTTAAGTTATTCTTAACTTGTTGAACTTTCAAAAGAAGTTAAATTTAAGTTATTCCCCGAGGGACATGAGTGACATAATAGGGCAATGATAACATATTCTCTGACGAAATAATGGAAGGCACGCCCCCGGGAACGCGCCTTCATGTGAATAGTGAAATAATAGGTACTGATATATCTAGTGTCCCCGAGGGACATGAGTGACATAATAGGGCAATGATAATATTCTCTGACGAAATAATGGAAGGCGCGCCCCGGGAACGCGCCTTCATGTGAATAGTGAAATAATAGGTACTGATATATCTAGTGTCCCGAGGGACATGAATGACATAATAGGGCAATGATAATATTCTCTGACGAAATAATGGAAGGCGCGCCCCCGGGAACGCGCCTTCATGTGAATAGTGAAATAATAGGTACTGATATATCTAGTGTCCCGAGGGACATGAATGACATAATAGGGCAATGATAATATTCTCTGACGAAATAATGGAAGGCGCGCCCCCGGGAACGCGCCTTCATGTGAATAGTGAAATAATAGGTACTGATATATCTAGTGTCCCCGAGGGACATGAGTGACATAATAGGGCAATGATAATATTCTCTGACGAAATAATAGAAGGCGCGCCCCCGGGAACGCGCCTTCATGTGAATAGTGAAATAATAGGTACTGATATATCTAGTGTCCCCGATGGACATGAATGACATAATAGGGCAATGATAATATTCTCTGACGAAATAATGGAAGGCGCGCCCCCGGGAACGCGCCTTCATGTGAATAGTGAACCGATTATAGACACTATTATATGCAACGTATTATAAACTTTCAAAACAAACTTCAGTTCACAATCTTTCAAATTCTCAAATTCCCAAACTCTAAATTCTCAAATTCTCTGAAAATGAGTCGTCTTTCTGCTGTTGTTTTGTATGATGGAGAAATTAAGGAAGCTGAAGAGGGGGTTGTTTTTTAGTCAGATCATTATATCCCCTTAACCTTGAAGAGAAACATCACAATTGAGGAGTTAATCACAAAAATTTCGTTAAAGATTCGTGTAGCAGGCCAGAGAAGACTATCTTCACTTCAATACAGATTTCCTACTGAACTTTTTCCGCTCACGTATACATCATTTCAGCTTTCAAACGATGATGATGTTTCTATGATGGTTGATGCTCATATGGGGAGTTCACAATCTCTTATTGAAATGTATGCCACTTTTATTGAGGTTCGTGTAACTCGTGGTCTCTCATATTCCTCTCACTTTGGCATTGCATATCAAACTGATCAAGTTGATAGCCCGACACAACTTATCTGTAATGATTTCACATCATTAATGGCGGATCCAACGCCATATACCATGCCATCAAGTTCAATAGGAAGGCATTCATCTGCAACTGCTTATGATCTCAACCCACGTGGCTTCACCAATAATCCATATGGCAACATCTCTTCTACTTCAAGGGGCAGACATTCATCTGCCAATGTTTTCGACTTACATATGGAAATGCCAACGAGACGACAGTCTATTCACATCCCACATGATACAATGGCCTCAAGTTCAAGGGGAGGACACGCAAGCGGGAACTTATTTGACCTCAACATTGGATTATCGGAGGAACCCTCATCTCCACCAGAAGAACCTCTTCGGGAGCCAGGTGCAGATGGTGCTGAAACGGGATTATTCGTTGAACCTGACTCACCACAGTTTAACGTACATTCTGATGATGACGAGGATGACGTTCCGATAAATACAACACCAGCCGAACTTCCTGCACATATGTATGAGGCTGATTATGATGCAATGTATGAGCCTGAATTTCCAGATCTTCCTGATGTTGGCAACTATGGACTTCAATCATCAGTCAATGACGGTAATTTACATATTGGAATGGAGTTCGCATCGAAGGAGGAAGCAATGATGGCAATAAAGAGTTACAATATTCGTAACTCAGTTCAGTCCCGAGTTGATCGATCTAACACGGAGAAATATGTCTGCTACTGCGTCCAACGTCACAACGGATGTCAATGGATGGTCCGTGTATCAAAGAGGAAGAGGAAGAACAACTTATGGGAACTAACCAGATACAACGGTCCTCATACATGTTGTGCAACAGGTATAAACCAGGATCATCCCAACTTGGACTCCAACATTATTTGTCAAGCAATCATGCCCATTGTGAAGCAAAGCTCTCATATAGCTGTTGCAGTGTTGATTTCTGCTATACAGTCACAATATGGGTACACTGTCTCATATAAAAAAGCGTGGTTGGCAAAACAGAATGCCATTTGCAAACTTCATGGCGAATGGGATTCCTCTTACAACGAGCTGCCCAGTTGGTTTCATGTTGTGCAAAGACTTAATCTCGGGACAATTGTTGAGTTCGAAACTCAACATCATTACGTGAATGATCAAATGGTTCGCGATCGCTGCCAATTTTACCGAGTCTTTTGGACTTACCCTCAGTGTATTAATGCAGTCAAGTACTGTAAACCAATTGTCCAAATTGATGGTACTTTCTTGTATGGGAAATACAAGCAAGTTTTATTATTGGCTGTGGTCCAAGATGGAAACCGCAATATTCTTCCTGTTGCGTTTGCCCTCGTTCAAGGAGAAGACACTGAGTCTTGGGCTTTTTTCCTTAAAAATTTACGTTTACATGTTGTCACCAGGGAACGACTATGCATTATTTCAGACCGAGGAGCCGGGATAAAAGCAGCAATGGACTCTTTGGGTACAATGTATAGACCTCCACATGTTCAACATCGTTATTGTGTCCGTCATATTGCTGCAAACTATTACGGAAATACAAGAAGAACGATGAACGTCAGTTAGTCGTGCGGATGGGTATGTTACTTTTTCCCAATTTTTCTATCAATTTCTTATTACTTATTTATACTTATTAACTATTACATATTCCTAATGGCTTAGGTTACGAACTCTTACCTCAAAGGTTTGAGTCGATGCTACAAGAGCTGTTTGGCAAAAATAAGAAGGGGTGCGAGTACATTATGGACATCAGCAAAGAAATGTGGACAAATGCATATGACGGGGGTATCGCTATGGTCATATGACAACAAACTTGGCTGAAGCAATAAATTCAACCTTAAAGGGGGCGCGTCATTTACCAGTCACGGCGTTGGTCAAAACGACTTATTTTCGTTTGGGTCAACTCTTTGCAAAACTCGGTGGACAAGCTCTTACTTGGATGCAAAACGGACATATTTACCACCCAAGACTAGTAGCCGATTTACAGAAAAAAGTGGCTGCATCAAATGGGATGTTAGTTACAAATTTTTCTCGCACCCGTGAATTGTTTCGTGTAACCGAAATGCCACGTCCGCTGCAAGGGATTGAAGCTAACTCTTTCAGAGTTAATCTGCAAGAGAGGTGGTGCGATTGTGGTTTCTTTCAAGCACTCAAATATCCATGCTCTCATGTCATTGCTGCTTGCTCACATTCGCATTTGGACTACAAAAATTATGTTGATCCCGTATACCAACTTTCACAAGTTTTCAAGGTATATGAATTTGAGTTTCCGCCCATAGGAAACGAAAGAGACTCAAATGAGATTCAAACTTGGCTTACAATTGTACCAGATCCATTGCTATTGAGGGACTCAGGTCGTCCAAAATCTACTAGAATACATTGTGATATGGATATTCGGGAGAAGTCAACAGAACAAAAACGATGTGGGCATTGTAGAAACATCGGGCACAATAGAAAAAAATGTCCAGCTCTGTTATCATCATATAACCGTTAACTCTTATGTAATTAAAGTTTTTAAATGAATGTTTTTATTTCTCATAATTTAATGTTATTGCATTTATATAATTTATCAATGTATGTACACCTAAATAATTTTTTTTTATTAAATTAAAATTTCAATAAGACTAATTTTATAAAATATGTAAGTCTTGAAGATTAAATATGTAATTATACTAATTTATTAACTTATGCATCAATATTTTCGTTAAATATTGATATGAGATTACTAGATTGATTGATAACATTTAAATAATTAACTGATAAAATTAATAGATCGATAATCAAAATCAAAAATACTCGAAACTTGATAATTCTTACATTATAATCGAAACATTTTACATAATATATTATTAATTTATAATAATAATAAAAATAAACTATTTATTATATAATAAAATACGTGTCTGCTGAGTTGGCAAAGGCGCGTCCCCGGGGACGTGCCTTTCACACGTGGCATCCAACTCAGCGAAAAACACAGGTAAAGCACGCCCCCGGGGACGCGCCTTTGCCAACTCAGCAGAAAGGGTGCTA
The DNA here is from genome assembly GCF_006381635.1 of Hibiscus syriacus. Taxonomy (NCBI): domain Eukaryota; kingdom Viridiplantae; phylum Streptophyta; class Magnoliopsida; order Malvales; family Malvaceae; genus Hibiscus; species Hibiscus syriacus. The sequence goes on along the minus strand of NW_024062533.1, from coordinate 571,669 downwards.
GTTCTGGAAATATTGGTCAAACGATGTCAGAAAAGTAAAATTATAATCAAACGGTGTCAGTTATGTAATTTAGCCCAAAGCAGTGGGGTGACTTCGGGGGAAGTGATGTTAACAGTTAATAGAGCAGAGAGAGAAAAGGTTTAAAATGTGGAAATAATAGAGACAAAAACGATAGGTTTCAATGGGAACAGAATCTGCAAAAAGATTGATAATTCCAGCCAAATGTAGGGTTCCATTCAGTACACGCTAGTCTACTCATATTTCTTAGTCAACCACAAAAATCTGGCTACGAAGAAGTAGAAATGCCATTGATATAGAATAAATTCCATTCGGGTAAGAATGGAATACATGGTCTAGACTTATTTGATTTTTCTTATTAAAATTAATTAAATTAAAATAAAACACTTAAATACGGAAATACTCTTTTTTCACAAAATTCTAATATGATTACAATAAAATATCATTATTTGATGTCAAACATAAAAATAATAAAACCAGAGGTTAGTGGCTATTAATGTAGGGTCTTAATATGATAAACCACAATGTGCAGATATAAATCAGATTAGAGATGTTAACATCGGAGCTATATAAACAGATAGAATCTAAAAGAGGTTAACCCGTGAGTAAAGTAAACCAGCAAGTGGTCATCGCTTCCAAAAGACTTATCTCTGCCTCTGTTTTTCTCTCTGTTTTGGCTTCCCATGAGGAGTTTTCTGCTGTTTCATCTCCTGCTCTTAGCTCTCGCGGGAGAGCTCACCGCTGAAGATACGATTCTGAACCCATCACGGTTGGAGATGTTCGTCGATGAGCTTCCGGATATGCCCAAAATCAGAGGTTTTCGTACGGTGAATGCTTCCCCTGTAGCTACGTCACTCTCCATTGGCATGTTTATGAAGAAATGGGTAAAGCCAATTCCTTTTTTTCTTTAGTTTCTTCCTTCCTGTAGCTCATTTTTTTTTTAATTTTATGGCAATATTTGATACTTTTATTATAGGGGAAAACGTGGAGAAAAGAAAAACTTTTGCAAATTCACGTTATTACATAAACACAAAAGCAAGTTGAGAGCCTTGGTGCTTTACCAGTATAAAGTAGATAGCGAGTTGAGTGATGTAGTTTAAGCTATGAGTTGTAGTTTGATTAATTAGTTTTCAGTTTACACGATTATTTCTAGATTTTAATTAAATGACGTTGGTAAATTCGAGGAGATATTGTTTTTTTCAACATCATGGTAATCGATCAACTTTGTCTTTGTCTTTGTCTGTTTTCGAGATTGCAGAGATTCCACAGGGACTTGCCTCCGACGCCGGTGTTCGCCTACGGTGCTTCAAGGCGCAGCGCGACGGTCCCTGGCCCGACCATCGAAGCACTTTACGGCGTCGACACATACGTGACGTGGAGAAACCATCTCCCTCCAAAGCACATACTGCCATGGGATCCTACAATCCCCACCGCCGTACCCGCCAGCCAGACGGGGATCCCCACCGTTGTGCATCTCCATGGCGGCATCCATGAACCCGCCAGCGATGGGAACTCGAACTCGTGGTTCACCGCTGGATTCAAAGATAAGGGTCCCACCTGGTCTAAGAGGGTATACCACTACAACAATAATCAACAGCCTGGAAATCTCTGGTATCATGATCATACCATGGGGTTGACCCGAGTCAACCTATTGGCCGGCCTGATTGGGGCCTACGTTATTCGCCACCCTGAGGTCGAGGGCCCACTTAAACTTCCCTCCGGCGACGAGTTCGACCGGCATTTATTCTTTTTCGATCGTGGGTTTCGTACGGATGGATCCTTATACATGAATTCAACCGGAAATAATCCATCTATACATCCCCAGTGGCAGCCGGAATATTTCGGCGATGTAATCATAGTGAACGGCAAAGCGTGGCCGAAGATGACGGTACGACGTCGTAAGTACAGATTCCGTATAATTAATGCCAGCAATGCTAGATTCTTCAGATTTTTCTTCACGAATGGCTTGGAATTTGTCCACGTGGCATCCGACTCGACTTATCTTGGGGAACCCGTGGTGACCAATCAAACTCTACTCGCACCGTCTGAGATTGCTGACGTGGTCGTTGACTTTTCAAAGTCAAAGACCGATGAAGCTGTTCTAGCTAACGATGCACCCTACCCTTACCCTTCCGGCGATCCGGTCAATGAATCAAACGGTAAGATCATGAAATTCATCATCAAGAAAATGCCGGAACTCGACATGTCGCAAGTACCCAATAAACTGATCAAATATCCGTCGGCGGATTCATCTAGCGCGACGCATACAAGGTATATTGCGATGTACGAATACACTAGCGACATCGACGAGCCTACACATCTTTACATCAATGCGAAGCCGTACGAAGCGCCAGTGACGGAGACACCAAAGGCGGGGACGAGCGAGATCTGGAATGTGGTTAATCTGACGGAGGATAATCATCCAATGCACATCCATTTGGGACTGTTCAGGGTGTTGGATCAAACGGAGCTAGTAAACGAAGAGGAGTTCAAGGGATGCATGTCGAGAAAGAACGACGCGGTCAAGTGCCAAATAAGCAAGTACTCACGTGGCAGAAAAATAGAGGTGCCAGCACATGAGAAGGGGTGGAAGAATGTGTATAAGATGACACCTGGATACGTGACAAGAATATTGGTTAGGTTTTCTTACATACATTCAAACACGTCATACACATTTGATCCAACTGGGATGCCCGGTTACGTGTATCATTGTCATGTAAGTATCTTTATTTTTTATTATATATATTTTTCTATATTTAAATGTGAAATATTGAATATTGAATATTTTCTGAGAATGCAGATATTGGATCACGAAGATAATGCGATGATGAGGCCACTTATGGTGATGAAATGAGAAGCATGTCGTAAAGCTGCCAGAAACTTGAGTTGTTTATCACTGATGAGTACGAGCAGAGGGAATTTTATAAAGTCGTAGACATGAAAAATACCTGAATTTTTTTTAATGGAATAAATGCCTGAATGTTAAAGCGTAGAAATATTGCTTTAAAAAATAAAGTAGATGCATCTTTACCAACTGGAAATGTAATGTTGACAAAGTATGGTTTATATAATTCATGAACAAGGATCCTATGCCCTTTTGTGCATTTTTATATGTCCCACAAATAATTTAATATCATATGTACTAATGAATTTTGTTTAAATCATTATATACTTGGCAAGCCAAGCTAAGAATTAATAAGATGAAAGTATATAAGTATTGTATTTGCATTTAAATTTAATACGAGTACAATTAACATGTCATAGAGTTCATTAAACTTGTATATGAGTTTGAGTTAAGATCTATGGATTCTGATCTTTTTGTGACGAGACAAGTTGTGGGTGTTTTTTTTTAAAAGATTCATTCATTAGATACTAATAGCGTCAAGAAGTACATCGTTCTTAATACAATTCTTAATACAATCCGGGTCATCAAAATAAAATCATAGAGGATTAGTAATCGAAAAAGCCCATAGCGATAGTGAATGTGCAACTCTATTCGCCTTCCTGTTGATATAATGAACCTTGAGATTAGGGTGGTTCTCAATGATACTCCGAGCCTTATTGAGGATCGAGCCGATCACCGAAATGTCTTCAATAGGATTAGACAGTCCGTTGACGATAGATATAGCATCCCTTCGACAATCACCCGATCTCATCCATGATCAACAACCATCCGAATACCGAACACGAAAGCCAATACCTCTGCTGATCCAGAGGTTTGAGGGGGTCGAGTTTCCGCGCCATTTCTCCTATAACCATCCCATGGTGATTCCGGGCCACAATCCCGATTGTAGCATTCCCTAAAAGTTGATGATAGGCTCCATTAACATTTATTTTAATGATTCCTTCAATGGGTCTGCACCATTTTACCACAGTGGAACCACTCATTACATTAGAACCAGTGAAAGGAGTACCAGTAAGCTTGAACGCAGTTCCCAACTCCCATGACGCATAGATATCCTCCCTGTCATCTTGAAGAGCCTTCTCATGAATCATTTTGTTTCTTCGATTCCAAATATTCCAAATAAGATTGATAAATCGAGTGAAGCCATCTTGATCATAATACGAAGCAACTCTTTCAAACCAAACTTTACATGAGATAACAACATCAGTAATAAGCGAGTTCCTTAGCCATGAAAAAGCAAGAATTTTCCTAGTTTGACAACAGTCCTTTAGCGCATGTAACAAAGTTTCAACGACCTGCTTGCAAATGGGGAAGAGGCCATCACCAATGTCAGCGTGCATCTGCTTCTCTCCCGTTGGTAGGGCATCGTGACGGACTCTCCAACCAAATATCTTTATTTTTGGAAGTAAGAAGCTTGCTCATCGTTCTCCAAATCTTTGAAGTGTCGCGTACGGTTCCTTTCTTCATTAGGAGCCAGCTATATCCTGATTTGGCTGAGAATCGTCCACTATTATGATGCTCCCAGAGAAGTCGGTCAGCCTCCACCGCGAAAATTAGTGTGTTGAGAATTTCGGTTGCATTGTCCTCGGGGAAAACCATCTTTACTTTGTCTAGATTCCAATTTGGTTGACCCTCGATCATGAAATCTTTGACCAGTAGTGGTTGGGCAGGATTGTCCAGGTATGGCGAGGAGAAAGTCACCGGTTTGGAACCACCCCACTTGTCGAGATGGATACGTGTAGTCTCATTGAACCTGATCCTCCTCAAAAATCCTTCTTTGAGAGCCTTATTTGTTTTCCATAAACTTGACCAAGCAAAAGAACCACACCCGATCTTAGTATCCAAAAGGCTTGTGTTGGGAAAATATTTTGCTTTAGAAACCTTAAAAAGCATGGAGTTTGGAGGTTGGAGCATTTTCCAAACTTGGTTACCGATGAGAGCGAGATTAAACGGTTTGAGATCACCAAATCCCAACCCTCTGTCTCGTTTTGCACGAAACAGATGAAAAGGAAGATGATCATTCTCTGTTATTTAACAAAGGGCAGGGGATTCACACATCCATAACTATTTATACTCCTATAGACTAAATTATAAATATATATGTTTTAAGTCGTTTCCATAAGTTATATATTTTGATTGGATTAATGCCAAAATAAGTGTCTAAACTATACCGTTTTTCTTAAATAGATAACTAAACTATTTTTTGACTAATTTAGGTGCCTAACATTACAAACGTTACCCATTGAGGTGCCTCGGTCATAGCGGTCGTTAAGTTAAAATTGTTATTCATTCATTTTCTGACACGTGACACTTATTACAAATTCTTTTTTCAATTTTCTATTAAATTAAAAACATAAAAAATAAAAAGATTAGAATATTAAAATTAATATTTTAATCTTAACATTTAAACTAATTTTTAACCTAGAAAGTAAATATCTAAAAGTTACCACGATTCTCCTCTCTTCTCTGTCGTTTATCCTCTTCCCTCATTCTCTTATAAAACAAAACACCTCCTCTCATCCTAGTTCGTTCTTCTTTGATTTCCCTTCTCCTCCTCTTTCACTCTCATCATCATCTATTCTTCCTGAAACTAGGGTTTTGATCTTATTATCTCTTTATCTTCAAAATTGTGAACAATGTCGGGTGAATCTTCGAAATCATGTCATAGTTTAAGGGTCGAATATTGTTATTGAGGGATGATGTCTCTGATTGGTAGTTGAAATGTACCTCGAAGCAAAGGAAGAAGATTTTATGGGTGTGCACAAATGAAAGAGGTAAAATTTTTTTTGAATCTCCTAAATTAATTCGTAAAATTATAGAACAAAAATTTAAAATTTGTTATTTTGATGAGAAAATGTGCTATTAAATAGATTGGAAAACATGTTTTTTTGTTTTGTTTGATAATGAATCAACTCGAAATTCAACATATTTAGTTTGTTTTTACTTTAAATTTTGTAACTGATCTTTCAAAGTTGCATGTACTATTGAAAATTCAACATATTTGGTTTGTTTTTACTTTGAATGTTGTAATTGATCTTTGAAAGCTGCATGTACTTTTGGAAATTCAACATATTTGTTGTAATTCTAATGTTGTAATTGATGCTTGTATCTAATTTGAAATACACTATTTTGATTTTTACATGTAATTGGACTAATTGATGGTTGTTTGTAATTTGAATTGGACATTTGGATGTTGTTAGAATCAATGTAATTTCTTTAAATGGATTGAAAAAGAAGAAGATAGTGGTTGTGTAGTTGAAGAATTGAGAGCAACACTTGAAATGGTGATGGTCGAGAATAAAAAAATCAAAGCCAAAAATAGTGAATTAAAGGAACTTATAAAAATCGATGGTGATGGTCGAGAATAAAAAAAATCAAAGCCAAAAATAGTGAATTAAAGGAACTTATAAAAATTGTTGGAGCTCAAAGGCTGAGAGCAATGGCGGAGGATAAAAAAAATTAAAGATTAGATCTTACAAAATTGCCTTTCTTACATCATGGTCAATGTATATTTTGATAAAAAGTGGTCTTGAGAGAGCATATATTGTTAAATGTGATGAGACAAAAATATTACAAGAACTTATTGTATTAGTTTGTAAGAACTTATTTTATGTTGATTATATGGTTATCTTAAAGTTTATTTTTGGTATTAATAGGGAGTCTAAAGTTTATTTTTAACACATCAAGGTGCTTAAAGTTTATTTTTTGTTGTAAAAGGGTGTCTAAAGTTTATTTTTGGTCTCAATAAGGTGTCTAAAGTTTATTTTTGGTCTCACTAAGGTGCCTAAATGTGCAAATTGTGTTAATAAGTGCATATTCAACAACTGCTAACACATTATACCATTGACACAGTAAACATAACATTTAAACAAAACATTTTGAACATCTCCCATTGACACATTAAAACCCATCATAATGAGTTTAACTTACATACAAAATTTCAATCATAACAAACAAAACATTCAAAAAACAGTTGGCACCCTTCTACATAACTTTCTAAATTGTTTAACTAACAACATTGGGCACACTTACAAATAATGTTCAAACATACTAGTACACAAAACAATGCTATGACAACATATTGATCAAAGTTTTTCTAAAGTATCCATATGGTGGGATTAGGCCTTCTCATGGGCAGCTTAATCCTTCCCTGTCGAGGCTCAATAACATTTACTGAATGTGGATAAGATGATGCAGTAAGGTTGAATACCTAAAAATGTCTTTTAAAACAATTTTAAGAAAAATCATTTTAAAGACAAAAATTGGTTTGCGTATTATCAAAAATTCATTTTAATAGTTCAGGAATCGGTTATACGTAGGGAATGATAAACACCTCCACAGCGCCCAAAATTGGTACATGGTCACTTATACATTGCCGTGACAATGGAAACTATAAATTCGGGTCAGAAATTAAAGTATGATCCATTTTATCGAATACCGATTAATTTATTTCAAATTGTAAAATTGCAACAACAAAAAAACCCGACTAATTTCAAGTTCACTTTTAGTTCGAATGTCGTCGAATTACACTACTTCTATGAGGTTGTGTTTTTCACTCACATTCTACGACCAATGTTCTTAAAAATATACGAGTAAAAAAACAAATATTAATATCAAATATAAGGGAATTTTATGAAAATTAATTTGTACAAGTGAATATAATACAAAGAGTTTTATATGTAATAAAATAGGTACGTATTCATACATAAATACAGAAGTTGATTCGTGCATTGTACTTATAATTTCAATTTTAAAATATACGTAATTATATTCGTGCAAAAAATTAATTTGACTTGCATTTTATATTAAATTAAGTATAAATTACTTTTAAAATTTATTCTTATTTAAATCCTGTTATATATAAGGTCATTTACATCTATTATGATTTAAGTTTGAATATATTTTAATTATTTAATATGATCATGTTTCATAACTATCACAGTTAAAAATTATATTTTGAAAGCAGAAGTAATACCAAAAAAAGTTAAAAGGATGTGTGTTTGAAACAGTGATTTTAAACTAATCGTAAAATCTAAAAATTCCAATTTTTTAATTTTGTTTGAAAGCATATTTATGTTTTTACTTAATGTCACGTGGGTTCTTTTATTTTGCAAGAAAAAAAATTAAAAATTTATATATTTTTTTAAAAATTATGTATTAATTACATTTTTTCCGTACATAAAAGTTTAGGTCAATGGTGGTCTCACCAGCACAGGGTCAGGGCATATCTAAGACCCAATTGAGATTTATATTGTAATTTAAAGATTGTCTACCACGAATGATGGTGGTAGGATTCGAACTTATCCTTACAAGCTCAAATTCATGAATCTTAACCACTAGTGTCAACACTCATTGGTGTATTAATTACATTTTGTTTCGATAATTTAATATAATTTATATATTTAAATTAAAACTGATATATTAATTTTATATATTATGATATTAATAAATTTAAATATAATTTAAATTAATACTCTTAAATTTTAAAATATAAGATCTAAGATTATCATTTACCTATTTAAAAATAGTATTTAATAATTATCTCAAACACTCAAAAGTTTAAAATAAACAAACAAAATCCTTTTAAAAATACTTCCAAACTTTTCAAAAATAATACTACAGTGATCGATGTATTTAAATATGCATTACCTATAATTGTGATGGTATAACCTTTAGGATGTGTTTGGTTCACGTAATGTAAGATTATCAGTGTGAATAAAAGATTATCAGGGAATAGGATTACTGGGAATGTTGTATTTTGTGTTTGGTTGGTTTAGCAGGAATGTAAGATTATTGTGTTTGGTTAAAGGAATAAAATATTATTGGAATGTATATTTGACCAAATTGTCCTTATTATATGTTTGTATAATATTACAAATTGTAAAATATTTATATATTTTCTTTAAAAAATTAAATTCATAATATTCATAATATTTAACCCCTGAACTTCCTATAAAATTTTAATTATAGATTTTTTTTGTAAATCTAAAATAATTTAAGGATAAATTTGTAATTTAACCTTCGTAGAATTTTTATTATTTAATGACAGAATAATGATATTTTTGAAAAAAACAATAAAAATTTAAAGGCATTTTATGACAGAATAATGATATTTTTGAAAAAAACAATAAAAATTTAAAGGCATTTTAGTCCAAAACGCCGGTAATGTTACAATACCTAAGGGAAGGGAGGTAATGACATTCCTGTAATATACCCCAAAAAATCTACTATTAGTAATAAAACATTACCGGAAATGAGATTCCCGACCAACCAAACATTTCTTAAACCAAATACCCATAGGGAATAAAAAAAAAAAAGCAAAATATTTTTGGTTGGGTTGGATTGAAGCATTGAAAACAAAGAGATTAGGTCGGAGAAGACGATTCAATAATTGTCCTAAAGTCTTAAAAATAGAAACCAAGTGTTGAAAAACCACAGAGAAGGAATCACCTTTCTGGTAGGTGATGGAATTTTGTCCATATGACACCATTATTTTAGACTCCAAATTCTCGTCTGCCTACACGATGTGAATGTTGTTGCTAGCTAGCATCCACCAAACCTCGCCCTTGTCAAAACTCTGGATATAATATTTAAAATCTTAATTAATATAATTCTTTCATATTTATTATTTTAATGTAAACTATTAATCAAACTAATGTTTAAAATAGTAAAAATTCTTAACCCCTCTTAAAAATTTTTTATTATTGGTGTGTCGTTCATCTCTTTTCATTTTCGTCTTTATTGGTCAACGATAACTCCAACTTTAATGTTGGTAGTTGATCGCCGATATTTTTTATTGTCATTTTCTTTTGTTATATCACATCTCTATTTTCTTTTGATTTTCTATTTTCAATAAAAATGTCTTTATTACACGTTTTCATATGCTTTTATAGCATGTTTTCTTCTTTCTTTTGGTACTTTTGTCGGTCATTTCATCATTTTTTCATTTATTTTTTTTTAATAGTTAATTTGACATCGACACGACTGATAAGATGAAACTTATCTGATATCTTGTTGATCTTTTTTGCTTTTGATCATTGGATTGGATTTGGATACCAAATTTATGTTCGTTGATAACTTTTCATGTCTCTCAAGTTTGATTTACGGTTTTTCGATGGTCTTTCAATGTTTTGATCCATTTTGTAGTTCATTTATATAAGCAATTATATTTGTTTTTATATACCTTTGTTCGAGTTTTTTGGTTACTTTTTTAGTCTTTCCTTGTATGGTCTTTATGTGATCTTAAGTTGTTAGTTTTGTTTTAATAATTATAAGAAAATATCCTAATTATGTATCTAATTTACGATTGATTGTAAATTTTCATTGTAATTTGTTATATTTCCTATTTTGAATAAAATTAATTGTTTCTATAAAAAAACAGAGTAAAAATTCTTACAGAATATGATGGAGAAATTACTTGTTAGGATAGAATGTTTGGTATAGTGTTTTTAGGAAGACGGTTGAACTATTCATAGGAGTCATTCGGTGTAACACCCTAGACCAGTACGACACACAGTCGGCCGATCCGGATGTCACACGAAACTAACAAAGAGGATGACCAACTCCTTACTCTTTTCTTATACTTTAAAAATATCATTTCCACCAATAAAAATATCCATAAAATAAATATAAGCTTTATATCGGGGAGCTCCCAAAAATAAATATTTACCATAAAAATATTACAGACCGGCTCTTAATAAAATTTTCGACTCAACTGATACAACAGGTTTCTAAAATATGCATGTCCTTCAAAAACTGTTGAGACGTACTCTAAATCTACACTGAGTCCAGACCTTGATTTATCTACTGCTTCTCGAACTCTCGATCTATTGCTTCTCGAACTCTCGATCTACTGATCTACCCACGGAAAATAACCCGAAGGCTGAGCTAACTAGTGCCACACTAACAACTAAAACATATTAAAAGTTTATCACTGAAATGCTAAAGCTATCAAGTTTGTTGCTATCAGGGCTGAAGATGCTTACAGATTCAGGGAACTGTATGGTTGATGAGGCTCTAACAATACTTTCGGTTCTTGCGAGCAACCACGATGCTAAGGTTGCTATCGTAAAGGCTAGTACCATATCTGTTTTAATCGATCTTTTAAGAACAGGATTTCCCCGCACCGAAGAGAATGCAGCTGCGATTTTGCTGGCTGTGTAAAAGAGACACAGAGAGTCTTTCCTGCCTAAGTCGGCTTGGAGCCGCCATACCCTTGACCGAGCTTACAAAGAGTGGTACAGAGAGGGCCAAGCGAAAGGCTAGTACATTGTTGGAACATCTTTGCAAATTACAGCAGCAGTGACCGTTATGATCGCACTAGACAGTATGTTATTCTATTTATTAATTTATTCTATCAACTCTAATTGTTCGACAGTTACCATTATATTACTTTTCAGACATGAGAATTAGGGAGATGAGCATGAGATACAAAGTCATTCTCGTTGCTCTCGCTACTTACTCATTTCTTTCGTTGATGAGTTACCATTTCTCTGATTTCTCTTGCTAGTAAACTTGTATTGAGTTTTAAGATAAGATTATCTTATGAAAAACAAAGTAGAGCAAACAGAAGCATGTTTTTTTTTTAAATAAAATAAAATATGTCCATTGGTTACTTTGAAAAGTAAAAGCTAGACGTTTGTGTAATGCTCAAAAGCCAACATAATGGAAAATTGACTGGGAACATCTAGGATGACGGCTGTTCTCCGATGGTTATTTGTTTTATAGTGATTATAGGGGGGGGGGGGGAAAGTCAGACAGAGATAAGTATGCTGAATTTTTGATGTGCTCGACTTCTTTAAATAATAGGCTTATTTTAAAAAAAATAAATATTTAACATTTTATTTATTAAATTAGTGATAGGTAGGGCTCATAAATATACCGATAAAGAGGACAGGGGATGGAGCGGAGTGAGCGAAGCGAATATCAACTGTCCTTACAAAGAAAGTCTCGTAGAGGGGGTTATAATTATTTAGGTTACGGTACAAGGTTAATTATGTAATTATGTACCAGGTTTTTTATTATAAATAGAGATGTAACCTAAACCTATGTGACATTGAATAAAACTTCTAGCGCCGCCTAGGCACCGATGACGTAAGCACATTGCCGAACCTCGTTAAAAATTCTTGTGTTCTTTCGTTATCTTTGCCCGATTCTTCAACAATTAGTTTAATAATAATTACTCAATCAATACGTGACACGTTAAAAGAAGTTGGTACCACATGTATGCTTGCTCCGACGAGATTGGAACCTGAAGTTTGGAGCAATAGGGGTCTGGGATTCTGATTCTAGATTAGTTCTTTTCTACTCTTTGTAATAAAAAAATGGTTATTGAATTTGGTAGTCTGTTGGACTATATCGTTAGAGTGTTACTTAAAGCTATTAAAATTTGTTATGTCTGCTATCACATAGTAACCTATAGACTATGTAAGTCCACGCGCTGTATTGGATTTCTCATTTTATCTTCATTTTTGTAAATTCAAAACCTTATTCGTTTACGGTTTATCGTTATTCTTCGACCGTTGAACGTATTTTATCATTGATGTCATCATTTTTACATGGTATCAGAGTCCTTTTGATTTACAGTGGACGATCCAGATGCCGTTTCCTCCGTCGTTTATTTCATTTACTGCAACATGCACTCTTTGATAGCCTTTCAGATACGCTCTCTCTCTCTCAGGAATTACTAGTAGATAATCATATTGGTGATCACTAGTTCTTGTGAAGACATCTATAGTTTGATTCACTTTCGTTATTGTTGGTTGGTTCAATGGTTTTCAGAACCGGACCGGTTAGCGAACCGGTCATGCTACCGGTTTATTGGTTCAACCGGTCGAACCGGACGACGTCATAATTATTTAAAAAATTAAATAAAAATACCAAAAATATTTAATAAAAAATAATTTTTTATATCACAAGTCATATTCAAAGCAAGTCATAACATATATAAGTTAAAAACCATAAAATCAAGTGAAACAAATTGATTCAAATTAACTACAACATAATATTTAAGGTAAAACATATTAAATAATATATATAATTATATAACTATAATTAAAAAATAAATTTAGGGTTAAAAAAATCATAACAAAATTATATAACTATTTTTTCACTTCAATCAAGCTCGAATTTTAGGCTTCAATCGAGCTTCTTATTTTTTTTTTTTGAGTTCAAGTTTCAATATTATATTTCGAGTTTGAGTTGAACTTGATAATTTTTAGCTTGTGAGTTTAAGTTGAGTTGAGCTTACTTTTAAAGTTTTCAAGTTCGAGTCGAGCTCAGAAATACTCGAGTTCGACTTGGCTTGTTTAACAAACGACATTGTTTGGTTTAATTTTTTTTTAAAAACAAAAATCCCGGTTTTTTCCGGTTTTCAGCCGGTCCGGTTCGAACGGTTCAACGGTTCTGACCGATTCACTAATAGCGGTTCAACCGGTTTAGATTGAACCGAACTAAGCAACGGTTCCCGGTTGAACCGGCCGGTCCGGTCCGGTTTTCAAAACAGAGTGGTTCATCTTATCTTATCTAAATCGGTACTTGTTGGATGCTGGTTAATTTTGTGCTTTATTGCTACTGCTTGTGCCACATTAAAGTTTATCTATTTTCTGCTTATTATTGCTGAAATTATTGTATTGGTTGCTGAAATATAGTGGAAGTTGAAGATCTTGTTCAAGAATAATCGGCGTTCCATTTCTTTATCGTTTGTTACTTCTTTTCCAAGGTACGTATGGAACTTGATGCTTAACAACCAAGTTATCATGGCAGAAAATCTCTGGGGAGAGTTTAAGATTTTAACAACCCTTTTCTGCATTAATCAGTTTAAATAAGTGAAAAGAAAGAACAATGAAGAATTTCAGAATGAATTGTAGATGGAAAAAATATAAAAGAGGAAAAGAAAAGTGAATAAAGAAGAACACTTTCGTGAACTACCCAACTGAAGATGAAGAAGAACAACTTTTGAAGTAATTTTGGATGAGTCGAGGATGCTTGAACATGATATTAATACCATTTTTTTAATTAATCACTGGTATCCGATCTATTGACCGACTAATCTAGATCGGGTACTACACAGACGAGGATCCTCCCAACCCAGTTTATTTCATTCGCAAACGTCAGAATTCTTAATACCAATTTTTTAATATGATGAATATCAGAAGAAATTTATTATTAAATTTAATAATACATTGAGTCGTCTTGTTAATTTATTAGATGAATCTATTCATAGTTATTGAATCTATTATGAAATCGGTTACATAACAACCTATAGGTAATACAAGTCCAAATATTGTATTGGACTAATGAGAAGTTACATTAACTTTTTAATGAGATATACTTGCATATAATATGTTTATTTTCTAGAAGCATTAAAACCTTGGAATTCTCAAGACGAAAATCAACCCAACAATTGGGACTAATACTATATTTGCCAATTTCATGTGCATGGTGACTTATAACATTAAAAAAACTAACCAACGGGTTGGTTTAAGTGGTAAGTAGCTTGATATCGTTTAAGCAAAATCTCAAAATCGAGTTCTTGTGTATACAGAAAATCCTCATTGTAAGACACGTCCTCCAAAACTAATGTAAGTCTCGAGTCAGTCTATATTAATGAGGCCAAAATTTTGAAACTAAAGGACAAAAAAAAAATTAAAGCCACAACTTTAAATATTGAATACTAAAAGAATGTTACAGAAGAATGCATTTATTTCGCACGAACTAATTTATTTCAGTGGTTAAGATAATCTATTAATCTTAATTGTCTCTAAAGGTTACGAATTTGAGTACCAATTGCTGCATCAGAGTAGTTACGCGTTCAATGTCAAATAGGTTAGAATATTTAATATTATTTTGTAATCATCTTAACTTTAATTAAAAAAAAAAGATGGTCGTATTTTTAAAAAAAATTAAATTTTCATTTAATTTCATTATTTTTTATATTTTTATTGATAATTTTATTTTATTTCTCCTAAACCTTTATAAATTTATCTCTTAGTATAAAATTATATGTTTTTCATTGAATATCATAGATTTAAATAGTTGTCTCCTATCATAATAGCGATCATTATATAGCGGTAAAGGTGTCGTTCGAAATTATCAATGGAGGTTGGTTCAAGTAGTAAACAGCTTGATTCTGCTTAAGCAGGTCTTGAGTTCGAGTCATTGTGAATGCAAAAAATCTCTTTTAGGAGACTTACCCACTAAAACAAAGTGTGCAACAACCCGGGTCAATCCAAATTAGTCAATAACAGTAATATCACTCAATATATCAATAAGACGTGACTGCAACCCCAAATTTAAATCCTTGTCGAACCTAACAAAGTTAGGACTTCCAAGTAAATGAGTTCCAAGTCGATGAGCGGAGGGTCAATTTAGACCTTGTTTCATTCAAATATAAATGGAGAATTCAACCATCATGTTTGAATTAAGGACACCAAAGAAATGTCAAACTAGACATTAATAAGTATAATAAAATATACTTTAACTCATTATCATAAGAAATCAACGATGCTTTTAACCACTAAAATAAATTGCTCTTTCATACGTGAAGTTTGAATCTCCAAACCCTAAACCAGTTTCCCATGCCGTGATTGTCGTAAACCTTTTCCAACAAAAACAATGATTTCACTATGATATGTTAAATAATTTTTCTCCCCACATGTTACGGCCATTAATTTTGAAATTATCTAAATTCAACTTGAAAAATGGTTGTTGAATTGAAATCCGAACGTACGGTCCAATCAACGTTTGAAATTTGAACAAATGCTGAAATTTAGTTAGTTATGTAATTAAAAAAACATTTCATTGAAAGCAACATGTTACGTACTTTTTCATCTTCGTCAAACATTTACTTTGTTCATATTCTCAACTGGTCTGCCCTCTTTTTTGACCACTAATCCCTTATATATATTTATGTATGTATGTATGTTCTTATCTTTTATAGTTACATAACAATATTCATTTTTGTGTGAGGCAATAATGGGGAATAGTTTGGGAGGGAAAAAGATGACAAAGGTGATGAAGATAAACGGTGAGACGATGAAGTTGAAGACGCCGGTGACGGCGGAGGAGGTGTTGAGAGAATATCCGGGGCATGTTGTGTTAGAATCGGAAGCCGTTAAGCATTATGGTATACGAGCTAAGCCGTTGCAGTCGCATCAAAGGTTGGAGCCGAAGAGGCTTTACTTTTTGGTGGTGCTGCCGGAGGCTCCAAAAGAGAGGGTTCCGAGGAGGGTTCGGTCGGGTATAAACATGAGTGCTAAAGACAGGCTGGAGAGCTTGATGTTATCAAGGAGGTCGGTGTCGGACCTTACGCTTTTGAAGCCGACGATATCGATACCCGAGGGGGATGAAGGAGTGGAAGGAGGAGGAAGTGGAGTGACGAGGGTGAAAATGAGGCTTCCCAAGGCTGAAGTCGAGAGGTTGATGAAAGAAAGCGCGAATGAGGAGGAGGCGGCGGAGAAAATCATGCAACTTTGCATGGGGAAGACCGGAAACAGCCCACGTGCTGAAGTTTCCGAGCGGCGACAAGTGCGTTGGGACGGAGGCCGTGGAAGTATCGGAGAAGTTTTCAAGGCCCCCGAGGTTTGTTTCTTACCAGACAATCACACTGTTTTCATGTTAGTTTTCATAGATTTTACTAAGCTCATTTAGATAAAAACACCTAAAAGAATCAAATTAAATTAAATTAAAATAGAATTAATTTAATATTCTTAATGGTTAAATATGTAGCAGGAGTCTTTGTTTATCTCCATTTAATGAGAAAAGGGCAACCTAATACCAACATTTTGACCAAACATACACCCATCTCTCATGATGTAATTATTGTACTTTCTTCCTCAAACACATTCATGCATATCTTGTCAAATTTTGACCGACAATGGAATGGTTAACCGAAAGTTATATTTTGTATGCAGAAACGGGTGAGTTTCATGGCAATGAATGGAGGAGGGAGCCAAGTAGCAGTGAATTCATAACAAAGCAAAGAGATTATAAATAAATTAAGAGCTCAGCCTACATTTTATTATTGTAGCTTTCTTCTTTTGTACATACAACATGGTCAGCTTTGAGACCTTGTGCTTTCATGGAAGAGCTTAGAGAGAATGGAGGTGTGGTCGTTTTTTCGGAGATGGTTATAACGAATTTACTCTCTTACTTTATGTGTTCATAAGGTGAAGTAATAAATAATAATCATATATAATATATTTTAATAAGTTAAACCATGGGACTAACAACTAGACCATGGACACTAGATCAAGGTTAGGGGTTTACGAATGGAGCAAACTGAGTTGAGAGGGTTACCCTCGCCTCTGCAGTACCTGATCTGGATTTATCGGTCAATAGATCAGATATCAATGATTAATTAAAAAAATAAGTTAAATCATGGGAACAAATAATTTCCAAGAGTAGATATAAGTAAATAAATGAAGGATTGTTATTTGATTCATATGAATAAAGTTTATTTTATCCAAACAATCTTAATCATAAATTTTAAATTCTAAACATAAACCTTTAAATCTTAAATTTTAAATTGGACAAATAACAATAAAATAAATAGATCTGCATAAACTGAAGTTTATAAAACTTATTATATATCAAATATTTCTTTTAAAAAAATAAATAAAATTTCATATTTTCGGAAGAAAATTATGTTACTTCTCTGAGTTTAATTAGCAAGAAAGTTTACATATACTAGATTGTCTCTATAAAAATTAAACAAAAGATTAGGTAGAGTTAGAAGTAATTTATAGATATATGAATCTTGAGTTTACATTTGTAATAATTTTTAATTATTTCATTCAAAGACTAGATATAAATAAAAAAAAAGATATAATTTTATATAAATTACAAATTCCATCACTGAACTTTACTCTCTCTCCTATTTTGCTCACTAAACTTTAAAAGTTTTCAATCTCTTCACTTAACTTAATACATTGAGTTTTTTTGTCACTTAACTTTACTCTCTCCTATTTTGGTCACTTCTCCGTTAAATAATTAGTGGCGTTAAAAACGATGCCATTTTGTGAAAATAAAATTTCTACCAAAACGACGTCGTTTTGCATCTATATAACTGTCCATTTTAATGTCGTTAACTATTTAACGTCGGGCGATAAAAAAAATTAAAAAGATTGAAAGTACAATGAGTGAAATAGGAGATCGATTAAAATTCGATTACCAAATTTGTAATTTACCCTAATATTAATTGCCACGTATTAAGAATAATATTTAATTTTTTCGATTGAGTTTGATATATGAATTTAAAATATATATTAAAAAGAAATAGTAAATGAAAAAAAGAAACAAGTAATAGTTTTTTTATTGGTAAGATACATTTAGATTCAATAGTAATTTTTTTATAAAAAAAAAAAAAAGATTCAATAGATAAGAAAGAAATGGATTGGTTCAATCCCTTCTGAATTCTTGTTTGGAGTACTATCAACACAGAATCAGAAGAATGAACCCACATAGGTGTGGCAACATTTCTCAAAGGAAGATTATACATTTTACTTGTTGGCCTGATAAAACCAGCATGAAGCTCATCTCCCTGAGATGCTTCTGAAGGTTGAACTTTCAACGCAAGTAGATCAGTACCTGTCCAAGCAGAATCTATTCTCTCAGATAAAGTAGATGCAGGAGAATTGATGCTTTCATTTGGCTGACCATTCTCCTCTCTCTTCTCAATACACGATGCCAAGTCAGATTCTTCAGGCATATCGGATTCCAAGGTTGGCAAATTGCAGTTCTGCTCCAACTGTCTGTCACTCTTAGGAGGCTCCATTAAATCTGAGTACCTGCACATGTTTTCTTCAGGAGCATCAAGTTTTTCATCCTCAGAGAGAACAACTTCAGCTTTGAAAGTAGAATTTTTCCCAGGAAAAGTGTCCAACGAATTAAGTTGCTGATCCCATACATGCAAACTTATAAGTAGTGAACGCCTTGTGCGATTCAATTCCAGGATGTCCATAGCTGCTGGACCATGGTATGATGTCTCCATAACAACTGGTTGTAGCAAGCCCTATAAAAAAATCTAGTCAGCGAATGATAACTCATCTTTCAACAAATACAATGTAAAGATAAAACAGATGCACATAATATGACATACAGCCTACTAAGAAGTACTCAAGGTCATATCAGTAACTAATATTCAGTGTTCTTACGCTGTAATCAATTCTCTCCTTCCGAATCTGATCTCTCAGTTCCATAATGTGATTCGATAACTCACTTACGTTTGAAGATTTACTCTTCAGTTCAATGCTGTCAAGTACATCAGATATTTCCGCATACAACATTTCCATTTTGACCATTAGCTATAGAAGACAAAGCAGTTAGTTCCGGAATATGCGAATTTTATTGGCACAAGTCATAAGAACAAAAGGGAAATAGATAGCAAACCTCGGCTGCCTCTCTTCTAATCCACTCCTGCTGAACATCTTCCCCAAATTCAAGCATTGATAGGGGCAAATGTACCGATAGTATAGTGATTGGGGAATAACGGAAGAATGCAAGCATGTTGCCAAATCTGTCAAATCATACTCATCAATGTCATACTTAACTATCAAAAGGGACAAAGGTTTAAAACTTTACAGCAGTTACCCATAAAAACGAAGGCTGTCCCTCTGCAATGAATGACCACATGTTGCAACGCGGTTAGCAGTTGCATGATTTGCAAAACTAAGCTCCAAGAACTTTCCAAAATAAAGTCCCCAAGCAGCATCAGACATAACCACTCTATGAGTTGCTGGAGGAACCCCATCTATACGAGCACACCTAAGGCATCGGTGCCACATCCATATCTTCCCATCCCGTTCACCAGGTAGCTTAAGACAGGAAAGGCGCCTTACGTTGATTGTCAGATTTCCTTGCTTGTGCGTATAGCATATGACATGGGCTTCAGCTGGCTCATTACAAGACTAACAGTAAGATGCCTGCAAAGAGAACATACTAAATTATAATTGAATCATAGAAAAAGTATTTTCAAATTTTAACTAAAGACGCCAAAAGTATGAAATGGATTACTTGATCAAATAGGTCATCTCGAAGGTATCATCCCAGTGGTTTATCAAAAGATCCATAGAGCTTTATTCGCAAGAGCCGTGAACGTTCACATACAGTTCCTTTCGGCACACACCTGCTTGAGATTGAAACCAATATACTCTGGTGTGTATCAATGCCTGAAAAATATTCGCTGAAAGCTTCATCTTCTTTAATCTTTTCAGATTTTTCCAATTCATTAATCTCGTAAATATGCCTCTCATCATCAGTCTCGATCACCGTTTCTTGCAATTCAGATTTGGGAAAATCTCTAATATCACAGGGCAACATAGAGGACATATTTAAATCCTTCATTTGTTCTAAAGAACACAAGTCCATACCAACAATAGGTGCCAAATCATCAAGAACATAACCACCTGAAGAAGGGAAAAACATGACTTTGATCACCCTGATCAGGCAATGATTCCAACACTATCTTAAGATTATTAGAAAAATGGTACATTAATTCAAAAATAATATAGAAAACTAAAAATAACGAAATATCATTATAATCAAGGGGATAAAACGAGTTTACTCTATTTTGAGATTGTTATCTAAAATAACAATTTGAAACGGAATCAATCCCGAGAAAAGTAAAACAAAGAAGTTAAACTTCTTAAAATCAATTCAAGAATAAATAGAAATAAAATTACTCCTTTTTAATTTGATCAATCGATCGGAAACGGAAATAATTGAGGCTTATCGCTACACAGTTTCTTTAAGATATATTTTCGACCACTTTCGTTGGTTGTCTGTCTCTCAAAATACAAAAACTAAATGATCAACTCCAGTAGCACAATAATAAAGATTAGGAACTATCATTGGAAAACTAGGAGAAGAGAAAATATTTTTTTCAAGAAAGTAAAAGTTATTGCATTCGTCTATCATTGGGAAACTAGGAGAAGAGAAAATATTTTTTCAAGAAAGTAAAAGTTCTTGAATTTTAAGATGTGAAAAACATAACAGGTTTGCTTAGTATTTATAAGAGATTTTCAAGAGAGATTTAATCCAACCAGATATCTTTTAATATTCAACTTAAATAGATAATAATATCTTTTAATTTGAAATATTCAAAAGATATAAACTATTTTTACCATTTAAACTTAAATAGATATTATTTTAATTTATATACATTTTTAATTAAAAAATAATAAATACATTTTTAATTAAATAATAATAAATACATTTTTAATTAAAATAATAATAAATACATTTTTAAATTGACATATTTAGAGAGTATTTATTCTACTAATATTCAAATTAAACTTTTTTTAATTTACAATAATCAAATATTAAATCAATTGAATTATCCGTCCAGCTCAGTTGGTAAGAGCGCAATGCTCTTAACCTTGTGGTCGTGGGATCGAGTCCCACGGTGGACAATTCATAATTCTGATTGCCGGAGGTCTCCCACGGAAGCTGTTCTCAACCTGGCGTTGGGGGCAGCCTACTATCTTACCTCCCCTTACCCCATTACATATGGCGTTAGGGGCAGCCTACTATCTTACCTCCCCTTACCCCATTACATATGGGAATAGGGTGGGCCAAGCATTCTTATCCAAAGCTCGCAATGGTAAGCTCTATTCTTCATCTTCTTCTTCCTGCTATGAACCAGAACCCCATTACATATGGGAATAGGGTGGGCCAAGCATTCTTATCCAAAGCTCGCAATGGTAAGCTCTATTCTTCATCTTCTTCTTCCTGCTATGAACCAGAGGTATGAGCTTCATTTTTTCTGGGTATTATTGGTAGTGGAAATTGATAGCAACTTCCCACAGTCATAAGTAGTTTGAAGAACATGAACTTATGGTTTGCTTGTGAACACTTTGCCAAATGAGCATTTGAAATGCTCTCTCTTATGGCCCAAACGAGGGAATTAGGTAATGCATTCCTCCAATCCAAGTTTTATTCATCTTGGAAGCAGTCAAATCCATTAACATTTAACAACCCATTCACCTTTAATCTAACACATTAAACCTTTTGTACTTCTTCAATGTTTTATGTGTAATATTAAAATTGAAGTTGGTTTTGTACTCAAATCATTGAAATGATGAGAGTACAGCTCATAGGAAGGTTCCAAAAGCAATGCTTGTGACCAAAAACAATGACTAGGAAAGTTGACCCCAAGAAGGTGTGAGTAGAGAAGGTATGGAATTAAGAAAATGGGACGGTGGCTTTTTTTAATCACTAACAACTAATGGTCTACTATTTAAACTCCCTTTTTTACTAAACAAGCCATTTCTGTAGTTAATTTTTTTCTTGAAATTTTAAGTTCGAACACTATATATATATATATATATATATAAAGATATATAAGTGTTTAATATTATATGTTTGGGCGTTTTTAAACATATATTATCTTAAATTCATCTAAGGTTAGAATCGCGTCTTTTATTCAATTAATCATCTATTTTATTGATGATATTCAACTGAAATTTTATTTACGTTCACCTCAGTCTAACAAAAAAATGACCTTAACCCTTGAAATAATTTCGGTGATTAAGAATATTTTACTATTTTTATAGATATATTTCTTATATAAATAAGAAAATGGAGAGGGTGATAATAAGTGGTGATAAGGGTGAGTTGTGAGTCACCACCATCTCCACTTGTCTTCCTCCTGATTGAAGGTATAATGTTATGGGGATATTGGCAACTGTTTGTTATTCCATGACCTTTATGCTCACACCTTTCATTACCCCAATTATTCTTCGTTTTCATGTTCTCTATTATAAACATCTCTCTTTCAACTATCACTAATTGAATTTTACAATTAAAATTACAAGTGTTATAATCTAAAACTACAATTAGAAGCTTTTGATTTTGATGCAAATGGATTAAGATGGTATTATATGGATAGCTGTTTCATACAAACCCCAAACCAATCCAATTTTTCATGTATATTCCCATGAGTTGCATGCAAATTGATTAATATATTTGCATGTTAATTAGGTCTTGTTCAATAATAGGCATGTCACCCCACATGCAAAGGATTCCCTTAGGGCAGCCAATCAATAAATGAATTAATAAAAGAGCCTTTAAGAACACGTCTCATTCACTCCATTTTGTCATTCTTTTGAGCCTTTCGTGTGCCTATTAACGACATCTTCCCCTCGTCTCTTACTCGCCACCACGACCATGTCCACCAAAATCAACCATTTCGGTCCTCTGCTTGTAACATCAACCATCTTCTTTGTGATCGCCGCCGTAGCATACCCCATCCACGGCTTCGAATCGAGGAAGCTCGACGAGAGCACCGTACCGGCCGGTGATCAAGGCATCAAGTGTACCCCATCATGTGTACAACCAAGTCCTCCACCGCCGCCTCCGCCATGCCCTCCACCGCCGTCACCGCCCGTGTTGCCCCCACCTACACCGAAGAAGCCGCCAACCCAATACTGTCCGCCGCCGCCTGCTCCACAATCCTTCATATACATAACTGGTCCACCGGGGAACCTGTACCCTATTGACCAAACTTATGGTGCTGCAAGCCGGAAATTTGAAGTGGGATTTCTGGGTTTGGTATGTGGATTATTGGTTTTTCTTGCCTTTTGAGTTGGGATTACCAAGGATCTTGTTGTATATTGATATCGATCAAATCAATAATAAACAATTTAGATTTTTTTCTACTCATCATATTGACCTGATTTTGAGTTGGTATTTCCTTTTTCTTCTTCAAACACAAGGTTTGTTAAAGAACAGAGGTTGGAAAGTGACGGTGATGATGGGGAACAGGCGGCGTCTCCGCCTTGCACCGTCGCTTACAATTGAAAATGAGTTGGTTAATAAGAGAGGAGAGATGGGCCCGAGGGTTATAAATAAATGAAGTGAGAAGTGAGAGACAAAAGGAAAGATTCTGATGATATGAAATGTGTCAGATGAGATCAACCTCGATTTCATCACCAACTCATGGATCATACCTTTTCATGAAACATAGGCTCCCACATTTTTAGAGCTTGGTTCATCCACATAAATTTTAAATTAAATTTTAACGATAAAATAATTCTTAAAATTTCGATTAACAATTGTTATGTGGAAATTAATTGACCGGTTTTGAAATTTTAATTTTTTTTGGGTTGGGGATCAAAATGAAGTAGATTTATGCTTGACAACCCATGAATGAGTAATCGATTAGCTAAGAGAATTGAAGGATAAGTTTTGGCATTGCTTATTGAAGAGGGTAGTTATGCTGTAAGGCAGTCTAATATAAGGTTAAGGAAAGACGCTATCAGAAATGTTAATATTTTTTTAATATTTTCGGTAGAAAAATAATATTTTAAGTAGCGTCCGATATTAGTATTTCTGGTAAAAAAAATAACATTTTAAGTAGCATTCTACCAAAAGTATTAAAAAATATTAACATTTCTGGTAGTGTATTTTCTTAACATTATGTTAAGTTGTCTTTCCTTAAACATCTCTTATTAAAAATGTGGTGGCTCTACTCTTCGTTTGCCAAATTCCCATAGCTTATTTCAAATTTAGTAGACAAATTATTCTTTTTGTAAGGATGACAAAGGCCACGTTCCAATCCTCTTTTTGAGTTTTGTCGTAATAGGGGCCAAATCGAAAAGGTTTTTGGCTTATTATATGGATTGTTGTCTGATTTTGATAATTATCTTTAACGTTTTAACGGAGGGTTGATATGATATAGTAAATATATAAAAATAGAAACAATAAATAACATAAATAATCATTAATATTTGAATAATTTTTTTTATTTTTCTACTAAAGTTTTTAAAATAATAAATTGATCAATACTATTTTGTGATATACGTTCCCTAAGTGGTTTCTTCATCCCCTTAGTGTCGAAGAATGCCAAGAAAAATAAAAGCCATGAAAAAGAAAGAAAGAAAATACACTTTTGGATTGATTTTTTTTCCCCACACTTGAATTCTCGTCTTCATCGATATGAAATACTTCATTAAATTTCTTTAGTCCGCTTTTCTGAGTTAATAGACGACAGAGAGAGATATAGAATAATCATAAGGAACTATTTGATGATTTAGTGGCCAATTTGTTCATTTTGAAATTTTAATGGGGAAAAATTTCTCGAATTTAGTGGTCATTTGTGTAGTTTATGCTTTTTAATCTTATATATTCATGGTGACATATCAGCAATCTGTTGAAAATCTAACGATAATTAATCTTTAGCGACCACATCTTAATTAAATAAAAACAAAAGTGACCACATCTTAATTAAATAAAAACGAAAATGACCAAATATTATATTATTTGAAATCAATAAGGAAAAGTAGACAAAACATAAACGAAATAATCAATCATGTAATCAACTCTTAATTTAAACTATAATAAATATAAACACAACTCACAAAAAATAAAACAAGAACTCACCAATGATAAAACTCAAATTTGACTTCAAAATTTTCGAAGTTTTCATTGAATCTCAAATATTTGAGTGAGTATAATTTTAAAGTTGAAGCATATTCTCTCATGATATATTGTTGAAATAAATAATATAAAATGAAAAGATTTTTATGTGTAAAAAATAATTTTAATTATTTATTTATTTCATCTAAAAATTATAAATTAATATAAAATTGAGTAATATTAATCAACATAAATAGATATATAAGCATGAACCAAGTGACCTCCGTAGTAAATGAATTGTTGTTATTCCTTGAGGACCTGAGTTCAAGTACTATACATACTAAGGGTGTGAGTGTTCAATATAAAAAGATTGAGAGCTATCTTTGAATAAATATTACATTATACTTACCCCGGATTATTAAAAAAAAAGTGGGTGATATAAATCCCGAACAAAAATAAAGTGATGCCTAAAATAATAGGGGAGGGGTTGATTCAGCTTCAAGGTTAGGTATGCGTTTGGGCATTTAGGATTCTTTCTAACAAATGCGTCCACTAAATCAAAGCCTAGATGGACTGTTTGGTGATTTATATTATATGGTTGGTTTAGGCCTCCATTTCACGCCTCTTTGCCTCTAACAAGATTAGGTTTAGGCCTCCTAGGGTTGGTATTTGCGTGACCAAATTTGTTGGTTCAATTAAAAATACTTTTAACCCTTAACCATGATAAATAAACAAAATAAGTTTAATATGTCCATGAAATGATGATAAAATTTTGTATATAATTATTTATATTTAATGTATTAATTTGAATCGAGTATAATAAAAATTTACTGTGAGAAGATGTTACTAATCTAATTTTGTTGAGTGAAGAAACGCATAGGGACGTGAGAGGTTGATTAATGCTTCCAAAGCATTATCTTTGGGGACATTGAATCCTAAAAACAGAGCATAATTTCCACACATCATCAACTAATCTCCTCTGTTCTATTTAGTTTTATCATGCCATCAAAAGCTGAACTCAACTTAATTGAGCTCTTCAAAAAGTGCAGTTTGCTTTTGAATGTTGGCACAAATTCCAATCAGTGAATGCAAAATCCTACCTTAAAATATGTCGAATATCATGGAATTTAGAATATTCAGAGAAACAGAATGATCAATCTACTTTCATCGAATTTAGAAGCATTTACTAAGAAAACTGAAACAAATGGAGAAGAGAATAAAAGTTCCAAATGGAATCCTGAGGCTCATGTTGTCGTTATTATTGAAAAACAGAGGCCCCTGTTTTAGTTTCTCGTGATGAATTTGGAACCACAAAATTCCATCTCTCCTACAAGCAAATCAATCTTCAGCAACCCTTTCTTGAAAACAACTCATTGCTCATAATGAAGTCTTCAATGCAAAGTTTCAAAGTGGTATGGGGTCCAGAAATGTGACATTTCCGCCCCTTGCTTTTGAGTAGAAAAAGGGTGCTCTCTGTTTCATCAACTTGAACACTAAGGACACTAAGCAGCTAGAGCTTACTTTTCAATCCTTTAATTTCCTTTATTGGCTCTTTATATCCAACTTTGAGAATTCTCTTTCCATCCCTCTATTTTTGGTTTCTATATCATGGCCAATACAGTACTTATCAAAGCTCTCCCTACCTTCTTCTTCTTCTTCAGCTCCCTTATTCAAACCAAGCAAGATAACCCATGTCCTTATCCATGTTACCCACCACCAACAGGCCCCGGAGGAGGAGGAAGCAGCGGCGGAGGTGGCATAGTCACTCAAACACCTCCGGCTAGTTATTCACCGCCTTCACAAACAGGAGCAGTATACCCTCCACCTACAGGGAACTTACCATATTACACACAACCACCACCTTATGGTGGCAATTCTTTCTACGGTCAGCCCCCACCTGACCCTATCTTGCCTTATTTCCCATTCTACTATAGAAAACCTCCACACCGAACAGATGATCAGTCATCGGGAACAACGATTAGGCCTGGGAAATCAAGGTTCATCATCACTGCTACCACCAATCTTCTTGTATTTATCATTCTAGTTATTTTCTATTTTCTAGTTTAGGGAATTACTAACTTTTTTTAAAAGGAAAAAAAATTGTGCAAGTATTTATGATCAAGCCATGGTTATGGGAGTAACTAAAAAAGAATCAGGATGGTTTGGTATGTGTTTTCAGTTGCAGAAATGGTGAAGACAAGTAAACAACGAGGAGTCCAGGTGCTACACGCACTTCTTTTTTCCCCCTTAACTCTTTTGTTTAGTAATGGATGGGATGATTTTAAGTACGATTAATATTTAATTAAATTCCTCTAAATCTCCATGTGCTTGCTTTGCTTTATACTTTTTCTCATTACAATTTTGCTTTCCTACGTGATTGAATCGTCTATTTCGGATTGATTTCACAGTGGATGATAATGCAAGTTTAAATGATTATGGAAAATGTCCTGGTTCCAAGTATTCTTTAATTAAAATTCTTAATAAGGCTAAAAGAGCAATTGGTGCGTAAAAGAAGCATTTCCCCTTTGAATTAAAACCTCTGAACCACCGGGGCAAAATGGAACAATTCAGATATTTCCAGGTTTTCTATTTATCTTCCTTCGTCTTGCTTTTTACCCAAAGGTCTCAGCTTAAATGCTATTCATTGCCATTTTAAAGGATAAAAAAGGGAAAAGAAAAGAGTTTCTAACCTGATAATGGTGAACCACTTGCCTCAAATCTCATCTTTCTAGCGAGGAATATGTTGGCAGAGGTGGTAGGTAAGGGCTACAAACAACAACAGAGCCACCATTATTAACCGACTAGAATTCCAGCTGAAGGTTGCATTACACGCCCCGTAATTTAAGTTGTTTCGAGTATTTTTGTGAAACCCTACTCTCGACTATCTATTACCGGCCTTACCATTCTGCTATCTCCCTCGCAAGGAATCTGGTTTTCTATGTAAACTAGGCACCGTCACATTCCTGGTGCGTTATAAATTCAATGCGCATTTAAGGCAACACATGATTAGATAATTCGAAGATACTTGTGTCGGATACCCTGCCTATATGGGAAAGTAAAATGGGTGAAGATGAGACACCATGGCTGATCATTTCAGGAAGCTACAATTGCTAAACAACCCATACCAGAACCACTGGCATTGGTAATTCCAGCACTTCTCATGTTATTCTTCCTCATAACCTCTCGGCTATTTCTCTGGGCTCCCACTTTTGGCATGCCACCATTCTTATGATCTTTTACAACCTTACCATTCTCTGATATTCGATATTTTGGCAAATTATTGCCCTCTTTCCCTCTCTCTTTCTTCAAAAGGATACTGTTTTGTGTGACAGATGCTGGGGAGCCATGACTACCAGTTGGAGTCGAGGACATGATGCCAGATTGAGATGATGACTCAATTGTATGAAAGTTCGACTCACCCCCAAATTCTCCACCAGAAAGGACCTCTTTATTTTCTTCCCAGGAGAGTGACGATGACCTTGCAGTTGATCCCACTCCTGCATTTGCTGATTTCGATCCTACTTTAGCTGGTTTCTTGGTAGATGATGCAACCTGAGAAAGAAATAGAAGAAAGCCAGTGTTAAAATCTCTTGATAAATGGAACAAAAATATGAAATAAGTGATTTGGATTATCATAGGACTAATCACATGAAAAAGTAGCAAAATATAAACAGGATCATGATAGAGCATACAAGTTCAACTTCCTATCAGAGCTAAGGCAAACTATTATAAGCATTCCCTTTTTTGACTGCATCCTTTGGATGGTGTAACTCATTTCAGATTTTCTCATATCTTATAAGAATTTTCTTCAGACCAAGGAATTCTACTAAAGCCAACATGAAAAAATGCAGTAGAAACATGAAGAAAATATAAATATTATCTTTTACTACTATTGCTTCACATAATTAAATAAATTGTTCCAAATGGAATGTCAAAATATTATGCTTTTTAAGAAAATTAAAGAAATAATGAAAATTCAATGAGTCACTAACGCTATTAGCTAGACCATAATTACATATGGGCCACCGTAAGAACCTCCAAGTTAGAAATGCAAAAATGAAGGCATGCTTCCTTGAACTAATCACATAGAAGACATGAGCTGGCTGCATTATAAAATCAAAGCAATAGTTTAGCTTCAAATGTACCTTGTTTCCATTAGACCCTAGTACTGTGGCAACATGATAGAAAGAAGGCATGGGTTTTGCTTTGAAATTAAGGCTTTTCCGCAATTGCTTAATTTCAGCCTCTGTCTTTGCCTGCAATGAGACCAAAGCATTCAATTTATTTATGAAGTTAGCAACCACAAGAGAATAACCATGAATATTGACAGAGTGGAAAAGTAAAGCATCCAATCCAGAAATGTCATCACGGCCCTTCATTTCAAATACTAAGAAGGAAGCACATAGAGGAATACCATTTCATCTTCATTTAAAATAGTAAATAGTGAATATTGTATGCTTTCCTTACCTGTGTTTTTGCTTGAATCTGATTCATCTCAGCCTCTTTGGCATGAATTTTCTCTTCCAATTTCATTAAGAACTGAATATTTTATGACAAAAAGAATAAAGACATTAAAGTTTATCCTTAAACTAAAATAACTTAAAAAAAAAGTTGGGTAAAGAACACAAATAGTCCCTCGACTAAAGGGTACTGCTTTATCAAGTCTCTTAATTATTAAAAGTTACAAAATGATCTTTCGACTATAGAGTGTTGTTTTGTTGAATCTCTCGACTATTAAAAGTTAAAAAATCGTCGCCCGACTATTCATTATATTTCAGACTCGCCCTTTTCTATTAAAAAATTGGCGGTTGTTTAAGTTGGATGTTAACATGATGACTGGGATATGATAATCGTTTGAGATTTTGGGATCAAATTTTATCATATCATAGTTAACAAATTAACATTCAGCTCAGAATATAGTCTATTTTAAACGGAAAATGACGAGGTTGGAACATAATGCATAGTTAGGTGACTATTTTGTAACTTTTAGTGGTCGAGGAGCTCAACAAAGTAATACTCTATAGTCGAAGGACTATTTTGTAACTTTTAATAGTCAAGGAACTTAATAAAGCAGTACCTTATAGTTGGGAGACCATTTACGATCTTTACCCAAAAAAGTTTGAGAATGAAAGCATGCTCGCTTGCCTCTTTTCTCCTTTCAGCTCGTTCATCACTTTTGAAATGGAATGACCCAGCAGTTGACTTTACATCTGCCTTAGTTGAATTGACATTCTGCTTAAGCCTATATAAAAGAATACGTTAAGGATAAAATTCAATTTTTTATGACATAAAGCAGTGCCCACGTTGTTGCTACATACCTATTTGGTGTCTGGCGAGCAACAGGTTCAATCTTTTTCAATGAAGAAGGTCGAGCTTCAATTACTTTCTTTGTCACTGCTCTTTTTATACTGTCAGAAGAATAAAATAATCATTTGAACTGTCCCTACAAAAGAAACATACATATTCTTCAAATGCAAGAAATAGGAAGTACCTTTTATGCTCGGTGCTTAAGTTAGCATTGTCTCTCTCTCAAAATCCTGGACAAGAAAGACCAAGGAAAAGGGGATTCAAAAGATTAGGTAATACAGATGATGTATTTTTCATTTAACTTTTAAGTCAAAGTCAAAACTTTCACTTCTTTTTTTGGAGATCTGGGCATTGGACGTCTAGTTGGAGTGGCAGTTCGTGATGGTAGTTTTTCTGCTTTTGTTCTCCTTGTGATCTCTTTTTCCTTTCTTTCTAGAACCCTAGCAGCCACTTTTGAAAGATCAGAAGAAATGTTTTTCCGGGAATGATCAGGACTCATTTGAGACTTCAACATTGGTTTAGTAGCTCGTACAATAGTAGCCATCAACTAGAATTAAAAAATTCAAAAAGCATAAAATTGCAGGTAATCACATCAGAAAACAATGTGAAATAAGTTTCTGGCTACTGCAATGAATGCTACTTTTCAGAAGCCAACAAGAACTGATATAAATATAAACTCATACCTTTGGTGAATGACTTTGTTGAATTTCTAACCTAGCAGTATCAATTTGTTGAATTCCTAGCCTAGCAGTATCAACATCTCCAGTGGTTCCAGCAACGGGAGATGGATCCCTGGACTTAAGTGATTCATCAATGCTAACTGCTTCATCATCATGGTTTTCCTCCATATTTTTCTCTAGTTTATTGCTTCTACTAAGTGGCTTATCACATTCAATTTCAATTTGAGGACTCTCCTCAGGTTTAACATCCCCAGGAACCAAACCATGAGTTTCATTAGTGGATAAATCTTCAGGATAGTCTCTTCCACATTCAATCAAAGCACCTTCCCCAAGATATTCTGAATCTTCAGGACTATTTTCAGAATGAGCACAAAGTCTACCTTCATTCACATGATCAGACTGGTTCCCTTCATTTTCATAATGAAATAGCCTTCCTTTATTCTCACAACAAAAATCTTCCCCATAATCTGCATGATCCAAACCATTCTCATCAGAATGATTGTAGTAGCTATCTTTACTTAAAATATCAGATTCTTCTCCATAATATTTGTTCTCTGAAGAATGGTTCTCAACTGTTTGACAGTCTCCATAACCCTCATTTGCTGCAACACCATTCTCAAAGGTTTGAGCTTCACCTCCATTTTGGCCCGCAGATGTACCTTGGAGAAGACGTGCCTTCCTCCTAAAGTGAGCTTCAAAATAAGCTTTCTTCTCAATAACTGAACCAGGTTTTGAGAATTTCTCAACTTCTTCAAGATATCTATTATGTGAGAAGGAGGATCTTCTTTCCCAAGCTAAGGGTTCATTTTCAAATCTGCCAAATGATACAGAACCAGAATGCAGAGATTCTGTCTGCCCAGTTCAAAAAAGAGTTGGTGTTAGAATAAAACAAATAGGTGGACTGGACCAATTATCTGCTACAGTATAAAGAAAATTGTATTTTATCATTCATTTCATGGATCAGAAACTCATAAGAGGTTCCCAAGACAACATTTACCAGCACTTATATGATATTGGAAGGTACTTGAGATTGAGATACTGTAAGCAATTAAAACTAATAACAATCTTCTATAGATTTTCAAGTTTCAGGAATAATATAGTATGCATTCCTAATGGCACAATCCTGGTGCCATAGACAATTTGAAATTGGAAAAGGGATAAGTAATTTATCTAATAATATAATTTTCTCTGTTAGTATCAAAACAAGTAGCTAAAATGTATACTGTATCCTAAGGATAACGCAGTTCTTTGTCTGAAATTGGCATTCGTGTTCTCCATATCCTACCTTCAGATCCTCAATATTACTATCCAAATCCAGTGCAATCATCATCAACCGTTTATGTGGAGCAACAAATTAATTACTAGAATCCACAAGTTTGAATGATGATTATGAGTCATTAACCCAGACAAATCAAACCTTAAGCTAGTCCATATTTACCAGTGTACATGATAAGTTTCTAGTCCAATACTAAAGTAAGTAGAAGCCGTACTCTGCACCGCACCTTCATAGCCTCTTTTGCCAAACCAAAAGAAAGAAGCTTGAAATTTATTAATGGAAAGAGATAAAGGATCTTCAATAAGATAGGGAGAAATTCAATACAATTCAAAAAAAAAGGAACATACAAGTGCATGCAGAAGTCATAGCTGATTTTACATTGTATCTTTTAACACTTTATTCTATATATCACCAAATATTGCATAGGAAACAGTGATCATAATCAAACTACAGCGAATCAAGCAATGGAACCTCAATAGCAAGTGAAAGAACTCTTGAAGCTTAAACTTAAATCATCCAAAGAGGAAACAGACACAGATTTCTTTGTTCCCAAAAAATCAAGGAAATGTATAACATGAGAGATTAAAATCAATATATGAATAAGAAGCAAATTCACTTCGCAAGTGAAGTAAACCGACCACTATTTTCTTTTTAATCTTAAACTTCATCAACTAGATTATCATTTCATCAGTTAAAATATAAGATTCATCATTTCTAAACATAAAACGTTCTCAAAATATTCAGTAAGAAGTACAACAACAGAACTCAAAAAAATAATTCCATTTGATAACCAAATAATCCAAATTCCAAATATCTAACTGAAACGACAGAAAGAGAAAAAAAGACTTACCAAAAAACTAATGTTGAAAGGCTCTTGAATCTCTCCCGCCATTGGCAAGCCAAAAATCAAGCTCGAAAAAAAAAGCAGTTACCTCCAAAATCAACAGCGAGTAACCGACATCCTCAGCGTATCAAACGGATCAAGTCAATCGAATTCAAAACAACACATTCCTTAAGAACTTCAACAGTAATGAACGAATCTTAACAAAACGCGCTTCGCGAGTAACACCACCCAAAACTAGAGCTTCTGGATTTTTTAACTATCCTTTTCAGATCTTTCTTTACAACAAAAAAAAATTGTGGATTTGTTTGTGCACAGCGTTAGGTGTACTACAGAGTTTGTGAACGTAATGAATAGCTTGAAAAGGTTAGATCGATCTGAACAAATCTAATTCAATTATTCATTAAAAAAAGGAAAAAGAAATATTTTATATCATGTGGGGTTGGCTTGCCTTTTTTGTCTTGTTCTTATCATATCACACCACACTCAGATCGGACGGCTGTGATTCCGGATCACAGTAAGGAGAAGATTCAGATGAAGCTCACGTTTGGGATACAAACGGCACTGTTTTTTCATCATGGTTAATCCCAGTTAACAATAAGTATTCGATCCAGTCGAGTCAAATAATTTTAAATTAATTTAATTTTGAGTCATATTTTATTATGTAAATTTTATTTAAATTTAATTTGAGTCGAGTCAAATTTTTTGAGTTTATATTCAAATTTTATAAATATAAAATTATAGTAGGAATTTATTCTAGTTTAATGAATTTTTCTAACTATATAAGATATATATTATAATGCCTCAAATCTCAGATTTAGAGTTTCGGATAAACTCGAGATGGTTTAGACGAGTCCAATTACTTCGTGAGAGAGTTGGGTCCATTTGGAGGTTGGGTTGAATTTGGGTTGGGCTTGGATTGAATCCAGTTTGAGATATAGAAGACATTTAATATTAGGATGTAAGAGGAAAAACTAAAGGAGTAATTTTCCTATCTATTAAAAAAAAGTTGAAATCCATTTAAGGATTGATGATCTCATGCATATCCTCCCCTTTTTCGCTAGACACTCAACTTTGTCTTTTCCCTTATTCTTCACAATTTCCTTCTTTCCAAGAGTGAGCAAGGTGGAAACTTTTAAATTTGTAAGCTTAGAGCAGAAATTTCAAGGTAAGTAGTGGAATCTCTATCTTCTAAGTTTTCATTCAAACTCTAGATATCAAGTTGTGGTCATGGAAATAAAAAGTATGTTTTAGTGAGGGTTTAGAGACCCAAGAGATTTCAATCCATTTTTATGAGGTTAGAGCCTTAGGGAGTGTCCTAGATCCCTTCATGAGCTTACAAAACGAGTTAGTGATCTATTTCCTTGTTTTTGTATAGTGAAAGAAGTGGGAGAAAGCTCCAAGGCCAGAGAAAAAAGAGAAATTGATCATTGGTTGATTTGAGGGCATTTTCAACAGCTAGGAAGCTAAGGTAGGATATTCATAACTCAGGTGAACCCTTCGCACTGACAGTATATCCAAATTGTATGATTGTATCTATTAGAGTAACTCAGGTATCATGTTTATGTTTTGAGCATCAAACAACACTAGTTTTATATCATCCTAGTTGTTATTGTTTCTAGTTGTTATGAGTTTATTTCTGTTCTCACTTGCAAATTTATTTCATGATGTTCTGATGTTATTGGGTCCCTCAAATCTAACCCTTAAACCCTTGGATTTCTTATCCAATATTGTTCGTGGGTACTGATACTAAGATCATTAGTATCGATATTGGCCTCTGAGTATCGATACTAACATCTGAGTCTCGATACTATTGACGTATTGAATTATGATAACAAAGGGTTGGTATTGATACTCTTTCTTGAGTATTAATACTTCTGGTCTATGGTATTGATACTCAAGGAAGTATCGATACTAATATTAAGGAGTATCGATACTCTACCCTTGGTATCGATACTCTCATGAGTATCGATACCAAAAATGGAAATTGAGATATGCTAAGTGAACTCAATACCTTACCTTTGTTTTTAATTCCTAAAGATCAATATCGATACTCATGCCCAAAAATACCATATTTTTGGGAACGAAAATATCTCTCCAGCACTCTCAAACATCCTATTGAGGTCCCCAACTATTATTACATTTGTTATGTGTGTTAAAAGAGATCATGAGAGGTCTTTTAACATAATGAAAACATCAAAAGATGCAATCTACCATGGACATGCTTCATAACTCATGCAACCTACCAAAACAGACCTAATTATTTACATGTGGTATAGTTGAGTTAGCAGTCGGTTACCTTGGATTCTAAGTTGTTGGAAACATCCGAAGTTCAACCAAGTGTGAGCTTTTCATTCCCCTTAGTCCCGAAGCTTTCTCCAACTTCTCTCATTATGCAAGAATCAAACACATGGATTACTAACGTGTTTGGGAGTCTAGAAATGAATTAAAAACACTTCCTAAGGTTTGGTTCCTTTAAAAATGTGTTGATTTACATTGGGTTCCTAAACCCTACTAAAAACACATATTTGGCTACCATGGTGAAATGAATAGGTTAAGGACTTGATTTGAAGCTCTGAAGTTGAGGATTAAGATTATTACCTTTAAATTGATAAACTAGGGTTGCAAGGCCACCAAATTATTACCTTTGTTGGTTCTAGGTTGAGTGGAAAATGAAGGATGAAAGAGGAGAGGAAGAAACAAAGAAGAGTTGGGAAAAAGAGAAGGGGACAACGTGAGATCATCAAACAATTAAGGATTTTCAGCCTTTCATAACAAAAATAGGTAAACTTCTTCCTCTGTCCTTCAAGTTTTGATCCCCTCTTAAAACACCCTTTTTACCACATGTTAGGCCAAAAATCAAGCCCAAACCCAAGGCTAACTTGGTCCAAGTCCCCTTACAATGCTAATTGATTTATCTAAACCCACTCGGGTTAATCCAAAACTACTAACTCGAGATTTGGGGCGTTATACTATTTATCTTATTTGTTAGATCAATAAGTGATTTAAATTTATAAAAAAATCATAAAAGTATTAAAAATGTGAATTATATGTAACACCCCCAACCCATACCCGACCCGGATATGAGTCAGAGATACTACATTAACTTTAATAAGCAACTCTTAATAAATAATAGTAAAATATTTGTACTTGTATGAAGAAAATACAATAATATACATACTGTAATATAAGTTTATCAAAATATTCAGAGCATACACAACTTAACCCTTTAATTACATGCCAACTGCTATTTACATCACAAAATGACCTACTGATTAAGTTGTTTCTGATCTGATGGTTGCAGGAGTAATACTGTCAAGCTGCTTCACCTGTCTCGTCTAATTCCTCGGATCCTACGTGTGAAACACTCACACGCTAAGTCACCGACTTAGTGAGGCAATAATAATAACAAGGCAATTATAATGAAAATGTTATGATCATATGAGATGAAATGCAAACATGTACTTAATCAATGTAGTATACATCATCAATACCCATACCTGTAAGCGTATGACTGTAACATTCATGAATCTGTATTAATAAGTTTATTGGCCCATGATAGCATATTGAGAACCTAAGGTATTTGAGTAATGTGAGGTTGTGCACTATGCTGTCACCACAGCTCGTATAAATGCACCAAAGTACCCCGTAGAATTGCACCGAAGTGCCCGTAGAATTGCACCGAAGTGCCCGTAGAATTGCACCGTAGTGCCATATAATGATGTCCATAAGGACCACATAGAATTCCTTAAGAATCATATACATATACTATGGATCAAGTATGTGTCTTTCAAGACTTCACACAGGTTCCAAAGGATATACATATGTCCTAAAGAACCGAGTATACCCTCTACCCTTGGCATGCCAACTATACCTATAGTTCTCATCTACATAACATGGGCTTATACATTTCCCGTAGTTCATATCACGTAGTCATATTATTTCCATACCTTTATCACATAGTCATATCATTTACATACCTTTATCACATAGCTCATATAACTTTTCTGCATATTCATGTCATGCAATACATATCATATGAATTCATGTCATGTAATACATTTAATATAAATTCATGTCATGTATCATAATATGGAATGTGATCATATGTCAAAATATGAAATCTACACTTATCACAAGTCTAGAACTGAATATAATACTATATTCATGCTATGCATATGCACTCACCTATACTTCTTTGCCTTTTCCTCGATCGATTCTACTTGTAGATTATTCCCGAACTCGAGTAGGCTCGGTATCTACATAAATATAATTTTCAAGATGATCATCAGATGTCTATGTCTTGAAATTAAGCTTTAATAGCTTACTAATTTAAAGAATTTATAGCTTAGTCTTGTTTTCTTTTCTTTCTTTCTTTTTTTCTCATGGGGGAATCGGTTCCCCCCTGGGGGTATCGATTCCCCTCAAGCATTCTGGAATTTCATATACGATGAGGAGGTATCGGTTCCCCCCTGGGGGTATCGATTCCCCTCTAGCATTCTGGAAATCATATTCGTTGAAGGGGTATCGGTTCCCCTTGAATGGGTACCGATTCCCCTAGCCCGAAAATCCTAATTTGAGCTCGGAAATCATCCCATTTCAGCTCAAACATACATATTTCACTCTCTTTACTACTCTTAGCTTTCATACACTTACTTTAACTAATTATTATCCATTAAATACCTCTAAAACTTAGAAATCTAATTCTCCATGTAGAATTTAAGAATCCAACCCAAATTCCAATATGTTCTAATTTGAATTCTAACACCTCATACTTCTTAGTTAGCTTCTTGACAAGTCAAAAATCTTATTCAAACTTCAAAAACTCATTCCTATCAAAATTTCATCTAAAAATTCATTTTCCAAATCATTCTCTAAAACACTTATCTTGTTGTTTTAATGTCATATAAGCTTTCCTTTAGCTTATATAACATCCAAGCTTTCATTTCCAATCTTAAAAATCAAAGAAACTACCAAGGTTCAGATTCTTACCTTTACTTGCAAGCTCCACGTTGAGAGAAGGAAGAGAAGAAAATAAGGAAGAAGGGAGAAGAAATGGGAGGGTTCTGGAACCTAATGTCACACGTGGGTCTCATATAACCCCATAACATTTTATTTTTAATTAAAAATTACTTACAAATGACCATTTGGTCCTTACTTCCATCTCATATTTACTAACCATACATTTTAAACTATATAATTATTCTACTTTAATCACCAAATGTTGAAACTTTGCAAATTAATCACTCACCCGACATGGAGGATGTTACAAATCTCTCCCCCTTAAGAAAATCCGTCCTCGAATTTTCATTGCACAAACAAATGTGGGTATTGATGTCGCATATCTTCTTCACGCTCCCATGTTGCTTCTTCTACTTTGTGATTTCTCCACAATACTTTGACCAAAGGAATAATCTTGTTCCTCAATTGCTTAACTTCATGTGCTAAAATTTGAATCGGTTCTTCCTCATAAGTCAAGTCAGGACGAACCTCAATCTCTTCTGGTGTCACGATATGAGAAGGGTCAGATCTATATCTTCGAAGCATTGAAACGTGAAAAACATCATGTATCTTTTCCATCTCAGGTGGTAAAGTTAGCTGATATGCTACAGGTCCTACTCTCTTTACAATCTCATATGGTCCAATAAACCGAGGACTCAATTTTCCTTTCCGACCAAATCTCAACACCTTCTTCCATGGAGACACTTTTAAAAACACTTTATCTCCAACTTGAAATTCAATTTCTTTCCTTTTAAGATCAGAATAGGACTTTTGCCGATCAGAGGCCACTTTGAGGTTATACTGAATTTCTCGAACTTTCTGTTCTACATCTTGAATTAAATCCGGACCAAGAACACTTCGGTCTTTGAGTTCATACCAATTTAATGGAGTACGACATTTTCTTCCATATAATGCTTCATAGGGGGCCATCTTTATACTAGACTGATAACTATTGTTGTAAGCGAACTCTTCCAGCGGTAAATACTTTTCCCATGATCCTTTAAATTCCATTACGCATGCTCTCAGCATATCTTCCAATATCTAAATAGTTCTCTCTGATTGCCCATCAGTCTGAGGATGAAAAGCCGTACTAAAGTTTAAACGAGTCCCCAACGCTCCATGCAAAGATTTCCAGAATCTAGAAGTGAATCGAGGGTCCCGATCAGAGACTATGGAAACAGGTACTCCATGCAATCTAATAACTTCTCTAATATACAGCTCTGCATACTTTTCCATAGAGAAATCTGTTCTAACCGGGAGGAAATGCGCTGACTTAGTTAATCGATCAACAATTACCCAGATTGATTCTCTTTTGTTCGGGGTCAAGGGTAACCCCGAAACAAAATCCATCGTAACATTTTCCCACTTCCATTGAGGAATGAAAAGCGGTTGCAATAATCCTGATGGAACTTGATGCTCGGCTTTGACTTGTTGACATATCAAACACTTAGACACAAATTCTGTGATGCTTCGCTTCATCCCTAACCACCAAAATCGATCCTTCAAATCCATATACATCTTGGTTCCACCCGGTTGCATCGTTAACGGACTGCAATGAGCCTCTGTTAATATCTCCTTCTTCAAGTCGTCATTGTCGGGTATTACAATTCTTCCTTTACAATATAGATTTCCATCTGACTTAATCTCAAAGTCTTTAATCTCTTTGTTCTTTACTTGCTCAATTCTTTTCAAACACACTTCATCTTTACATTGCAATTCTCCTATTCGTTCCAACCATGCTGGTCTAAGGGTTAATTCTGCACAAAGACCACCGTCTCCCGTTAAAGATAATCTTGCATCCATAGCTCGTAAAGCTGCAAACGTCTTTCTACTCAGAGCATCTGCTACCACATTAGCCTTTCCGGGATGATAGTCAATTATCACATCATAATCCTTTAAGAACTCTACCCATCTACGTTGCCTCAAATTTAATTCTTTTTGAGTCATCAGGTACTTCAGGCTCTTATGATCAGTATATAAGTAACAACGCTCCCCATAAAGATAATGACGCCAAATCCTGAGAGCGAATACTACAGCAGCCATTTCTAGATCATGAGTGGGGTAATTCCTTTCATGTGGTTTCAACTGTCTCGATGCGTACGCTACCACTTTTCCTTCTTGCATTAATACACACCCCAACCCGTTATGGAATGCGTCACTGTATACTACAAAATTCTTGCCAGATTCCGGTTGAACCAATATCGGAGTTTCCGTCAGAATTCTCTTTAAAGCTTCGAAACTTTCTTGACATTCAGAAGTCCAAACAAATGGTACATTCTTTCTCATTAGCTTTGTTAGAGGCAGCACAATCATCGAAAAATTCTTAACGAATCTTCGATAGTAACCGGCAAGTCCAAGAAAACTCCGAACTTCAGACACATTCTTAGAAACTTCCCAATCCATTATAGCTTTAACTTTCTGAGGGTCTACTCTAATCCCAACTGCCGAGATCACATGCCCCAGGAAAATTACTTCCTTTAACCAGAACTCACATTTGGACAATTTGGCATACAACTTTTTATCTCTTAAAATTTGCAAAACGATCCTCAAATGTGTGCTATGCTCTTCATGGGATTTCGAGTACACCAGTATGTCATCAATAAAGACAACAACAAACTGGTCCAGATAGGGCTGAAAAATCTTGTTCATGAGATCCATAAAAGCAGCAGGTGCATTCGTTACTCCGAATGGCATTACTATGAATTCATAATGACCATATCTCGTTCTGAAAGCTGTCTTCGGAATATCTTTCTCCTGGATCTTCAATTGATGATAACCCGAACGTAGATCGATCTTCGAAAATACCGAAGCTCCTTTTAGTTGATCAAACAAATCATCAATGCACGGAAGAGGATACTTGTTCTTGATGGTCACCTTATTGAGCTGTCGATAGTCAATGCAAAGGCGCATTGATCCATCCTTCTTTTTAACAAATAACACCGGAGCTCCCCAAGGCGATACACTTGGTTGGATAAATCCCTTCTCTAGCAATTCTTGTAATTGATTCTTTAACTCTTGCAATTCTTTCGGAGCCATTCGATAAGGTGCCATTGCAATCGGAGCTGTTCCCGACATTATTTCAATTTGGAATTCTACTTCTCTATCCGGAGGTAATCCTGGCAATTCAGCAGGAAAAACATCAGGGAACTCTCGAACTCTTGGAATTTCCTCTAACCTTTTCTCTTGAGCTCTTGAATCAATCACATTTGCAAGGAAACCCTGACATCCTTGTAGCAATAATTTCTTGGCAGACATCACTGATATTACATTTGCTAAAGGATTAAACTTTTCACTGCTCACACTTATCTCTGTTCCTTCTGGACTTTTCAGAGTTACCTTTTTCAATCTGCAACTAACATCTCCATAATAACGGAACAACCAATCCATTCCCAGAATCACTTCAAACTCGTCAAAGGGTAATTCCATCAGATTAGCAGGGAATTCAATTCCCTGAACCTTTATGGGACACCCCTTACAGACTTTATTCACCCGGGCACTATGGCCTAACGGAGTTGTTACTATAATCTCATTACTTGTAGCTTCTAAGGGAATCCCCAACTCCTTTACTAACTTACTTGTAATATAAGAATAATTAGAACCCGGATCAATCAGTACCAATACTAATTTATCATACAACTGAAAAGTACCTGCTATAATATCAGGGT
The DNA here is from genome assembly GCF_006381635.1 of Hibiscus syriacus. NCBI lineage: Eukaryota > Viridiplantae > Streptophyta > Magnoliopsida > Malvales > Malvaceae > Hibiscus > Hibiscus syriacus. The sequence continues at coordinate 529,620 of NW_024062533.1, read as the reverse complement.
CATCACGGTCTTCACTTGTCTTTAGGTTGTACACTCGAGCAGTGGATCGAACTTCAGGTTGAGCAGAGAATTCAGACGGGTTCCTTCCTCTGCCTCTTCCTCGTCCTCTTTGTGAGAAAGAACCAGCTCTTCCAGATGGTGCCGGCTCACCAACAATCAAGGGACAATCCCGGACAAAATGTCCGGCCTCTCCGCATCGAAAACAAGTCCCAGCAGCCATACGACAATCCCCATAATGGTTTTTCCCGCAGTGCTCACACTGTTTCCTTTGACCCGGAGTAAATCTCCCAGCACCGGATTCCACTGACTGCGTCTGTCTAGTTCTTGCCTGACTTGCTCCCCTAGCAGACGATGCAACTGATTCTGATCTAGTTTGTGATCGAAATCCTGAGTCTCTTCCCCTTTTTGTTGGTGTTGAACCAGAATAAGTAGTCGTCCTCTTTGATGTCTGAACCCTTGAGTCCCCAAATCTTTCATTCTGAGCCCTTTCAAGAGCTTTTGCACGATTGATCACCTCCTGGAACGAGGACAAGTTTAATACTATCAACATTTCTTTAAGTCTAGGGCGCAAGCCCTCCACGAACCACTCGCAAGCATCTTTTTCAGTAGGCACAAGTTCAGCTGCAAACCTGCTCAGCTTATTAAACTCACATTCGTACTCATACACAGAGCGGCTCATCTGCTTCAAATTCATAAATTCCTGCTTCATTTGTCGGATAAACTGATCTCCAATATACTTGTTTTTAAATTCTTCTAAAAACAAAGACCAAGTCAACTGGTCGGTTGACATCCTCATGGTGACATTCGTCCACCATATCCTCGCCTGACCCCTTAATAAAGACACAGCTCCATCTAATTTCTCCACTTCGGAACAGTGGAGACCATCTAACATGATTTTCAAATCATTCAACCAAAGATCCGCTGACACCGGACCGTCCTCAGCTTCTCCCTTAAATTCGGGAGCTCCTAAACTTCTCAACTCTTTTGCTACATTAATTCGTGGAGTTAGTGGAACAGGAGGTTGAAGACGCGTCAGAATAGCGTCTAACGTTCTGAAGAACGTATCTTGATCTTGTACAGGCACTCCTTGAGATGCCTGTTCTTCACCTTGCCTGACCAGGGCAGGTGAATTACTGCTTTCAGCATGCCTATCTTCTCCCGCTTCACTTCGGGAGCTATTATGTCCGGACATCTAATAAGAATAACCACATTATTCTATTAGCAAAACAACATACTCATACTATACCAGATCAGAAGTTCTCGTTATTAGTTGGCATGTATTCCATTTAAAGACTCCATAGACTCTGGTTTATGCCTAGAATCGGCTAAACCATAGCTCTGATACCATTAAATGTAACACCCCCAACCCATACCCGACCCGGATATGAGTCAGAGATACTACATTAACTTTAATAAGCAACTCTTAATAAATAATAGTAAAATATTTGTACTTGTATGAAGAAAATACAATAATATACATACTGTAATATAAGTTTACCAAAATATTCAGAGCATACACAACTTAACCCTTTAATTACATGCCAACTGCTATTTACATCACAAAATGTCCTACTGATTAAGTTGCTTCTGATCTGATGGTTGCAGGAGTAATACTGTCAAGCTGCTTCACCTGTCTCGTCTAATTCCTCGGATCCTACGTGTGAAACACTCACACGCTAAGTCATCGACTTAGTGAGGCAATAATAATAACAAGGCAATTATAATGAAAATGTTATGATCATATGAGATGAAATGCAAACATGTACTTAATCAATGTAGTATACATCATCAATACCCATACCTGTAAGCGTATGACTGTAACATTCATGAATCTGTATTAATAAGTTTATTGGCCCATGATAGCATATTGAGAACCTAAGGTATTTGAGTAATGTGAGGTTGTGCACTATGCTGTCACCACAGCTCGTATAAATGCACCGAAGTGCCCCGTAGAATTGCACCGAAGTGCCCGTAGAATTGCACCGAAGTGCCCGTAGAATTGCACCGTAGTGCCATATAATGATGTCCATAAGGACCACATAGAATTCCTTAAGAATCATATACATATACTATGGATCAAGTATGTGTCTTTCAAGACTTCACACAGGTTCCAAAGGATATACATATGTCCTAAAGAACCGAGTATACCCTCTACCCTTGGCATGCCAACTATACCTATAGTTCTCATCTACATAACATGGGCTTATACATTTCCCGTAGTTCATATCACGTAGTCATATTATTTCCATACCTTTATCACATAGTCATATCATTTACATACCTTTATCACATAGCTCATATAACTTTTCTGCATATTCATGTCATGCAATACATATCATATGAATTCATGTCATGTAATACATTTAATATAAATTCATGTCATGTATCATAATATGGAATGTGATCATATGTCAAAATATGGAATCTACACTTATCACAAGTCTAGAACTGAATATAATACTATATTCATGCTATGCATATGCACTCACCTATACTTCTTTTCCTTTTCCTCGATCGATTCTACTTGTAGATTGTTCCCGAACTCGAGTAGGCTCGGTATCTACATAAACATAATTTTCAAGATGATCATCAGATGTCTATGTCTTGAAATTAAGCTTTAATAGCTTACTAATTTAAAGAATTTATAGCTTAGTCTTGCTTTCTTTTCTTTCTTTCTTTTTTTCTCATGGGGGAATCGGTTCCCCCCCTGGGGGTATCGATTCCCCTCAAGCATTCTGGAATTTCATATACGATGAGGAGGTATCGGTTCCCCCCTGGGGGTATCGATTCCCCTCTTGCATTCTGGAAATCATATTCGTTGAAGGGGTATCGGTTCCCCTTGAATGGGTACCGATTCCCCTAGCCCGAAAATCCTAATTTGAGCTCGGAAATCATCCCATTTCAGCTCAAACATACATATTTCACTCTCTTTACTACTCTTAGCTTTCATACACTTACTTTAACTAATTATTATCCATTAAATACCTCTAAAACTTAGAAATCTAATTCTCCATGTAGAATTTAAGAATCCAACCCAAATTCCAATATGTTCTAATTTGAATTCTAACACCTCATACTTCTTAGTTAGCTTCTTGACAAGTCAAAAATCTTATTCAAACTTCAAAAACTCATTCCTATCAAAATTTCATCTAAAAATTCATTTTCCAAATCATTCTCTAAAACACTTATCTTGTTGTTTTAATGTCATATAAGCTTTCCTTTAGCTTATATAACATCCAAGCTTTCATTTCCAAACTTAAAAATCAAAGAAACTACCAAGGTTCAGATTCTTACCTTTACTTGCAAGCTCCACGTTGAGAGAAGGAAGAGAAGAAAATAAGGAAGAAGGGAGAAGAAATGGGAGGGTTCTGGAACCTAATGTCACACGTGGGTCTCATATAACCCCATAACATTTTATTTTTAATTAAAAATTACTTACAAATGACCATTTGGTCCTTACTTCCATCTCATATTTACTAACCATACATTTTAAACTATATAATTATTCTACTTTAATCACCAAATGTTGAAACTTTGCAAATTAATCACTCACCCGACATGGAGGATGTTACATTATATATGAATTGTTATACGGGATGTCATGTTGACATTATTAGTTAAACATTTTAGTTCGTATTTCTACTTAAAAGAAGTAATGGCTCAATTCCTATCACTTTCAGCATTCAATGTCAAATAGATAGCACGGAAGCATATAAACTAACCATGTCTCCTTCAATAGACTTTTGTTCTCTTTCGCCCGTTCGCACAATTGCTCGAATTTACTCAAAATCTTAGATAAAAAACTTTGTTCTTATCATACGTGAAGCAAACTATGTCACCGATTCTCTTGCCAAACTTTCAAGCACTCCGATGGCTCAATTCGCATATTCTCGGAAGCACCTTCCACGCTTGATGCCACTCTCTCTAGAGATCTTCTGGGTCTCCCATTTGAGAGATCTTATCCTTATAATGTAAAGGCCTAACCTCTTTACTATTTTTTAAAAGAAAGATATAATGGTTCCATCAACATGTGTTAGCATCTGATAGGGGTGTTTAATTCAGTCGGTTCGGAAAACTGACCGAACCGAACTTTTAAAATTTCATTAACCAAAATTTTTTTTGCCTTAACCGTTAACCGAATCAAAAAAATTTTGAAAATAATTAACCGAACCGAACAAAGTTCGGTTAATCAGTCGGTTAACCGAATTAATCGAAATTTTAAATTATATATATTAAATATTTAATATTTTGGCTAATTCGATTAATTCAGTCGGTTAATTCGATTAATTCGGTTAAAATCAAATTTTAGACACTCTTAAAGCTACTAATATATAAAAAATATATTAAACATTTAAAATGTTCAGTTAATTCAGTTAATTAACCGATTTCGAACCCAATTAACCGATAACCGAACTTTAAAAAATATTAACCGTTAACCGACTGAATCTAAAAATAATCGACCGATTAACCGAAAAAAAATTCGATTCGATCGATTTTATTTAACCGAAATTTTGAACACCCTAACATAGGATGGTGAAAGGATCACAGTTAAAACTTTGTTGCTTATCAACATCAAACCCATCTATTCAACATATCAGCAACATTTCCCAACATTGAACCATCTCAATAATCCTATGTTAAAAAAAGGCTAATAAATTACTTGTTCAGAAAAATATCACTTTCAACAGACTTAACAATTACTTATATATATATATACATGGTTAAGATCCACTTACCCTCAGCGTAAAACTTTTGATTTTATATCTTTTTAAGATCATTGAACGAGGAGAAATCATAACAGTGTCATTGAGTCTAAATAGTCGTCTTATCTTTTTCATTTTAAAAATAATCTCATTAAAATTTGTTGAATAATTTTAATGATAAAAGAAAATATTATTCCTTTATTTTTATTAAAACATTCGAGTTCAAACATCTAAGTCTATAGGATATATAAAAGTTAATAGTGATTAAAAAAAATTCTAAACATATATTATCTTCAAATGAGCTCCTACTATTCAAAAGAATATTCCCTTTAGGTCAACAATGTGGTCGAGCTTTTGAGAGCCTACACGCTTCAACCAGCAATATAATGCAAAAGATCTCTAGCCAAATGTTTCCACCAGCAATGCTATATGTAGCTATGGTCATGAATGGGTTAGGTTGGGTTTTAATCCATCTAATTCTGATCCCAAAATGAACCTTTTCATCTGTATCTAACTAGGGTTTAGAAAAATCTAAAACTCGATTTTGAATTTTAGGTTAGAATATGTACCCGACTTAATATATATGTATTACATCCAATGGTCCTAAAAAAGTATAAAACTCTTAATTTTTTTTATTGAATATAAGTTGATTCTAACCTTATATATATATATATATATATATATATATATATATCATTTTTATTAAATAAAATAAAATTTTAATTATAAAGAAGAATGTTATTGTAATTATCTCTAAATATATACAAAATAATTATAATATTATTTCAACTCGGATTGAACTAATTTTCCACTCTATATCAAACTCAATCTCATTCTTTAAAAAAATTCAATCCAACTTAAGTTCAATTAAAAAAATTAACTCAATCGAATCGTGTCAGGTCTAATCTAAATCTATTGAGTTCAAGTGAAATACATATCCCTAAGGGGACGTTTGGTTCATATAATGTAAAATTATCTTTGGGAATAACATTATTGGAATGTAACAATACTATGAGAATCTAGTATTGTCTTGTTTGATTTGTTTAGCATAATTGTAAAATTACAGTGTTTGATTGGAGGGATATGAGATTACTTGAATGCATATTTTATCAAATTATCCTTTTCATAAGAGGTTTTTTAAAAATGTTAATATAAGTTCTTTTTTTAAATTATAAATATTTGAATGAAAATTTATCAAATATTTTAATAGTTATACTATCTAATTTTTAGAAAAAATGTATTTAACATATAAGTAGTATATTAAACTTATATTTTTAAATAATTTTCATATGTATCATATTTATTTATATTAAATATAATATAATATGAAAAAAAATATTATGATTTCGAATGGGTAACAATATTATTTTTAGCGTATAAGATCTATTTTTAATAACTTAAAGTTAAATATTATTTTAAATAATTATATTTTTACAATAATATTATTTTTCACCTAATAAAATTATAAATAATATATATATATATTGAATATCAAAAATATAAAATAATTTTAAATACTTAAATTTATTAATATTTTACTAAACTAAACTCTTTGTATATTATAGTTATATTTATAATTTTGAGTAAAATATAAAAAATAAGAATTGATAAGGATCATTATAAAAAAATTCATTAGATTAAGTGTATTTTCGTCCAAAATAATAAAAATTGTCAAATACTTAAGAATTTAGAAATAATGATCCCACCATTTTAACAAAAAAGTACTACTATTAGAAAATAATTATTCTTTTATAGTAATTTTTCTGTAAAACAAACTAAAATATAATTTCGAAAAAAATTATTCATTTTGATAATGATTTGGACCGACAATAAAATTGCTTGGCCCAATGTTTTGGATTCCCATGTAGAACATATGAAATATGTATGTTTTGACCCAAAACTTCAACCATTTTTCAGGGTTTTGATGAGCTGGATACGTCGGCTTCAACCTAGGGCCACAATCGTGCATGAGATAAGAGTCAATCATAACTAGTGAACAAAATAATAATTAAAGATGAACTTCCTGCTTGCACCAATGAGGTTCTGGGGCATTGAGTTATCAAAGAGTCAAAACCTTCCATGTAAGGCTGCAAATAATATTCCACATATCTACTTGAGTTCGATTTAATCAAAGTTCAATGTATATTCAAATTGAATGAACTTGAATTTGAACTCGAATTCAACTCGAGTTTTTAACAAACTGAAATAAATTACTTAATATTTAACTCAAAAAATTCGCAACTAAAATAATAATAAATTAAACTTTTAATTTTTAAGTTAAATTATTAATAACATTGACAATTATATATTATTTTTTGTAACCCCTCAGATCGATGAGGGTGGCCTAATCTAATCGGGGTGTTACATTAGGGCCACGGGAGCGATCCACCGTATAAATCTTGAAAAATTTAAATTTTTTATTAAAACATGTAAAATCATAAAATCAATTTATAAATACAAAAGTAAAATTTATCAGTATTCAGAAGTAAAACAGATTTTCATACTCGTATATAAAACAAAATACAACCTACATGCCCCCTAATCACAGGCACCGTACTCCGCAAGCAACGTCGGAGGAACTATCTTAATGATGTCGATAGTTGCACGAGTTTGATACTTTTAGCCTGAAATACTAAGTCAAAGAGTGAGCTTTGAGAAGTTCAGTAATACAATACTACCTGTTGATGCAACAGGATATGCAGATAAATAGAAAGCCATAAAATTTCCTTATTGACTCAGACTTATACATGTTTTCAGAATGATCTGCAGTACCACTGATATTTCTTCGAGTAGCAGGCATGAAGATTTCAGTTCATAGGAAACATTCATAGTATTAAGTTTTCAGGAGATCGAATAGGATGTCTAGTGTGTTCCAATCAAAACCAATGAAAAGATATAAATCTTTTAAAACACTAATTGTTTACAACATATTTTCAAAACCATAATGGAACCCTCCAACCAAACACCGTTATGCAGTTTCCCAGAACTACATCCATAAGGGCTTACCCTAAGCACACAACAAAGGGAGCCAACCTAAAGGAATACCTTGGGGCCCGAGAGCCTATCCAAGGTTCACCTTAGGTCCGTAAGGATTTACCAGCTGTATCAGGGTTGAATCTTTATACTCTATAATTCTACCTATATATATTCCAATAGAAATCAGTTTTAACCGTAAATTATAATATTTGGATCGTGATCCAGTAAAATCTCGGAATGTAACAATGAAATAAACCATATAATTGATTTCCACCTATACATGATATGTAATCCCATTATTAACCCAATGGAGTGCCTTGGGCCTTAGAGCCTACCCAAGGGTCACCTTAGGTCCGTAAGGATTTACCAGTTTGATCGTAGCGGAACCTTCAGTCTACCCAGAAAATGTACCAATAGAACAATTCGAGTATAACCAGTGAAAACAGGAAACTATTGTTCATAAACTAGTAAATTCCATGATTCCACAAATCATGAGCAATCATATTTTTCAGTGAAAACCATAATCAGAGAACACGTACCATGTTGCCATGGTTCATAAACCAGTAAATCAATCATTTAGGTAAAAATCGTTTCAAAACATATAAAACTGTCATGTAGTACATGGGGAACACACTAGAGGATCCAAGTATTTTTTTAGAGGCACTTGGTAGTTATCAATAATGGAAAACGTGAAACTGATGTAATTTGATCGAATTCCATGAACGATGTCCTATTGAAAGGGATCAATTACTAATGGATATAATCAGACATTTAAAGTTGATATTTTATAATCCCACTATGATCCAGGTGCATCAGGAAGGTGCTCGGGAACCTTTATATAGAATAATTCTAGATTCAGATTTACGGAGAGTAATTCCATTACTCAAACAATCAGAGGTATTCAAGATTATGAATTGAATTATCATGATTTTAAGTCCAATTGAACCAAATGGGGTATTCAAGATCTTTTGCATCTGAGTTACTTGTGTTTTCAGATATGGCCGGAGTGATTTGAGTTGATAAGGGAGAAACGAAGATTCAAGAAATTTACAATATGTGTCGATCTATCGGATTATCGAAATAACTCAAGCTGAACAACTCTCAGAACTGATGCATGTCGATCGGTCAATTCGTTGCCCTTCCAGGATATTCACTCTTTAATACCAACAATTCATGTCTATAGATCATCTTTAGAATCATCGTTAAATAGATCTTAAGGAGACGAACAAATATTCTAATGGTCTTTATTTCATTTCCACAATGCAACAATATCATAAATTGTCGACGTACTTAATTCGTGGCTCATAACCCATATGGACAATACATCATGTAAGTTCATCAGCATTCCCAGACCCATCCAAATCATTTACTTAATCCTCGGTCATTGAGGTTACTTAGTTCATTCCCGATCACTTCGGAGTTTTCCAGAATAATTCAGACGTTTCTGAAATTCAGATACATATGGTACTTCCATTCAGTTCAATTTGGTCATATAATATAAAGTCATTTTGGTATTCTAAGTTGATTTAATCATTTCAAAGCTTGGGGTATCTAGTTATTCTATGACTTGGAGTCACTTTAGGTCATTTTACACTTTATGGACATTTTCTATAATTCTAATATATATCCGAAATTTAATTCAATGATTCCAAAGTTCAACTGGATCAAAACATAAGTTCTTAGGTCATCTCCCTTATCATAGTCATCCATTGTGCTTTTTACTCTTTAAGTGTATCATCATTATTCCACTCAATTTTTTCAGTGACATACTTTCGATAACTTAGGTTTGAATGAATTCTAGTTCCTTTAGCGTTCATGGTATTTTATTCCTTTGATCAATGGAGGTTATTATAGTTATTTCATAGCTCGAGGACATTTTGGTAATTCTTTTCAATTCAACATATGCACTATTTCTGATAACGGGTTAAGTATGTCTTTTCTGGGTTATCTTTCACCATCTGAGGAAATCTTGGTCTTATACAGCACAAGGGCATTTTTTGTAATTTTATCCTATAGGGCTATTTTTAGTAATTTCTTATCCAAATAATCTCGATACTTAATCTATAAAGTAATTTATAAAAATTTACTGATCTTGAAATCAATTCATTTATTATAGAATCACTGAACTTAAAATTATTTCCAATTGATCTTCCAATTTCTCTTTATCGAGCCGGCTGAGTCTTATATTGTGTTATGTCATTGATCAAATTTACGTCTGAGTCCAATGATAATTAATTACATCAAATGGGCCAATCATTTTTATTCATGCAATTATCATCTATCAATGAGTTCCAAAAAGCATACAAAAGATAGTGAAGTATTACCTCGATTTTTGTGTCATTTCGATCGACCATTTAAACTCCATTCAATATCCTTCGAACTTTAATTCAATGTCCAGTAATTCCTCGGATACAAGACAACCGAATTTACGTCAGAAACTGAACTTAATTGAGAAACTAATTTGAATTCGAAGATAAAACATTGAAAAACGGCTTATCATGTGCAAATTTGGCAAAACGAACTTCAGATTCTGACTCAGGATGTCAAAAAACATAAAATATGACTTTTCGAAAATTTTAACTTTTTCGGTCAATGTCTACCAGTCAAAGTCAACGGTATGGCCGGTCAAAGGTCAACTCTGACCAAAGTTAACGGGTCGGGCAGGCGGGTCGATTTTGTTCAAACTCGGTTGATCGGTTCGGGCCGGGTTGGACCGGTTCTAGAAGATTTTCAGGGCAAGCAGAACATGCCTACGCGCACTACCGGTGAGTGCGGCGACGACGAAGGTCCGATTGGTCGACCGATTACTCCCTATTCATGATCTTAAAAAAATCAATCCAACAACATCAACAATCAACTAAAAATTTATCAGAATTAAAAGAAAAGATCTGAAACACTTACCCACATCGGCGGTCGGTGAAAACGACGACGGTGAATGACAACCCCAATCGAATTTTGATCGAAATTGGCTGGGGAACACGATGTTGGGGGCGATGAGACTCTACGGCCGACTGTTTGGTCGGAATCGGCATAAAACCGAGGCGACGAGGAGTGTTCTCAACGGTGATTTTAGCATCGATTCACGATGAACTGAAGTGTTTCACGGTGGGCTTTGGTCTCCGATCGATGGGGAGTCGAATGGGGGTAACGACGCAGGCTTGAGCGATCGGACGACAGGGGAATCGATTAACTAAGGGGTTGCTCAATTTGGGGAAATAATTCAAGTCTTACTTATTTCACCGGAGAAGGGGTTTATTTTCTCCGTCTAATAAAAATGGTTAAATTCAAGAGTGGGTCCTTGAATTTATTGCACTTTCTAAATCTATCTATAAAATTTTGAAAACTAATAATTTGACCCCCTAGATCGGGGTGTTACATTTTTAAATGCAATATAAGATTTTCATGCACTCAGGGGTTGTTTGGGTAAGGGAATGTGGGATTCCCATGGGAATGGAATCCACATTCTCATGTTTGGTTGGCCGGGAATCTCATTCCCGATAATGTTTTATTACCAATAGTGGATGTTTAGGGGTCCCCCATTCTCTTAGGTATTGTTGGATTACCGGTATTTTGGACTAAAATATTCTTAATTTTTTTTAAAAAAAATATCCTTCTTCAATAATTGAATAATAAAAATTCTACGAATGTTAAATTATAAATTTATCCTTAAACTATTTTAGATTTACAAAAAAAAATCTTTAATTAAAATTTTATATGAAGTTCAGGGGTTAAAATAAAATTTTATCATTTCATTAAATCTTTTTATATTTTCAATTTTGTAAAAAAAATTATATAAATTTTATGAATTTAATTTTTTTAAAGAAAATATATAAATATTTTCTAACTTTTTAAAAAAACTAATATATAATAAGGACAATTTGATCAAATATACATTCTTATAATCTTTTATTCCTTTAACCAAACACGGTAATCTTACATTAATGCTAAACCAACCAAACACAAAATACAACATTCTCAGTAATCCTATTCCCTAATAATCTTTTATTCCCACTGATAATCTTACATTCCTTGAACCAAACGCACCCTTAAGGTTTATATTCAAGCCTGAGTTCGAACTAAGTATGAGAATGTTTCAAATTCATATTTTTTAGCTCAAATTTTAAATTTTGATTTTGAGTTCGAACCAAGCTTGACAATTTTAAACTTTCGAGCTTCCGAGTCGAACTCAAATTAGAACTTCCCAAGTTGAGTCGAGCTCAACAATATCCAAGCTCAACTTGACTTGTTTTTGGGGACCTGTTGAGTTTAGAGTTTTCTTGACACAATTTGGGTTACAAAAATCTTATTAACAATCCAGCCAATTGCAGTGGAAAACCAAATCATTGAAAATCGTGCAGTTTTAAGTTTAGGGCATGTCCTACAAAATATAAATAAAGGTTTGAGATGTAAGGTAAGATGTCTTTGTCTCAGATAAGATCATAAGGTGTTTCTTTGGGTTTATGTGAGAAAGGGGAGGAACCCCTCCTGTTTTGCTAGCTGTTGCTGGCTTGTTGCCCCAATTGACTTCCCCTTTCATCAAAGATTTGTCAAAATCTCAAAACAATGAAACTTACTCAGAATCTACTTTGCTATCTTTTGGAATATTTGAAAGCAAAAAGAATCGATCCAATGAAACGACATGAAACTGGCTAGATCCCGACTGTAATCAAATATAATAGACAACATCCATAACCCTACAGCATGTTTTTTACTAGTTGATTATGGATTTACAGCACATTAAATTAGAGTGCAGTCCAAGAACAAGGAAGCCACCTAGACTGAATGCTATACAAACAAGGACTCGGTACCAAGCCGAACCTGTAGTCTATGCGCAATGCTGAAGTGTGGAAACATGAAACCACCATGCCAGCCGAAGCTCAATCACCCAGAATACAAAGTGGCTGCCGCATGCTTAGTTCTGCTTTGAGTGCCGGAAAACGTTCCAAGTCATGAGAATCACTTAAGATTTTCTGCACACAGAAAAATCAGTGTTATTAACTTGGTATTACAAAGAGAGCACCAGGATTAACAGTAGAACCAGCTCTAGAGTACTGAAGATATGCCTAAAAAAGAGATTAAACAAGAAACAAAAGCAATTAAATAAGGGCAAGGGGATAAATTCACCAATGCAGCAACATGTGCCTCTTGCAAAATGTTGCCATCCATTTCCAACCTAGCAATAGGAAATTCGGGAAGGTGTCCGGACTGTTTTTTGCCGAGTAAATCACCAGGACCACGTAGAAGAAGATCCACACTAGCTAAGTGGAAGCCATCTGATGACTTCTCAAGCATCTTCAGGCGACCTAGGCCACTTGAAGTAGATGCTACTAATATACATTTAGACTTTCTTGTCCCACGACCAACTCGTCCTCTAAGTTGGTGTAACTGAGCGATTCCGAATCTCTCAGCATTCATAACAACCATCATAGATGCATCTGGGACATCAACGCCAATCTCAATTACTTGCGTAGAAAGCAAAATATCTGTTCCTCCGGACCTAAACTCTCTCAATGTTTCTTCCTTTTCATCACCCTTCATTCTTCCATGTAATAACCCACATTTATAATCGGGAAACTGTTTTGATATGATCTCAAGATCCGCAGAAGCAGCCCGAAGCTGAGGTAATTGCTCAGATTGTTCAATGACTGGATATACAAGATACAGCCTTCCTCCTGCTTCTAACTCCTCTAACATCATCTGTAACAAAAGAAAATGTTCAAACCGGTTTATGCATTCTACACCAATATAAATAAAGATGTGAACTTTCATGTACAAGTTAACAATCTTCATTTTGTTCAAGGAATGTTAAATGTATTTACATTGACTAGCTGCAGTGGCGGAACTATGAAGGGACGGGTGAGGCTATGGTCCCCCTCCCTAAAAAATATCAAAAAAATCTTTAGAATATATATTTGGTCTCCATAAGTTTAGATTTTTTTCAAATGTCCCCCCCAATAAATTTAAACTTTTTAAATGCCCCCCCAATAAATGAGGGTGAGTTCCGCCACTGTCTAGCCCTACACTTTTCATTGCTCTGAGAACCATAAGTAAAGGATCACATAATCAGACATAATCAGAGCAACGAATGCTCATAAGTTTTTCTATCTTCAACTGACTTCTCGTATATGAAATGGGATGGTTATCAATCCCTAGCAGGAACTACCGCGCCAATATATTTTTTATTCCAAAAGTACAAGAAAACATGCAAATGAATGCAAAGAAAATGGCACTAAAAACATCACAAAACTAACACTATACAGTGTCACATTTTCAGTTATCCAGCAACTATCATTCTTTCTCCTTTTAAGAAAGACAGAAACAAGACACATGCAATATTTCAATGGAGTAGGATTAGTATATGCTTTACCTTATAAATACTCTTAAAGCCATTGTCAGTTCCTTCAATGATGTATGTTTCAACAGGTATCCTTCCAGGAGGTAAGTCAGTAATCTGTAATTACAGGAACCCGAGAAAAATCATTAGCGGACAATAAGCAATATAACTGTAAATTAGTCCCTTAATGCACCATTAAGTTTTCCAGATTATCCTTAACTGTAGGCAATGAATCCGACTAACTCACCTCAATCTATCATTTTAAATTTTCTTCTAATTTAGGTATTGAAAACCAAGTTTGACACTCCTTTCTCTTCCAGCTCTCTATTATACTTTCATGTATCATGCTTCAATTTCCTCTTGTTAAATAAACTTTAAATAAAGAAACCAATATTTTGTTCAATACAAAAAAATTATATCAAGGATCCAACCTATTTAAACATGGATTGCAACTATATAGAGAATTCAAGCAGCCAGAAGTATGGCAAATGGAACGTACATTTGTCAAAGACACATCTCCATACAAAGCAAGAGCAAGGGTCCTTGGGATAGGAGTAGCTGACAAGGCGAGAATGTGAGGAGCCATATAGGTGTCATGTTCAGAGGAAACATCTATTTCAGCTGATTGCGTTCTTGAGCTTGAAGTATGGTATAGCTGCAAGGTTGAGTTTCTCCATTAATTCGTCATAACAACATTCACACATAATAAAATGAGTAAATTCTGCTAAGAACTTAAAGATAGAATAATCACTTGCTTCAAGATCAAATAAGACAAACGCTATCATGTGAAACATTATGGAGCAACATATTTCATTAATCAGATTCTGAACAAAACTTCCTTTTCTTCTGTTTGGAGCAGGAGGAGGTGTGGGGTTTACCTACGTTTCTTTTCAAGAAAATGGTGATGACCAGCATTCTAATATCAATTAGAATTTAACGTGTAGATGAAAATCATAAATGGATTTAAGAATGCGATTAATATGTAAATGCTTTTTAAAATACACTAATTGTTCAGGGTTAAAAGTGACACCTGACATTCTGACTAACACGCCAATATGTAAATAGATGGCAATATCAATAACAAAAATAAAACCTCAGAAACAAAGGAACATTATAAACTCTACGAGAGAAGATGGAAAAGAATAAAAGAACCAGACCATTAGTCCAAACTATTATTATCCATCATTTTGTTGAAAACCGAACCTAATCTGAAGATATCACATTCAATATATTTCACCATCGACACATATAGCTCCTCAGATATATGCCTATAATTTATCATTCTCAAGCCAAGTAAAAGTGGACAACCTTACTGTTAAACTTTCCTCTCTGGATCACACCAAAACGATGCTGCTCATCCACCACAGCAATACGTAGGGAAGAAAACTCCACTTTTTCGGCTATTAAACTATGGGTTCCAATGACAAGTGAGATATCTCCACTTTGGAGATCCTGAAGCCTAAAAATGTTAGTGAAACCAAAGATGATTATACAACATGAAAAGAAGGCACCAGTGATATACTTACCTTGCGAATCAGACGTGATTGCTTTTGTGGGGTTGATCCAGTTAGTAAAGCAACAGAAGGTTTATTATCAACCACATCCATCTTCTCTAGCAGATTTACAAAGTGCTCATAATGTTGGATTGCAAGCAATTCAGTAGGAACCATGAAAGCTGCCTAAAAATAATATGAAGTCAATTCAAAATATATTCATGTCCCATTAAAACTAGAAAAGAATAGAATACCTAGGAGCAATAATCAATCACACAAGCAAGACTACCTGATTTATTACCAGAATGAGCAAGTGACCAGCAGCATATAGTATGCTTAGCAGTATGTATATATGACTGTTTAGAAGGCTTAAAGAAGGTGAAATGTCAAAGTGGCTTGAATTTACCAACCTGATAACCAGAAGCAATAACCTCCATGCATGCCAGAAAAGCAACCACGGTTTTCCCACATCCAACATCTCCCTAGAAAGAGATCCATATATTATCAAATATCAGATAAAATCAAGGAAGCTTCTCCATTTTCAAGGATAACAATATAAATATATGACAAATATCAGATAAAAATCAAATCTCAGCTCCTTGAAGATAGATTATTTCCCCTTCCCTTCATATAAAACTTGATCTTTGCCTATTCAAGATGAAGTTATTCCAAATAAAGTCAACCTTAAGTATAATCTTGCAAACAATTACAAATATAAGTGTTCAAGATTCGCAGAGAGATTAGATGTCGCCATTGCAATTTGGATTTTTTATTTTCTTGTGTCAAGGATTAGTAAAAGTAAAAATATTCTTGGCACAAACAAGTAGTTGATGATGGATTTTCCCTGGTATTTATAGCCCAATTCATCTCATTATACATGGATGGAAGATGCCATGCCTTCATCAAAATCAAGGATCTAGAAAAAAAATCCAGTTTCCTGTATTGTGACACCTCAACATCTTAATGCTTATTTATATCTCGTAGTAAATTAAATCCCATGTTCCACAACAGTAACTTGTAGAAAATACATTATTATCAATACTTCCTCTCTACTGCTTTCTGTTGTTTCCATTACAATTGCATTCTTACTTCTTCTTAGCTCGTATTTGTAACAGCTATAGTTACTTTCAAGAACTTCATGAAAGATTTAAAAACATATTGGAACAGGCACAAGAATTTCAAAGAATGAAAAGGAAAAGTTTCTAGCAGCAAGAACCCAGAACCTGAATCACAAGAGACTATCCTTAACCATGGCGCTCTACTAAAATTTGAGAGGGAAACTATCAGGAAAGATACAAGCAAGTAACTATATCTTTTTTTATCAGGAACCAGTCAAACTAATAACCCTTTCGACAAATCTAAATTAGGATTTGAAACCTAAAACACAGAGGAAGTTTTCCAAACCTTTATGTTTTAAAAGTCATAGAATGGTACACAAAGCCAAGGTAACTCACGATCAAAGATCTTTTCTGGTCACCAAGAATATGCTAGTAAATGTGGTAAGAGTGTCATGGTAATGGAAGAGAGGTGCATACATATCTTCTAGTTTTAGGAAGGCAATTTTGGGAGTTGAAATAATTGGATGTATTTCTTAAAAGGTAGCTAGGGTAGAGGGTAAGGGGGCACACAACATAAAAAGCCAAAGAGCTCATATATACTTTTATAGTGACAGGTAATTCATGAAGAAGGTTAGAAAATTTAGCTTCAAGAACAATAGAATTAAAGTTAAAAAAAGTCCATGCCTCAATAAAATTAGAAGATATGTTATACCGTTGAATAATGAAAAAAAGTAGCATTCTAGCAAAATCCAGAACCTGTAAAAGCCGATTCATTGGGACCGGCCTCTTTAGATCCCATATAATTTCTGAAATAGCACTAAGTTGACCAGAGGTAAGCGAATATGGAAGAGCTTTAAAAAATTCCTTGGTCAGACTAGACCATTCTTCCATGTAAGCAGCATTTGCTTCAGGTTTTCTGTACTTCTCCAGCAATCCATCTTTTTCAATTTGTGTGCCAAGACCATCAAGCATTTGAAATAAGCGCCCCAACTGAAGATAGTATCATTTTTCTAATGAGTATATATGCAACTAATGCATAATATGAGATCCAATGAATTTTCAGTACAAAACAGCAGGATATTCAGATATGATACCAAGAATGAAGACATCATAATGTTCTAAATTAATCTAATGCGAAATATATAGAAATTCACAAAGGTATACAAAATAAAACTAGAGAAGAGGCAGCCAAGTAAATAAGCTCATCAAACTCCTAGCTTAATTTATGACATGGGAAAGCTAGGAGGTTAGGGTTTATGGCTGTTCAGTAATTAGATACTTGATAAAATAGGAAATTTCAGATAAAGAACGAGAAAAAGGAAAGAAACTCCTAAGTTCCACACTTAAGGTTCCTCAAGAGTGATACCTAAGCTTCATTGTATCAAAACAATCGCAAAACAATAATGCTGGCAAGAACTATCCGAAATAGTTTTATAAATTCAAAAACATAATGTTTCAACATTTGTTTATTTTAATCTATCAAACAACACTTAATTAGTTGAAAGACAGGTTATCCAGTAAAGATAAATGCTAAAACAAACAAAAAATATAAAGGTAGCAATCATGAAAGATTACCTGTAGGTAGAAGAACTCATCAAATATGAGCCTTTTGCGAGCTAAATCAGCCTCCTTTATGTTCATTGGCTGGTGAATCCCAACGTATGCCTACATTTTTAACAAAAATAAGATCAAACGATGAGAATAAATGAAGTGCTACTAAACCATGGAACACAATGCTAGGATTATGACTCATTTATATATCATATTTTTTAATGTTTGATGTTTTGGGGGGCTTTACTTGTAGTTACTTACAAATTCCTAGATGGATCATTGAATCACTTTTTCTGAAAGTTTCTTTAGGCCATTGTGATCATTTTCAATTCTTTAGAAATTCTTAACCATAGATTAAAACCTAGACCGGCCAGCTGAATCTGAAATCAACAAGTTATCTAGTTTGGTGCATTATAAGAAATCAGTTTGTGGGTTCAAGAGGGCTCCGATGGCATGCTACTTACAGACTCCAGGAGGTTGTGAGTTTGAGAGGGCTTAGATGCATAATGTCTTCTTGAAGCGAGTTAATTAGATAAAGGGTGGGTGTTAGGGGTAGATTAGAAATTTCGAAAATAAAAATAGAACATATATTAGTGGGTGATATTAAAATAGCTGATTTGGGGGTAAGAATGAAGAAGGATTCTTTTTCTTCCTCGTGTTGGAATGCTCCTCCTTTAGGTTACGTTAAATTAAATGTTGATGGTGCGATGTCTAAGGAGTGGGATAAAGGAGGCATTGGTGGATTGTTAAGGGATGCTCAAGGGTTGCAGCAGGGTTCGTTTTCCGAAAGGATTGGGGGGTCCTCCTATTCTTTCAGAGCTATTGGCTATAAAAAGAGGGCTGATGTATATTGAGGAGAAATCTTTGGTTTCATTTCCAAGGGTCATCTTGGAATCAGATTCCCTTAATGCACTGAAATGGATTAAAAATCCGGGTGTATGTACTCCTATGTTCCAGCCGTTGGTGAAAGACATTGCTGCATTAGTGGAGAGTAGAGGGGTAATTGTTAGGCATATTTTGAGAGCTGCTAATTGTGAAGCGGATAAACTAGCTAAAGAAGGAATAGGATGAATATTAGATTATTGACTAGGTTGCACAATTATTGAGCTGGTTATTTATGTTGTGTTTGGCTTTTAAGTTTTATGTTGTAACAGAACTTCTTAGGATGGATATGTATTATTCTGGTATTAATGAATTTTTAGGCACTCTTTTCCTCCTTCCTATGCCCTTCATGTTATTGTTGTAACATGGAGATTAAGACGGCGGTTTTTAACGAGGCCTATCCAATTTCTATAAAAAAAAATAGAACATTTATAAAATGATTCAAAAATGAGAATTTTGAGGTGAATGTTTGAATCTGATCATTCGAGTTAAGAAGAAAAATAATTAAAGCCAATTGAAAAAAAAGTTAAAACAATGACTGCTTCAGGATGACATAAAAAACTGGAAGATCAGATGGTTACAAATCAAAATTACGATATATACCTACAGCTAGAGGTGCATGTGCAGTGCTATGTAAAAAGAACAAAGAGGGTAGATGTTATTAAGAAAGATTCCGTATCTAACCATTTCTCAAGGAGTATGAACTAATATAAAGGACAAAACTCATGTAACTATTTCAAACTAGTCTGAAAATACGCTATAGTGAGGAACATGCAGTTGACAGGATTAGTGCAGAACTAAGTTTAGGGTTAATAACAAAAACCTTGCCTCTTAACTTAAGACAATGTCTTTCTAAGGGAAAAGCTCAATGTTTTATAATGCAATAATAAAACAAAATCCCATTAAATTGAGAAGCAAATATTACAATGCAATCATCACAAGATGATACTATTTATTTTGAAAAGGTACAAGATGATACTATTGCACCATGCCAAACTTGTAGGAAACAATAATTTCATTGTTAAGATACTGATGCATCATGGAGGAAGAAAAGGTAACGTACATCATGGAGACGTAAAAGTCCAAATTCGTTGATGATTTCATTGGGAATAGGATCAATATTTTCCTGCACGGCTTGTAGAGCCCTGAAAGAAAATGGAATGCAATATTAAAGGGAAGAACTAAACTTAAGCACAAGAATTATCAAATTCATTTTATGGGAATTAAAATAAATGCTATGACGAAATCACATTCTATTGCATAATAGAATGTGACTATGTCATGGTCTCGTGGTGGAAAAATCTCATATGCTATAATCATTGTATATTGAAATCCTTACGAAAAGAGTCTAAATGTTCGGATTCTGTTTTGACAAAAGAGCCATTTAAGTCTTAGTACATCTGTCTTCCTGCTTATAATATAAACAATTTAAGGTCAATTCCACTTCAATTATGGTGTACGGTTCAACTTCAGGTGTTAATATAAAGGACAACAGCCATCCAGATAATAAGCTGAATGATGCTTCTAGAAAATGCTCAGTCACAACTCACAAGATTTTCTTTGATGGCTACATTTAAACCATGAGCGCAATAGCATTATCAGAAAAAAAAGTTCTTGTTAATGTGGACTATAAAACTATATCACTTGCTGCATTCAGCAACTAGAAAATGGGGACACCAAGTTTTAGTGCCCTCACCACCTGCCCTTATTTCCACCTCCGAGGCATAGGTCAACCATTACAACAACATAACTCCCGAGACAAACTAAGACATAATATTTACAGAAGCAATGGAGACAATTACAGTACCAAAACACAAGTACTACCACAGTATAATTTTTCAACATGGGAACATTATTTTTATGGATCGAGATGGTTTCACAGTTACATAATTAATCAACTACACACAAATATACACATAACACACAAACATATGAAGCTAAATTAATGTCAGAAAATAAAACCATGCAGTACAAGAACTGAAAACTGATTTAATAACTGTTCCTTGAAAGCCAATACTGATGTAACAATTCAAAAATAGTTTACAAACCTTGCAATGATGTCTCTAAGAAAATCAGGTTTTAAGCCACCTTTCGAAGGATAGATAGGGTAAGGCCTCCCCTTTGTGCTAACAGATGAGTCATTTTCATCTTTGAGTACATCAATACTGTATTCCCTCATTTCATGGTGATCTTTACTCAAAGCCCTCACCTAGATTGAAATTTTTTTTTATTACTTATGGATGATATTCTAAGCAATGGAAATGGATACTTTAGGATGAATGACAATAACTAAAAAATGAAGTTAATAAAAGCCGTCATTCTTTTCATGTAGATGAAAATCAACACTAGTCAGTGCTTATTTCACTATACTAGTAAAAAAGACAACCAATACAACTGAAAATTATTCAAACCATGAAAAAAATTAAAATTAAAAGCCGAAATATTAAGCTCGCTAATTGAGAATTCCTGCAAGAAAATTATATTTCACAATCCTTATAGCATTTGCTTCACATCACCTCACCACAATTATAAAATACATGCTTGCACAAAGAGTTGAGGAAACTGAAGCAAACAATTAATTTAGGAACCCACATACCAGGATTTAGCCTATACATGTCAATCACTGTCCTTGGCCTTACACCTTTAATGAAAAAAGGCATTGACAAGAATATGAGCTGAGCCACTAGGAAGATTATGACAGAAAAAGAAACTCACCTTACCACTAACACATACAAGTTCTCCCACTTTATGCTTTCCTTCAAGGCATCTAAGAAAAGGTTGAGAAGCAAAACGAGCACCCCGGAAGAACTTCTTCAAATGCAAATAAATTGTCTTCTCACCCTTGGTATCAGTAGTATCGCCGTATATATTATCCGAAATGGGTTCACTATTTGCAACTTCACAACCCACAATCACCTCAAGAAACGAAAAAGAATAACTGGCTCTAATTCCCCTGAATGAAAAATGATAAATATTAACATAAAAGCATCACTATTCCAGTCACAATGTCGTATCTCTATAATTGCTATAAATGTTTATATGTGTTCCACAAACAACTTTGCAAGTCACGGTCAATTACTTGTCCCCGATTTCAAGTTTTTTATTGTTTGTTTGATGCATTAAATAGCAAAAACATATTTTGGAGAATTTTCAAAGGAAAACAAAAACCATTTTATGCGGTATGTATGACAAGTTCTAATATGCATTAACTGTTTGATTGACAACCTTTTCAAGTTTCTGGGATAAAAAAAGGACAACAAGGCCAGATTTAGTTAAATCTAGTGATGTCATATGCATATCTTGTCAATAAAAACAACTGAACTTTAATGCTTGAGCCAAACATAAAGGTGTGATAGTGTGTTTCTAGTCAACAAAATGATTACAGTTTCATGAGCAAATAGTTTATCACCTTGAAGACATAATTTTCCCAACAAAAATCAAGTACTGCCCATCATTAATCTCAGTTTGTGCATTCTGTAAATCTGCATAGGTCCGGGGAAAGTGATGTAACAGTTTCCGCAACTGCATGACAGGAGGGTAAAAAGGTAAATAAGGTGAAATATGCCTTGTAAAAACACAAGAACCTCATTGAATGTTCCTTTTACATAATTTCAAATGAACCTACAGTGAAAAAGCCACATTCTTCTAGTTGGTGAGATTGCCTTTTACTTAAACCAGGAATGCAACTGACGGATCTATCAAGAAAAAAATCAAAAGTTGTCATATCCAACTGTGGTTGGATCCCAACTTTACTAGAAGATTCCTCCTCAGTAATTAGATGATTGGACTTTCCTTCAAATCCTAAAGTCATGGACCAAGAAGATTGATCCAACTCTTCTTTATCTTCTTCCACAGTAAGAGGATGATCTGATTTTCCTTCAGATTCCAAAGTTGCGGAACAAGAAGACTGATACAAATCTGAACTTTCTTCCACTACTACAGAAGAACCAGTCTCCGGAAGGGGTTGATAAAAAGAAGGCCAGGTTTCAGACAGATCATTTGGATCAACCCACTTTTCATCCATGGAGTTGGATAAAAATCCTTGAGCTTCTAATAGTGCCCTTATTCTTGAGCTACTAGTTGCCTCATCATACAGTTCTACTCGAGGGGAACTACCCAAAGTGATGGAAGGAAACCGTTTACATGCAAGGGAAAGATCAAAATCATCTGTAGCATCTCTGAGATTTCTATCAGGTTGCTCATCAGGTCTTTCATTCTCAAATAAATCATGAAGGCCATTATAACCCATCAAAACTGATACCTGCAAAGCAATGAAATGTTGAAGTCTTCAATGGACAAGTAACCGGATGTATAGAAGACAGAGCAAAGGAACAATTCAAAATCCACATTAGGTTACAAACTTTCAAATGCCTCGTTACAAAGTGAAAAGAAAATTTTAAATACATTACGGCGAACTACCAAGAAAAGTATCAATTCAGAAAAATACATAAGCATGGAAGTATCAATTCAAATAGTAATTCCTCAGTCTCTCACACGTTACGAAATTACAGAAACAATAATTAAATCATGACAGCCCCATTTGACAGTATCAGGAATAGGTGATACATGCTAAAAGCTATAGACATTCAACTTGGAAACCTATGTTAAAGAGCATATTACACTTTCCATCCTAATGATTTAAGAAAAATTCCCTTCAAACTTGGTTGTTTGAGCACAGTTGCTAACTCGTTCTGCAGGGTTTTATGTCAAAGAGAAAAAATGTTTTAAACTAATTTAACATTAGCATGCCACTCTCCAACTGTATCATGCATTCTCCATTTTTAATTGTAATCCCCCTTAATTTTATCTGTGTAAGTTTCACAAAAAACTTGATGTTAACAATTAACAAGGAAACATTAGAAATATAAAAGTAATTTTTTATATTTAAACATGCATTCATATCAAAATATATAATTGTAAGATTTGGGTCCTCGGTACCCTTCGAACAACAAAATGAAAGAAACAAAGAAAATATAATATTAGTCAAGTTTACTAAAATGTATAATAAAATGAGAAATTGAAGGAAAAAAGCGAAATAAAAAGAAGTTAGATATCTGCTTTCTACAGGTATCAAAAATGGCATGTATCGCTTTTGATGGAAACATAATATAAGTATAGCAAGTGAAGAAAATAGTTCAGTACTTGAGGATATAAAGAAAAGTTTAAAAAAAATGTGAATAGCTTGTGATTAGACATTTACCTTGTTCAGCAGCTTTGAGCGTTCTGTGATACTGGCTGTATCATAATTATTTACTTCCTCCAATAACTTTTCCGGAAACTTGTGCTTGGACCGAGAACAAATTTTTGAAACTTTATTGAAGAGGAAATTATTAAACCTAACATTAATCGAAGGCAACTCAAAGTAAAACCCTGTCTCAATCATCATGGTTTAAGCAACCAGAAAAGTTAATGAAGAACGTTACCTCATTTTTCTACCTAAAGCGTTCCTATAGCCTCTCTCTGCTTCAAATACTATAGCACTTCTCAAACTTTTCCCAGTAAAACACTGAAAGCAAGAGGAAAATTTCAAAAGTAGGTAAAAAAAATTCAATATCAACATGCTAGGTTAAGTATAACAGCTTCCAAAATAAGTTATGTCAATAATAGGGTCTCTGTAACAGAAATGCAAGTACCTTTAATGGGCAGAAATAGCAGAAGAGAAGAACCAATTTATAAGAATGAAACGGTGCTAGAATGAGAGTGAAAGAGAAAGACATCAAAAAATTTCTAATTTGTCATTGAAAACATATCCAAATGATTGTTAGGATCACTAGATTTGGAAGTAGTTACCATTTTCATGTTAAGAGAATATCGTCCTTAACAAAACAATTCACTTTCAAAGCAAAAGAATTCAGAATTTGAGCTCAGTAGTTGCCTTTCAACCTAAGAGTTCAACCAGGTAGATTTACAACTAAACAGATGAATTTGCCCAACTTGGCAATGTTAGCCAGTAGTCATTTGTCATACTTGGTTTTTCACTTGTAGTTATACTTTACAATAGCCTCTCAAATTTTCTGACACACAAAGACACACCACCGTTCATCATTCTTCCAATCCAACTCAATCCTACAACATTACTCTGACCACTTCAAAGCATACTCTAAAACAACAATAATCTGACTAGATCATTCATTTACAACAAAAGAGAAATCCAAGTACCATACCATGCTACACGAAAGCACGATTGAGACCGTCAGTGCCATGTGATACGACGAACTTACTACACCAAAAGAACATGCCTAGCTCATCAAAGCATATATATAATCCTGCAAAACGGTTTTTGAGTAAGAATCCAAAGAATAATAAAATCAACTGCTACAAACCCATCCAAAAAGAAAACATAAACATTGAGATTTGAAAGATTTGGGTGTCTTTCAAATCAAAAATATTTTGTGTTCTCATTACAAGTCCTCCATCTCCAGCTTCATCTCGGGAAGGAATTCGAAGTTGTGAGAACTGAACCAACGGACTTTGAGCAAGAGAAGCCTAAGTTTGAAGTTCCTTCTCATTTTTTTTTACATGCAGTTTTACAACGAACATAGAGAAGTAAAAGAAACGCAAGCAAAACAAAACAAGTTGAAATATAAAATATAGACGGAGATTATGCAATTAGGACGAACCTGGGTTTTCGGCAACAAGATTTCCCCTTTTTTTATGTGAATGGCAATGCCTTCAGTTGCGGCGAGCAAGTGCTAGAGTATCTAAAGGAAATAGAGATAAATCACAACCACATTGACAACAGCTGCAATGAGAGAATTTTGAAGAAACACTCTTCCATTTTGTTCGTCTGAATTCCTTTTCTATCTTCAGTTCCTTTGGGCTTTCTCTGTCGGGCCGGGTTCGGATTTACCCCGAACTTAATTTTATTATTTAAGTCCCTAAATTATTACACTCATTTTATTGATAAGCATTTATCTCATATATTAACCAAGAAAACAGCGACGGCTGTTACATTACAACCACGGCAGCCAGGGCAACAAGAAGCCCCGAAACTTGAACCAATCTGCCAAGCAGAACATAGCTGCTGATTAAGAACATCAGACCTATTAATACTGCAGCTAACCAACTTAATACCAACGATCTCACTTGTAACCCTCCAGATCCGGTTTGTAAGTTAGACTCAAATTTAAGTGGTCACATATCCCATTCAGAGTTTTTTTCTATTTCCTTAAAATACATTAGATATAATATAGAACAAAATATTAATAATACAGATATATCCAAAACGATAGTAAATACATGTCACCAAACATAACCGAAAAACATATAGAAATATACGTTCGTACAAAATAAGTAGTTGATCTCCCTTAATGCCAAATCTACTAGTTTACGGTCTGCTGTTATCTGGAAAAAGGTAAAAACTACATAATGAGCTAAAAAGCCCAGTGTGCTCCATATAGTATATAAAAAAAACATACAGATAAAAACTTTCAATAAAATCGGTTTATGCAACATGTTTTTAAAACATGAACACTACCACATCCGTTCACATCATAAATGTGTAGGTTCTCCAGAACTATACACCCAACCGCACATGCCATTTAGACCCTGAACACAAAGCCGATGAGTCTGCAGATAATCTTCCTTCAACAATACCCCCAATGACAATATTAAACATGAATGTATTCAAGTGAAAAGAATGACTAATCACTTAAAACATAAAAATGTTTCATACTTGGAAACCATATGCAGAAATACAGAAATCAGAATTCAAAACAGTAATATATGGTAATTCAGATGTCAGATAATCAGATTTCAGAAATCGGTATGAAATACCTTAATCTAGAAATTATATCGGAATATACAGTAAATCATACATCAAATACTTGGTATTCAGATGAATCATTTTAAAACAGTAATGTAATACTGTCAGGAAACACACCTGTAACAGTCTGAGAAATCAGATAGGAAAGCCTACTACTGGGTTTGTCGATCACGCTCTGCTGCAGCGCTAGATCCTACGAATTGGAAAAATCCATATTGGAATCTTAATATAAATAATCTTAATCTTTATTTAAATAATATACGGAAACCTAAGGGTAATTCTTGTAGTACGCGATTCGGGCTGATCTGACGAACGAACAACTCCGGACCTAACTGATCCTCGCTCAGGTGAAACACAAGTACCTTCATAAAATATTTTATTGAATGAATTTCTTAACCAAATCTCAAATAAATAATTAAAATATTAAAATACTAAGCCCTTTTTGGATTTACGTGCTCGATTTGGGAATTTCGAGTCATAATTTGGCAAAACGAACTTCGGAATCAGATTCAGGACGTCGAAAAACATAAAGTATGACCTTCTGGATATTTAAACTATTGGTCAAAGTCAAAGGGTTTGACTGACAATTTGGAGACTTTCGGGTTCGAATTTGGTGAAACGAACCCTAAAAACAAATTCAATACGTCAAAAAATGTCAGGATATGTATACTAGAAAAAGATTAACGGTCGTTTAATGGCCAGTCAAAGTTCTGGTCAAAAGAAGTCAACGGTCAACAGGTCGGTCGGGTCGGACCGGTTCGGACCGATCAACCCGGTTCAGACCGGTCAAACCGGTTTCAAGCACTGGCCGAGCCTTCCCCACGCACAATGGCGGTGCGTGGGGGCGCGTGGGACCTCCTCCGGTGTCCTATAATTCACGAAAAATTTTCTAAAAATTATTTTAAGCGATTTCGAGATACTTACAAAGCTCGGTTCAAATTTTTGAACGGTGGAGAGCTCGATTTCAACAAATCGGAAACTTTGACCGCTTCACCTCCCCACACGTCGCCGTCTACGGAGACCAAGGATGACACCGGTAGACTCGGAACGACACAAGGAACACGATGGTGCGGGAGGTGTTCTAAACGGAGCAACGATCGGCGATGAATTTAAGATTTTCTCGGCGATTGTGCTAAAAAAACGTCGAGACTTTGACTTGAAATTCCCGGCGTTTGGCAGTATTTCACTTCAATTAATTTAAGGGGTTTGTTCCTCGCTCGATGATGAACACGGTGGTGCTTTCAAATCGACGATCAGAGGTTGGACGGCGTCGGAATAGTGGTTGGAAGTTGGGGCTTTGAGGGAGGAAATTTGGTGAAATATTTCATAATGAATTTCACGCTTATAATGCGTGAATGCCGACACTCTAGGGGTAAATTCAGAGTTTGGTCCCTAAATTTCTTTCATCTCTAAAACAAGCTACAAGTTTTAAAAACTTTCAATTTAGTCCCCAAATTTCACCAATTTACTTAATTAACTCGTCCAATTTCAATTAAAATTATTTTTTTTTCAAATTTCTGGGTTGTTACAATTCTCCCCCTCTACAAGAAATTTCATCCTCGAAATTTACCTTATGAAAATTGATGAGGAAACTAAGCCTCCATTGACTCCAAAGTCTCCCAAGTAGCTTCTGAGGGACTATGATTACTCCACTGAACTTTGACCATTGGAATACGCCTATTTCGAAGAACTCGTTCATCCCTCTCTAAAACCTGAACAGGTTCCTCCTCATATGACAAATCATGTCTCAGTTCTACCTCATCAACCTGAATGATGTGATCCGGATCTGGACGGTATCGCCTCAACATAGACACATGAAAAACATCATGAATACGACTGAGCTGTGGAGGTAACTCAAGCTGATAAGCAACAGGTCCAACTTTCTTCAAAATACAATACGGCCCAATAAATCGCGGACTCAGTTTACCCTTACGTCCAAATCTCAATACCTTCTTCCAGGGGGATACCTTGAGAAAAACATGATCTCCAACCTCAAAATCCTTACATCGTTTATCTGCGTATGATTTATGCCTATCAAATGCCTCTTTTAAGCGATCACGGATCAATCTGACAGTATCTTCAGTCTCTCGAACCAAGTTTGGACCCAAAGTTTTTCTATCATGCAACTCAGTCCAACATATAGGAGCACGACATCTACGTCCATACAGAGCCTCGTACGGTGCCATGCGAATACTCGCCTGATAACTATTATTGTAAGCAAACTCAGCTAACGACTAGAAATCTTCCCATCTACCACGGAAATCAATCACATAACCTCGTAACATATCCTCCAATACTTGAATAACTCGTTCAGACTGTCCATCAGTCTGAGGATGAAAAGCTGTACTAAAATTCAAACGAGTACCCAGAGCCTCGTGCAAAGCTTTCCAGAACCTGGAAGTGAACCTCGGATCTCGGTCAGATATGATAGACAACGGTACACTATGAAGTCTAACGATCTCAGAAATGTACAACTTAGCCAGTTTGTCCAAAGAATAATTAATCCGGATAGGAATAAAGTGCGCTGACTTGGTAAGTCGATCAATAATCACCCAAATAGAATCCTTTTTAGGAGTCAGAGGAAGACCAATAATGAAGTCCATCATAATGCGCTCCCATTTCCACTCAGGAATCTTAATTGATTGTAACAATCCAGATGGATGCTGGTGTTCTACCTTAACCTGCTGACAAGTCAAACACCTCGCCACAAAATCTGAAATATTATTTTTCATACCAGTCCAAGAGTAGCGCTTCTTGAGATTATTGTACATTTTGTCCCCGCCAGGATGTATAGCATAAGGACTACTATGAGCCTCCTGAAGAATAATCCGTCTCAACTCATCATCTTTAGGTACGCAGTAACGACCGTGAAAACACAAAATACCATCCTGATTCACAGTATACTCTGAACCTGTTCCCTGCTTAACTTGTTCAATAATGGGAAGCAATGAGCTATCCAGAAGTTGTTTGGCCTTAATCTCCTCGGCCAAAGTGGGTTTAACCTGCAACTCTGCTAACAGACTATTATCATCAAATAAACTCAAGTTAGCGAATAAGGCTCTGATATATGATAATGTCTTACGGCTCAAGGCGTTTGCCACTACATTAGCTTTTCCTGGATGATATTCTATCTCTAAATCATAGTCCTTTAGAAGTTCCAACCAGCGACACTGTCTCAAATTTAATTCTTTCTGAGTAAGCATATACTTAACACTCTTATGATCAGTATACATATAACACTTTTCTCCGTATAGGTAGTGTCTCCATATCTTTAAAGCAAAAACCACGGCAGCTAACTCCAGATCGTGAATAGGATAGTTACGCTCATGCAACTTTAACTGACGCAAATCATAAGCGACAACTTTCCCATCTTGCATCAAAACACATCCTAATCCAGAGTGAGAAGCATCACTGTAGACAGAAAAATCTTTCCCAGATTCAGGCTGAATCAGCACTGGGGCTTGAGTTAGAACAGTCTTCAATTTCTCAAAGCTAGCTTGTTGGTTCTCAGACCAGACAAATGGAACATCTTTCCTCAATAGTTTCATTAGAGGAGCTGCAATAAGGGAGAACCCCTCAACGAAACGACGGTAGTAACCAGTTAAGCCCAAGAAACTACGGATCTCAGAAACGTTCCTGGGTTGCTTCTAGTTCAGAATAACCTCCACTTTGCTTGAATCCACCCGAATACCATCAGCAGAAATGATATGTCCAAGAAAAGTCACTTCGCTGAGCCAAAACTCACACTTGCTCAACTTAGCGTATAGCTTATTCTCCCTTAGAGTATGTAGAACAATCCTTAAATGCTCCTCATGTTCTGCTTCACTTTTAGAATACACCAGTATGTCATCAATGAACACAACTACAAACTGGTCCAAATAAGGTCGAAACACCCTATGCATCAGATCTATAAAAGCAGCAGGGGCATTTGTTAACCAGAATGACATCACTAAAAACTCATAATGCTCATACCGAGTACGGAAAACAATCTTCGGAATATCTGAGTCTTTCACTTTGAGTTGATAATAACCAGACCTCCAGTCTATTTTTGAAAAGATATAAGCCCCTTGAAATTGGTCAAATAGATCATTGATCCTGGGCAGAGGATATTTGTTTTTAACCGTGAGCTTGTTCAGCTTCCTATAATCAATACAGAGTCTCAATGTCCCATCTTTCTTCTTGACAAAGAGAACTGGGGCTCCCCGCGGTGATACACTGGTTCGGATAAATCCCCTATCCAACAACTCCTGAAGTTGGACTTTCAGTTTCTTAAGCTCCTTTGGGGCCATACGATAAGGAGCCATTGAAACCGGAGTGGAACCGGAATAGACTACAATCTCAAACTCAACTTCTCTATCCGGAGGTAATCCAGGCAACTCATCGGGAAAAACATCGAGAAATTCCTTAACAATCCGGATGCCTTCAATATCATATTGAGAACTCATAGTATCCAATATATAAGCAAGAAACGCCTTAGAACATTTCCTGATCATCTTCTCACCTACCAAAGCAGACACAACATTCGTCAGAAATCCACGACGTTCCCCGATCATTATAATTTTTTGATTATCTGGGGTCTTCAAAACAGCTCTCTTGGTCTCAAAATCAGTATTTACTCGATGTTTGTCCAACCAATCTATGGTGAGAATCAAATCAAACTCTTTCAAAGGTAACTCCATCAGGTCAGCCAGAAAAATTTCCCTATTGATCTCTATAGGACACTCTCTAAAAATACGATCCAACAATATGGACTTGCCTAAGGGACTTTGAACTATCACCGAATACTCAGTATTCTTAACAGGAATATTTATACCCTTAGAAACGGAATGCGATACATAGGAATTGGTAGAACCACTATCAAACAATGCAAAGTAGGGAACTGAATTAATAGTAACAGTACCTGTAGTCACATTAGGCCCATCACGATCTTGTCGAAGTCTGGCAGTATAAACCAATGCAGGCTGTCTGGCCTCAGATCTAACTGAACCCCTACTCTGAGATGCTCGGCCTCTGCTAATCGATCCCGATGATCTCTCATGAGTACGACCACCTACAGGAGTCTGAACAGTACTCTGATTATGAGCGGGAATACGAGCTGGTGTCGGAACTGTAGTAACTGACACTGGACAATCCCTTATAATATGGTCACCAGAACCACATCTAAAACAGGTGCCAAATTATCTCCTGCATTCCCCAAGATGATATTTCCCACAATAATCACATGTCTGCAAAGATTGTAACCCAGAAGATTCACCATGTCTAGAAGGCTGAACAACTAAAGAACCAGATGCAGCAGGACTGACACTCACACCGCCTCTCTGAAAGGAATCACCCCTGCCTCTCTTACTAGGATATGCAGAAGAATCAACAGAACCAGAAGGCCTCCTGAATCGGTTTTGAGCCCGATCAATGTCTCTCTTGCACTCCATACCCAATCGTTCTATTTCTTCAGCAGTCTTGGCTATCTCAACCAAGGCATCAAAATTTTTCTCCGGTGAATAGCAACTCGGCTCTTGATTTCATACATGAGTCCATTCTCGAACCTCAAGCATCTATCTACCTCAGTTTCAACAAGTCCATGGGCATAACGACTCAATCGGATGAACTCCTCCTCGTAATCCATAACAGACATATTACCCTGCTTCAGATCCTGAAACTCCTGGCGTCGCTCCTGCAGATATCTCTCCCCAATATAGCGACTCTGAAAACGTGTCTTGAAAAGATCCCATCTTCACTAGTTTCTAAGAATACTACCAGAAATTGATTGCCACCATCTAAAGCTCTCTTTCTTCAACATAGTTAGGCCCCCTTCAACTTCTGCTTATGTCTGAGATCCATCTCATCCATAATCCTCTCTATGTCCTCCAGCCAATACTTAGCGTCTGTCGGAGGTTCACCAGTAATACCCTCGAATGGAACTACACCAGCAGCGACCAGAGAATTTGAAATCTCAACCGCATTCATATTACTAGGGGCTCTGACAGCTCTCTGAAACATGCAGAATATAGCTCTATTAATGGCGTCTTTGTTCATGTTAGTATCCTCATATCCAGTAACGGGAGGGTCTCTTACAGGAGTAAACTGGTCATCATGAGAAAGGGTCGGATCTACTTGCGGAACGGGAAGATCACGTGGAGACATCGGATCATCGATCGTAACAGAAGGTCGAGCGACTCGTCCTCGACCACGGCCAAGTCCTGTCCTACGACCTCTAGCAGCACTCATCGTTGGATTTATAAGGCTCTACAGAAAGAATTTGAAACATGTGTCAGATTAGCATCAGGGATCTCGAGAAAACTTTAAATCATAAAACAAGGTGACATGTTTTTTTTTCTCTTCAAAATTTCTTAAAAATCCAAAGTTTAAAACCCATATACAGTCCGAGTGTTTAAAAACGAAAGCTCTGATACCACCAAATGTAACCCTCCAGACCCGGTCTGTAAGTTAGACCCAAACCTAAGTGGTCACATATCTCATTCAGAGTTTTTTTTTTATTTTTTATTTCCTTAAAATACATTAAATATAATATAGAACAAAATATTAATAATACAGATATATCCAAAACGATAGCAAATACATGTCACCAAACATAACCGAAAAACATATAGAGATATACGTTCGTACAAAATAAGTAGTTGATCTCCCCTGATGCCAAATTTGCTAGCTTACGATCTGCTATTATCTGAAAAAGGGTAAAAACTACAGAATGAGCTAAAAAGCCCAGTGTGCTCCATACAGTATATAAAAAACATACAGATAAAAACTTTCAATAAAATCGGTTTATGCAACATGTTTTTAAAACATGAACATTATCCCCATCCGTTCACATTATAAATGTGTAGGTTCGCCAGAACTATACACCCAACCGCAGATGCCATTTAGACCCTGAACACAAAGCCGAGGAGTCTACAGATAATCTTCCTTCAACAATACCCCCCAATGACAATATTAAACATGAATGTATTCAAGTGAAAACAATGATTAATCACTTAAAACATAAAAAAGTTTCATACTTGGAAACCATATGCAGAAATACGGAAATCAGAATTCAAAACAGTAATATATGGTAATTTATATGTCAGATAATCAGATTTCAGAAATCGGCATGAAATACCTTAATCCAGAAATTATATCGGAATATATAGTAAATCAGATATCAAATACTTGGTATTCAGATGAATCATTTTAAAATTGTAATGTAATACTGTCAGGAAACACACCTGTAACAGTCTGAGAAATCAGATAGGGAAGCCTACTACTGGGTTTGTCGATCACGCTCTGCTGCAGTGCTAGATCCTACGAATTGGAAAAATTCATATTGGAATCTTAATATAAATAATCTTAATATTTATTTAAATAATATACAGAAACCTACGGGTAATTCTCGTAGTACGCGGTTCGGGCTGATTTGACGAACGAACAACTCCGGACCTAACTGATCCTCGCTCAGGTGAAACACGAGTACCTTCATAAAATATTTTATTGAATCAATTCCTTAACCAAATCTCAAATAAATAATTAAAATATTAAAATAATAAGCCCTCTTTTGGTTCACGTGCTCGATTTGGGAATTTCGGGTCATAATTTGGCAAAACGGACTTCAGAATTAGATTCAGGACGTCGAAAAACATAAAGTATGACCTTCCCGATATTTAAATTCTTGGTCAAAGTCAAAGTCAAAGGGTTTGACTGACAATTTGAAGACTTTCGGGTTCGAATTTGCTGAAACGGACCCCAAAAACGAATTCGGGGCATCAAAAAATGTCAAGATAGATATACTCGGAAAAGATTAACGGTCGTTTAATGGCCAGTCAAAGTTCTGGTCAAATGAAGTCAACGGTCAATGGTCAACGGTCAACGGGTCGGGTCATGTCGGACCGGTCAAACCGGTTGCAAGCACTGGTCGAGCCTTCCTTACGCGTAGTGGCAGCGCATGGGGACACGTAGGACCTCCTCCGGTGTCCTATAATTCACGAAAAATTTTCTTAAAATTATTTTGATCGATTTCGAGATACTTACAAAGCTCGGTTCAAATTTTTGAACGGTGGAGAGCTCGATTTCAACAAATCAGAAACTTTGACCGCTTCACCTCCCCACGCGTCGCCATTTACGGAGACCAAGGATGACACTGGCGGACTCAGAACGGCACAAAGAACACGATGGTGCGGGAGGTGTTGTAAACGGAGCAACGATCGACGATGAATTTAAGATTTTCTCGGCTATTGTGCTAAAAAAACGTCGAGACTTTGACTTGAAATTTCAGGTGTTTGGTAGCGTTTCACTTCAATTAATTTAAAGGGGTTTGTTCCTCACTCGATGATGAACATGATGGTGCTTTCAAATCGACGATCGGAGGTCGGACGGCGTCGGAATAGCGGTTGGAAGTTGGGGCTTTGAGGGTGGAAATTTGGTGAAATTCATTCTGATTTCATAATGAATTTCACGCTTATAATGCGTGAATGCCGACACTTCAGGGGTAAATTCAGGGCTTGGTCCCTGAATTTCCTTCATCTCTAAAACAAGCTACAAGTTTTAAAAACTTTCAATTTAGTCCCTAAATTTCACCAATTTACTTAATTAACTCGTCCAATTTCAATTAAAATTATTATTTGTTTTTTCAAATTTTCGGGTTGTTACATCACTAATGCAAGTAATAACATCCTCAACCTCTCTAATACTACCTCCAAACAATTTATTTATTGTTATGTTGACCCAAATACAATACAAAAAATCAGACCACGTAACTTAAGAACACGAACTATCAAAGTCTTAGCCTTTAAATTAATCATAACCCAATTCAAAAAAAAAAATCAACACATCCTTCAATGTTGCAGCCTACAAGCATGCATAATTCCACCTCAAACTCTACAAGAAAAGGAGCAATCAGCAAACAAATGTTCTCTAATCTCCATGACATCGCCACAAAGCCCACATATCCCATTTATATCAATTCTCATTCGTGCAAGCCTATCCTTGGTAGGCATAACATGCTAAAAAAACCAAATGAGCTAAAAAAACCTTAGCCTTTTTCTCCTTAACACTTTCCCAAATTCAGCCACTATTCACCAAAGTCTAGTTAGTGCCAACTCCAAATTATAACATCCTCAATACCTGGTTAGTGACCAAATTGTAAAATTTTAGAATTTGGTGGTTAAAGTAGAATAGTTAAATAGTTCAATGATTTATTTATAAATATTTCCTAAAAGTTATTAGTAATTATTAAATGAAGTAAAGGATATATTAGTCATTTGACAAGTAAATGATTAATTATGATGATATATATATGCATGTGGGGATAAGGATAAGGGAGAAGATTTCTCCAGAAAATTTTCTTCTTCTTCTTCCTCCTTAGACGTGAGCTATCAAAGGAAAGGTGAGTTTCTTTGTTAGCTGATTATTTGTTGATTTTATGGTTGGGTTTTGATCATTAGATGATAACTAAGCTTAAGGAAAGCTTAAGTTATCTTAAAATCAAAAGATAAAGAAGTTAGAAAATATTAAAGATTTGGAGTTCTTGAGTGAAATCTTGAAATAGAGTTTATAATAAGAATTGAAAGTTGGATTTGACTTGTCATCGACCTAATTAAAAAGTATTAAGTGTTAGAATTGAATTTAGAACATGTTGAAATTTGAGTATGATTCTTGAATTTCATAAAGAGAAGATGTTGAAAACATTTTGATGTTTCGATATAACAAATTAAGTTAAATGAATTTTAAGATTTTACAAAAGATTTTCTAAGTATATTCGATGTAATTATTCGAATATCAAAATATTACTCCAAGTCTTTCAAAGTTCATTTTAATCCTTACTAAAGTGTAAAATTGTGTTTTATACTTAAACTATTTTAAAACAATTTTACAAAGTATTTCGAGCCTTAATCGAGCCAAAAATATTTTCTTTTTAAAGGGTTTCAAGAAAAATCAGATTATCCAGAGGGTATAGATTCCCCCCAGGGGGAACAGATTCCCCCAAGGGGTATCGATTCCCCGGGAACAGATTTCCCCCAGGGGTATCGATTCCCCGGGTACAGATTCCCCCTACATGGTTTGGCTCTGAGAAATAACAGATTACTCGGAGGGAACCGATTCCCCCCTTGAGGGTACTGATTCCCTCACTGTTCATCAGCCCAACGGTCATAATATTTGAATATTATGAAGGGGTATCGATTCCCTATGAAGGGGTACCGATTCCCCCTATTCTGGGCAGCCTATTTTTACAGAAAAATCATTCTCAAACGGCTCCAAAACATCCCAACGGCTAGATATGACTTCAAACACATTCCAAACTATAAATACAAGCTAAGGACACTTGAAGAAGTAATAGAACAACTATCCAAGCAATCAAACACAAGAGAAAAAATTTTCATTCTTATTTCATCTTTCTATTGTATATATTTTATTCTTGTGAGCTCAATCTTGTAAACACCTACCTTAGAGAGGTTTTCTTGTTTACATTTCTTATCATTTTGTAAAGGGGAAAGGTTCTAGCTTAGCTCGTGTAAAAGCTAGGGAAAGGTTCTAGTTTAGCCCGGAAAAACTAGGGAGTTTGTAAGGTTACTCTTTATCCTCAAAAGAAAGAACAAATTAGTGAATTTGTTGGAAAATCCTTGGTGAGGAGCTAAGGTAGTGGACGTAGACTTTGGTTGAGAAAGTCGAACCACTATAAATTGCTGTGCAATTCTCTATTTTTCAATCTCCTTACTCCCTAAACACAAAACCGTTCCGACCCCTATTTGCAAACCGTTCCGATTGTCGATTCGAGCTTCTGAAAATCCTAACAATTGTCATCATAGCCTAACTCGTTAAGAAGGTTTAACCACCTTGAGACGATCCTAGAAGAAGCTCTACCAATTCCCGACGCAACTGACAAAGAAATGACTTTTTTCTCCGGTGCTTATTATCTTGAAGAATATCTTATTATGGATTCACAACCGGTCAACAAGCCACCCTTCTTCAATGGAGCAAATTATGCACATTGGAAGAATAAGATGATGTACTTCATTCAATCATACAATCTAGGAGCTTGATACTCAATCATGGACGGTTACTCCTTTCCACCCGGTAAGTACAACGATTGGAGTAGAGAAGAGCAGAAAAATTTTCAGCTTAATTCTAAGGCTATACATATTCTATTTTGTGCTTTAGGCCCAAATGAATATGGAAGAGTCTCATCTTGTTCCAGTGCCAAAGAGATTTGGGATAAACTCCAAGTCACTCATTAAGGAACCGAAGAAGTGAGGGAATCAAAGAAAAGTCTTCTCAACCATAGCTACGAGAACTTCAAGATGAAACCCGATGAAGACATCAAAGCTATGACAGATAGATTCTCTATGATTGTCAACGGTCTCAATGGATATGGAGAAGTAATCCCAAATGAGAAGCTTGTGAGGAAGATGATTTACTCTCTTCCAAAGGAGTGGCAATCAAAGAAGACGACCATTATCAAAGCAAGAAACCTAAAGTCTCTCACTCTCGACGAGCCAATTGGTTCCCTTCTCACTCATGAGATGATGGTGAAGGAAGATGAAGAAAGGAAAGAGAAGAAAAACAAGAAGAAGAAGAAGAAGAAGAAGAAGAATAAGAAGAAGAATGAGGACGTAGTCATCAATGAAAGCTATCAAGATTCAAGTGATGAGGTGGGTGAAGACGATGATGAACAAAAAGAAGAGATGGTCAAGCTCTTGAAGGAAATCAAGAGATTCATGATTTCCAAGGAAGTGAAACATGAATCAACCAAGAAGAAGAGTCCCCCGGTATGTTTTGATTGTCAAAGAAAGGGGATGTCATGTATGAATGTCCTCTTCTAAAGAAAAAGGGGAAGAAGGCATTTGTTGCATCTTGGAGTGATGAAGATGATTCCAATGATGAAGATGAAGTAGTCAACCTATGCCTCATGACCACTCAAGAAGAATTCGAGGTATCTTCTAACTCAAATGAATTTAATTCTTTTACTTTGATGAGTTACAAGATGCTTATAATAGGTTGTATTTGGGATTTAAGACCATGAATTCCAAATATATGAAATTAATTTTAAAACTCAAAATTGAAAATAAATCGATTTTGAAAGCTAGAGTTGATTTTGAAAATCAAAATGAAATTTTGAAAAATGATTTAGAACTTTTAAAAATCAAAATAAATGATTTAGAAAAGAAAAATTTTGAGTTATAAGTTAAGCTTGAAAGCTTAACAAAAGAAAAAGAATTAATTTCTAAAAACAATCTATTATGTTTAAAAATGGCAAAATGCTCACATTGCCATTATCATGGTCATATGGAACATACTTTTCCTTTGAAGAAAGGAAAACATTTTAAAATTAGGCAAGCATGGGTTCCAAAAGGAACAAGGGGCATTGTAACTAACGTTCAAGGATCCAAAGCAATTTGGATACCAAAATCTACTTAAATGTCTCTTGTAGGTGTGTGGAA
This sequence comes from Hibiscus syriacus, assembly GCF_006381635.1. NCBI lineage: Eukaryota > Viridiplantae > Streptophyta > Magnoliopsida > Malvales > Malvaceae > Hibiscus > Hibiscus syriacus. Next base: position 490,433 of record NW_024062533.1, on the reverse strand, counting down.
GCAATTGTGATGAAAATGATGATATTCAAGATGCTCTAGCCACACATGAAAAAGGAATGGGTAACCTCTAAGCTTAATACTTTCAATTTTGGATTATTTGGTTGCTCATTTGATTTTAAGCATGCATGAGTTTTGGTTTTAAATGATTATGCATCATTGTTTTACCCTCATGTATGTTGAAAAGATGATTATGATGAACATTTTAAAATTGTAATATTTTTTTAGAATTTTTAGTTCATCATAATAAAATTTTGGTCAAAATTTGTTTTAATGCAAATGATATCTCTCTAACAATTGATATCAACTTTTCAAATACTTTGATTTTATAAATCTTTAAAAACAATTGACCTAAATTTAAATGTTTATGCATGTGGTTTAAATAAAAATGATATCCCTCTAATAATTGATATCAAAAATTTTCAAATGCATAACATTTTTAGAAAACTTTATGCATATGATCTTAAATTCAACAATTGGTATTGCATAAAGTATTTTAGTCTTGGATATATTGAATTTCATATGCTACTAACATGTTTTTTATTCTTTGTTGAAATTCAATTTTGTTTAAGTGTCAATATCCTAAAAGAAAAATTTTATTTGGAATGCATTTATTGAGGGGAGATTTGATTTTTTTTTCAAATGATTTTTAAAATGTCAAATTTACTACTTACTCTCCAAAGTTATTTTGAACTTCAAATATTAGAGTCTTTTTGATTTAACAAAAACGGGGAGAAGTGTGAAGGTGTTAAAGTGGAGAAGTGTTAAAGTAAGGGGGAGTAATTTCAAACTTGATTTCAAAATCTTAAAATTACTCAAATGTTTTGTTATATCAAAAAGGAGGAGATTGTTGAAAAATATTTGATGTTTCGATATAACAAATTAAGTTAAATGAATTTTAAGATTTTACAAAAGATTTTCTAAGTATATTCGATGTAATTATTCGAATATCAAAATATTACTCCAAGTCTTTCAAAGTTCATTTTAATCCTTACTAAAGTGTAAAATTGTGTTTTATACTTAAACTATTTTAAAACAATTTTACAAAGTATTTCGAGCCTTAATCGAGCCAAAAATATTTTCTTTTTAAAGGGTTTCAAGAAAAATCAGATTGTCCAGGGGGTACAGATTCCCCCCCAGGGGGAACAGATTCCCCCCAGGGGGTATCGATTCCCCAGGAACAGATTCCCCCCAGGGGTATCGATTCCCCAGGTACAGATTCCCCCTGCATGGTTTGGCTCCGAGAAATAACAGATTACTCGGAGGGAACCGATTCCCCCCGTGAGGGTTCCGACTCCCTCACTGTTCATCAGCCAAACAGTCATAATATTTGAATATTATGAAGGCGTATTGATTCCCTATGAAGGGGTATCGATTCCCCCCATTCTGGGCAGCCTATTTTTACAGAAAAATCATTCCCAAACGGCTCCAAAATATCCCCAATGGCTAGATATGACTTCAAACACATTCCAAGCTATAAATACAAGCTAAGGACACTTGAAGAAGTAATAGAACAACTATCCAAGCAATCAAACACAAGAGAAGAAATTTTCATTCTTATTTCATCTTTCTCTTGTATATATTTTTGTTCTTGTGAGCTCAATCTTGTAAACACCTACCTTAGAGAGGTTTTCTTGTTTACATTTCTTATCCTTTTGTAAAGGGAAAAGGTTATAGCTTAGCCCGTGTAAAAGCTAGGGAAAGATTCTAGTTTAGCCCGGAAAAACTAGGGAGTTTGTAAGGTTACTCTTTATCTTTAAAAGAAAGAACAAATTAGTGAATTTGTTGGAAAATCCTTGGTGAGGAGCTAAGGTAGTGGACGTAGAATTTGATTGAGAAAGTCGAACCACTATAAATCGTTGTGCAATTCTCTATTTTTCAATCTCCTTACTCCCTAAACACAAAACCGTTCCGACCCCTCTTTGCAAACTGTTCCGGTTATCGATTCGAGCTTTCGAAAATCCTAACAGAAGATGATATAGAGGTTAATGATGGGATAAATGGATATAAATGAGTTTAAGCATGGATATGTAAGTTCAGAACATGAAAGATGAGGAATTTTAATGAAAAGTTGTGGAATTTTCGGGTGAAAAGTATGTTCTATACAGGGTGCATCGGTATAATATGAATGGGTACCGATGCACTAAGACAAATTTTGAAGGTGCATTGATATATTAAGGAGTGCATCGATGCATGGGAATTTCGAAGCTATTTTGGGTACCGATGCACCTATAGTGCATCGATACACCCCTAAAGAAAAAAATGGAATTTTGGTTCATTAAAGTAGCCTAAGTTAAGGTTTAGGCTTCTGATAATTATCTCGAAAATTATGTTTATGTAGATATTGAGCCTAAACGAATTTCGGAACAATCAAAAAATTAAGATCGAATCAAAGCAAGCAAGGCTAAGGTGAGTGCAATTTAATTGTACTTATATTATTGAACATACATTGGCTTGCGATGAGCCAGTGGCGGAGTTACTATGGTAAGAAGCGACTCCTAAAATGTTATGTGATTCCTATGTGTACATGAGTACATGAAAATGAATATATGTTATTATATGTGACATGATCTATATGATTACATGTATATGTGATATGTGAAACTGAACTAAATAATTATAAGGAAATAATAGATAATTAATGTGATATAAGTGATTATCTAAAACTATGATATAAGTTATATGATACGATCTATGTGATTACATGCACATGTGATATATGTTATATGATATGAGATATATGTTTACACATATATGTGGTATGTGACATAAGAGAAGAAACATGTGATTATAAGATCAATGATTACACGTACTTGTGATACGTGGCAGAAAATAAGATATATATATATATATATATATGTTTATAAGAGAAATGATATGAATAAATGATGTGAATATGTGAACTGTTATAAATAATAATGCCCTTGCTATGTGTCAAGAGAGTTATAGGTATAGTTGGCATGCCAAGAGTCGAGGATTACCTATGTTCTTCGAGACATATGGACATTTACAGATTACCTATGTTCTTCGGGACATATGGACAGTTATAGATTACCTATGTTCTTCGGGACATATGGACTGATTACCTAGATTCTTTGGGATCTATGGACTGGTCCTTCGGGACAAATTTCACATGCCCCTAGTGGGACCCCATACGAGCTGTGGTGACAGCATAAGTGCACAACCTCTATGTACTCACATATCTTTAGTTCTCACAAGTGTACATGGGCTAGTAAAGAGATAACAGTGAATACAATGAATGTTATGCATATGCTTTTAGTTATTTGGACTGTATTACATGAATTATATGATGTTATGTGTATTTCTTTATGAAATGATATATGATGTGTATAAATGATAAGTATATGATTATACGATAAAATATATTAATGATAATAATAGGATAATGATAAGAAAGAAGATAATCATATATGTACATGTGTGGATTTGATATATGAATAGAAATATGTTGGAGTATGATATGATAATAGTAATTGTTCATGCATGATTATAAGTTAGAGTTTCTATTATATGTTTATATGCCTCACTAAGTCGTAGACTTAGCTTGTGATGGTTTCACACGTAGGTTTCGAGAATAATAAAGAGCAATGTGGAGCAAGACAGGTCAGTTGCTTCTTTCCGAAGATCAGATCAGAAAAGAATTTTGAATCATATGTATTTTGGATATTGAAAGTAGTTGGCATGTAATTAATGTTTTAAAATGTATATGCTCTGACAAGTTTTGTAATGTTTTAAACGTATATATGTAAACGGTAACTTTATACTGATGAAAGGTTAAATTTTTATGAGTTTTTATATATGTTTTGCTAAAGTACTGTAGCAGTGCATCGATACATAATTTATATTCGATGTTTTTGTGCATCGGTACACTGTAGCAATGCATCGGTACACTATAGCACTGTTCATGGTAATGTTCACGATTTTGTTCATTACTGTTCATGGTACTATTCTTACTATATAGTACTATTCATAAAAACGTTTTTACCTCAAATTTGTTATAATGAAACATAATTTAATAGTATATTATTGTATTTTCTTAATATAAGTTCAAATGTTCTATTATTTGAAAAGAATATTGTTTTAAAAAGTCAATGTGACATATCGTACTCGTATTTGGATCGGGTACGGGTTGGGGGTATTACACAAATAGTCTTCTAGACTCAATTATAAGCTTTAACAACTTCTTTAAAGTCCAATAGTTCAATTGAAATGCATCTTGCTATCAACATGTCAAAACTGCACCCTTAAAGGCATGCTCCTTAATCCAAGCGACCCAAAAGGACCCTTCATCAGCCATAGTGTTTCTCACAAGAAGCAAGCTACAAGCCTTATTCCAGCACAAGAGATTTTTTAGTCTCAAACCCTCTTCAAACTTTAAGGTATAAATCTATTGTCAATTTACCCTAGCTCCCCTAGTAGGAACATCATTTCCTCTCCTAAAGAAATACATACACAACTGGTCAACTTTCTGAACCATAACTTTGAGTAAAACTAATAACCTATACAATAGTTAGAGATATTACACAAAATATGTTGAATAAGCTACAACCTCCCCATAGCTAAGGTTTTGCCTTGATCAAGCCCCAAGCTTCCCCCTAATCTTTTTCAACAATAGAGCACAATCTCCCTCAGTAAGTTTTATGGTCACCAAAGGCAACCCGAGATACCTAACTGGAAGCATCTTTAGCCCAAATTCAGTAGCAGTTTGAATAACATTAATTATGTTTTCATTCATATACAATAAAAAAACTCAATCTCAGAGGCATTCAACTTCAGCTCAAGCATAACATAGAATTGATCCAGAATACTCAAAGCACCTATAACATAGTCAATAGAACCATGATAAAAGACAAGCAAGTCGTAAGCAAATCATAGATGAGTAAGGAAGACTAGCATGTACTTAGGATGGTACCTAAATATGCCATTGAAAGTAACCACATTCAACAAGCGAGAAAAAACATTAATCACCATCACAAAAAGGTAAGGTGACAAAGGGTTACCCTGTCTCACCCCCTTTTCCCCTTAAAATAACCTATCAAACTGTTATTAAAGGAAGTTGGAAATATAAAAAAAGTGACACAAGCTCTAACCCACCCCCTAAACATATCAAGCAACCCTACTGCTTCAAGGACATTTATTAAGAATCCCCAATCAACCGAGTCAAAAATCTTATTAGTCAATTTTGACTGCACACCTAGGGGAAAGTAACTTCCTAGAATAACCACAAACCATCTCATGAGCAAACAAAGTGTTTCCATAATGTTTTTTTCTTTGATGAAGGCAGACTGGCCCGTGAATATCATTCTAGGGAAATAACTCACAAGCCTAGTGACCAAAATTCTAGTGATAATCTTGTAGATCATCAAGTAGCAGGAAATTGACCTAAATTCTTTTACCATACACTCATTTTATATTGATCCTAAAACGTTAAAACATTATATTTTACTCTTTAAATTATTAATATTATTCCAATTATGTCATTCAATATTATTTTGTTTTATTTTATTTGATAGTCTGAGAATTAAAATAAACTTTTTTTAAAATTTAGAGATTAACATATGATAACTCCGTAAAAATGCTACTTTTAAAGCCTTTTTCACTTAAGTTATTGATTGTCTAAAGGCTCATATAGGTCATTTTAGGTGCATGTAGTTTCATATACTTGCATTTTGGTGGTTATGTTTCGCGTGCCATTGCATTTTACTTTGTAAAGGTGCTATATGATGGGAAAGGTGTGGCTATTTGGTGATGTGCAGAAAACAAAGAGCTTAAGGCGAGCAGAGAAGAATGTTACAACATCAAAAGTTGTTGAAGCATACTGCAATGCCTTGGCATTTATGGTGCATAAAAGGACAAAAAGATTTTTTTCACAAATGACAATTGTTATTAGCACGTGTTTTGTGCTGGTAACCACCTGAATGAGACCCACTGCCACCTATGGAATCAATCTTCATGCATTTGGAGTGTACTTAGGGGTGTGATGGGAATTTTGGAGAAAATTCCCTAAGCACATTCCTTATATTTATAAAGAAAATGACACCATTTTAAATATCTCTCTTTCATCATCTTAAGAGATAGCATAGAGCAGATGCCATGCCATCCTATTCTGCTAGGTTTTTAGACTAGAGATATCATAGAACAACTTTAGTAAATTCTGTCGAACAAGTAAGGCACTAGAAGAATAAATCAACTTAAGAGATAAGTTTAAGTTTCCTAAGTGATTTCCCACCATTCATTCTCGTAGAAGCTTTCCGTGTGAGGATTATCAAGTTATTTCATTTGTTTTGTGTTTTTACCATTCTTCATTGCCTTGACATTTTCACCTATTCAGATTATAAACATCTCCATTTCCACGACATCACATTTGTTCACTCATCCATATTTTCTCACCATCATTCTACCCCCACATTCACAATTCCTTTGCCTAGGCATCATTAGTGTAGATATCATCACTATACTTAAATAAATTAATGTATTACTATGACCAAACTCATAAACTCCACCAATCCCTGAGGACGATACTCACTCGTCATTATATTACTTTCGTGATTGTGTATACTTGCACATTAATTGCGTATAATTTTATAGTAGTCACAACACACAACAATATAGAATAAAAATTTAGTTTTGAGATCTCTTATATAACTCTAATTAGTTTAATAATTTTCTAAGAATTTTATATTACTAGGATTTTCTGAATGAATAGTTATAGTATAAAAAATAATAGCTCATAAGGTTTTTTTATTTTTTGTCTTATTAGGTATTTAAATTTGATTTTTTAGTTCAAATTAGTATATGTACTTGACTCTTTGCTTTTACATACTTACATTTTTAATCAATTTAAATTAAAAAATCAAATTTTTATACTAGTTCAAACAAAAAGCCAAAATTAGGTATCAAATTGAACATTAAAGACAAATTTAGGTAGCAAAATTAATATTAACCCTTTTAGTAAAAAAATCTAACAAGAGAAAAAGATTTTAAACACCACGTGAGCATCACGTGAGCATTTGCTCTATAAATTGATCATGAATTTCAATGTAGGTATTGGTATCAGCCGCTCTGCCATCGTCTCCTAGCACTAAGACCTGGAGAATCTTCGTCACTTAGGTTAGGAAATAGGCCTTCAACTCAATCATCCAAGTCTCTTCTTTTTTTATAGCATGTTTCTTTTGTAAAAGCTAAAGGGCTGTGGCAAATAGGGGAGAGCAGTATTTTGGTGGCTCTTAAAATACCTGTGGGTTCTCTACAGGCTGCCCTGCCTTCAAATCAGCCCTGCACATCAAACATGGCATCATAGTACGGGTTTTTGTGTTCTTTTTTTCTGGTTGGGTTTTGGTCGTCGGAATCGGATCTCTGGCTTTCTTTACCAGTTTTCCATCTTTCGCCATCCCTATCAGATGATTTTCACCACATTCCCGCCTCCAAACGCCATTACATAAGTTATCATTGATTCAGTGTTATTTTGAAAGTTTAGATTTGAGCTAAATTGAGTTTTTGAAGTATAGATTTGGGTTGGGTCTAGATGAAAAAATCCAACTCAACTTTATATATATATATATATATATAGAATGATTAGATTAACAACCAGCTGATCTTAGGTAAGGTCAAGGATCGAATATTGGCTTTTGTTAATGGGTAAATTGGGTTGGGAGGGTCTTCGTTTTTGCGGTACTCGATCTGGATTAGTCGATTAATAAATCGTATTTTAATAACTAATTCAAAAAAAAGAATAATTAATCTGATGAATGGTTTATTATTATTTTGTATTAATTTGAGGACGATGATATAGTAAAGGATCTCATGAGATCGAACTTTTGCAACTCTCGACATTGTTGAACATATCTTGTTGGGATCAACATTGACAACGTTTACCATGTCTTGTTTGGATGAACATGTTCGACATCTTTTGCCTGCTAGAGCACATAATTCACCAACAATAAGATTATGGCTTCATGTTTACAGATAAACAAGGGAGTGTGTTCTTTTTTATTGAGTAGAATTCATTACAGGGCTTGAAACAACAGATCAGTGAAAGCACGACAACAAGAACAAGTACAGCAGAGCAATCAAATTCAAAGGGTTGCCCTGAATTTGGAAGATGAACCACTTTGCTTCCAACCAAACTGGCCGTTCTCCAAAACCCAATCCTCAATCATAGCCTGAGAATTCAAAGCTTGATCAGCAGGCAAAAGATGCCCCGCCCCTGAAACCACAACATGGGTCAAGCTCCCCCATTTATGCAAGTACCGAGCAACCTCTCCATTCACTTTCCATATCACTCTATCGGCCATCATGAACTTCTCGATCCCTCCCCATTTCATCGTCTTCATCCATGCTTCTGTTGATACCACGCCGTCCCTTAAATCATACAACCCTTGATACAATAACACCTTGCTCTTCTTCACCAACATCTCCACCATGTACTTGACACTCTTCATTACGTCGTTGTGCTATGTTGAGAAATTTGATTGCTAAACTCGTCTGATAAGGCTTTTTCATCGTGAAGTCATACAAAGTGGCCAAACCAGTCATGTTTTCCACCATTCTCATCACCTTGTTTCTTGCATTTGCCGCCTCACTCCAGTTCCCCATCTTAACCAACTCAACAGCCTCCCTTTGTGCTTCCTCAAGTTTACGCATTTGCCTCTCGTTGACTAGACCGGAATTATAAACACTGTCGGCGTGTGTTGCCACGTGGATGACGGATCTGTTAGTCCGTCGCCGATTGCCACACCCGCCAAGTTCACTCTTTGTGACACCGGCAACTTTGGGTTTTTATTCAAAATGTAGTACCCAATCGCAGGCACATACTTTCCTGCATAACTCTCACCGGTGATATAAATGGGACGATCCTTTAACAACGGATCTAATGATGTGAACCCAGTGATGGCAGCAAAGAGATGCTCGGCGACAGAATGTTGGCCTCTGGGAATCTCCTCATGTGTTGCTGCAACACTATACTATGCATGTAATCCTTTGGGTTCTGCAATGAAATCAATTTGATCCCCTTTTTATGCATATTTCTTATCACCTATTACTCCAAATCTGTTTCATCTTTGTACATTTTCATGTTTATTTATTTTAGATTCTACCATTTTTTTATTTCAGTTCGATGAGTCCCTCGTGTTAGACTGTTAGTTGTATTTACCTTTTTTATTTTGCGATTGGAGTATGCAATTCATGTTCTTAGATTTTATCTTTGGTTGCTATTTTTGCTTTAATATTTAGGACTCCTTTTTTTTTATATATTTGTTTTGCTATAGCTCAGTATCGTGTTTTTGTGTTGTAGATGTTTGTAGATACATGTACATCTTTATATCAACTTTGTCTTGTATTTTGCATATTTTATAAGTATATATATATAGCTTGTTTTGTTATTTTGATAAAAAAAAATGGTGGTGAAAAGGGTCAAAAGATGAGTTCTTGGTTAGATTTCTATCTGTATGTTGATATACCAGTCAGCAGTTTGAGTTGGATTGAATGGAGCAATTTCTTTCATTTCCTGTACTCATGATACTTGTCATCTCATTCTTCTCCACCTTTTATTTTTTTCCAAATCCAACCTCTCTTATCAACGAGAGGAGTTGCTCAACTGCAGGGCACACTTTTGCTTGGGATAGTGTTATTATGGTCATTTGTCACTCTGAGTGAACAAAGGGACTGGGTTGTCATAAAAGGCAAGATTCTTTTTTATTTTCATCTCATCCAAGTGGTGGCTCATTGAATGGAAGAAAACACCATATTGACATAAATAGGCTAACTATATTGTTTACAGGGCGCTGCTGATTGCTCTCAGCCTATGCATTTTTCCTGTTAGATGGCCTTATTTAGTTATTTTCATTTACTCAACTCTTTTCCTCGTTTTTGGGACACAATGGTTTCTCTTTTGAATCCCTTTCTTTTAAATAGGATTTATGTCATATTCACATACACTTGACATTACTGAGGGCATTGCTGTTATTTGGCCTTAAATCCACTCTACTATGACTGGAACAAGAGGCACGTTAACATCACTGAGGGCATTGTTGTTGTTTGACCAATTTTGTTGCTGGGACGTAATTTTTGCAATGTGTGGAGACCACTTTGAATCCTTTTGGTTTTTTATTCTAAATTTTGACCTTCTTTAGCTCACTGTTCGCTAATTCTGGTGTTATATCCTTGCAGCAATACATGGCGCATCTCCTTTCTCGTGGTCAACTAGACGGGAGTGGCTAGGTGTAAGTTCCATAAAGAAAACATATTAGTGGCATACACGTGAAATGGACTCGAAGTGATGCTTATAGCAATGTAAGAAGAGCAGAAACCATACAATATTGTCATTGCACTTTAATATTGGCTCCTTGGTCTATGCTCTAGAATTCGTTTGTACTTTTGAGACACCGTAGTTTTCCATATTTGACATCGACTTTAAAGTTCACCGATACATAAATGTTATTCTGCTTTCGTATGGATTTGTTACACTTAAATTATAAGGGTTAGATCAATATATACAAATCTCAAATGCATCCACAGCTGCCACCAATTGAAGTAGAATTGCATGTTTCATGTTTATAAATATGACATTGGTTTGATATGTACAATAAAAAGGGCAGAATGTGCCTCTAATTAAATTGTTTGATACATTTGTTTAGTGCAGTAGTTGAATCCTGTGAACTATTGAGAAATGACCCAATTTGTCATCGCAAGATCTCCTGCCTTAAATAGCTTCTAAACTAAACCATAAGTCATACTACTTTTTTCCTTGTCCAGTTTACAACAGAGAGGAAAGTCCAACATATTTGGTTTGATTAAGAGGGACTAGGAACCTCCAAAGGAATGTCATGCGCATAGCAAAAGAAAACATGAACCGGCAGATCTTTGTTGAACATTTGCAAGTTTCCGAGCATGTCAAGCAACCAGTTTCTGCACTTCTCTGTGAACCTGGAATGAGTAGAGAAGTGAGATAGATATACCAAACACTTTGTGAAGTAAAAACACCGATGACATACGTCAAAACCATAGTTAGAGTTACTTACCCCATGAGGTTTTCTAATGACACCCACACACCTGGAAGCACTGATGCTTTCGCTTCTCAACAAGCGATGGCCATTTTGTGTAGGTTTGCAAGAGGCTTTTGGAGTCCCGGGCACATTTTGGTTGGCAGATTCCTGTTCCCTGCATCCTTGCAACTTTGTAGGGCTCTGAAGGGTTGCACGATTAGCAGAAGCAGCTGAACGTTTTTCTGATTGGTCAATGTCATCGTTATCATCATTGCAGACTCGCTCCCTAAGAAATAAATAATCACCAGTTGGTAAGAATAAAAGAAGCATATTCAGTCAAATAAATAACAAATAAGAATATGTATATATTCCTAGAAATTCACCTAGGCAAAGATGCATATTTCCTTCTCAGCACAATGCCTCTTTCATTTTTGCCCTCAAGACATTCAAATTGTTGCCTATACCGATCAACTCCGCTGGGTTTACACAACACACTTGGTTAAAATTCAACAATATTTTAGTCTTTCAGTTATGCATATAGCGAAACATAACAATTGAATTCATCACGTAGTTTCAGCATGTAAGACCTGACCTTCACCAACAGTCATGACACTAAAAAGAGGGTTTGATCTTTATGATTTATGTTCTATGTCAATACTAGTTGGATGATTTACCTTGGATACATGAAGCTAATATGATCTTTGCCTTGAAGGTATTCCTGAAGCATCTGTGGATGGTACTCTAATATCTGTTCGCAATTTAAGATAGGATTAACAAGTAAACACAAAATAAAAGAGGGGATTAAAACAAGAAAAATATAATTCAGGCAAGAGTTAATCTCTATGCACATAAATACCTCTCTGTAAATTAGCTCTCGGACATCATCTTCTGACAATTTCCTTCTTTCAAACTCAAATTCCAATTTTGAAATGGGTTCCATGGATGGTTCATTGTCCAGATTTGCCAATCCATGGAAATATGGATCAGCTAATGCCTGCATGAAGAAAAATCATAGAAGTTATGAAATATAATGGAGTACAAGGAGAAAGGATTTAAATCTTAAACTATTAGAACCCCTAGAGTTTACCTCTTCTGCAGTTGGACGATCATTGGGATCGAATGCAATCAGACGCTCAAGTAATTTGAGGGCCAATGGATCCTTATTTGGGAATTTTTCCGTGAAAGGAATTGGTTTCTTTTTTCTTAAGCTATTCAAATAATTTCTAGCTTTTTCATTCTTAATCTGCAGATATTATGAATAATCAACATGGTTAGAAAAGATCTTGTCCCTGTTGACAATTCTCATTAATGCAAAAGGAGATGGCAAACCCTTGCGATTGTTTTAGCAGAGGGAGTGCCAAGCAAATCAGTCACAAGATCCAACTGATCCACCACATTCTTCCCGGGAAACAATGGTTTTCCAGTAATCAACTCAGCAAATATACATCCTACACTCCAAATATCGACCGCAGGTGTGTACTGCAGAAAACATAGGTTTTAAAATTCAATTAAAACAAGTTCTTAAGAGATTTTCCTTTAATTTCTACTAGCAGTGTGCCAGTGTCTGTATTTGACACATATATCCACATTCTTCAGTTTCAGGCCACAAAGATAAGATACGCAAGAAAGCTTCTTTGTACTTGAGCACGGACTATGTTACAGCTCAAACTATGTACAAATCATTACACAACGAAAACTAAAATATATTGTTGCTGCCTATTAACATAAAATCCCTAAAAAGGTCAAGAGAAAGAAATTCATATCTAATTATAAAGCTGGCTAACAATTTTATAGTAAACAGATTGAAGTGAGAAAAAGGGAACCAGTACTTACCTTGGAGAAAAATGAACCGCATAGTTCAGGAGCACGATACCATCGAGTTGCCACATAATCCTTGAAAGATTAAATGATGATTAGATGACAATACCAGCTAACATGGTATACACAATGGCCATGACTAGCAAAGCAGTCATAACCAAGAAAGAAGCACTTACGGTCCAAAATATAGCAGAAGGAACATCAGTAAATGACACCCGAGCAAGTCCAAAATCACAAAGCTTCAATTTGCAATCCGAGTTAGCAAGTATATTTTTTGGCTTCAAATCTCTATGGAAAACATGAGCTGAAAAATTGATGGGATGAAAAAAAGTGGGTCATTTGTAATCACAAATTGGAGAAACCTCTGCAACAATTGACACATAAAATAAGCCGACCTGTGTGAATGTATTTCAGACCCCGAAGAAGCTGGTACAAGAAAAATTGATGATGCTCGGGTGTGAGATCATCGTTTATTTTTATAACATGATGAAGATCAGATTCCATCAACTCAAAAACAACAAATATATCTTTGAATTCTCTTCGACATGGAGGAAGCATTATGTGTTTAATCTGAACTATGTCTGGGTGGCGCAGCAGCCTTAGAAGTTTGATCTCTCTAAGGATCCTTGTGGAGTCAGAGGTGTGCTCGAAGATATTGGCCATCTTCTTGATGGCTACCTTCTCTCCAGTGTGAGTATCGATAGCAGACGCAACCACACCATAACTTCCTTTGCCAACTACTTCCTTTATTTCATATTGACTTGCTTCGCCATATTCGGTGAAAAAATCTTTGCCAAACATTTTCTGATAAATTAAATAACCATCAGATTCCAACCGAAAGAAAAGTAGCACGAAACCTAACATGATCGCATCGTACTCGGAGTAATACAATTAAGCAAACGAAACCACCTATCCTAGACTTAGATGTCAACCTTCGTTAGTAGTGTGGTAATAATACTCATGAATGTGTGAATTCAAGATTACACTAAAAAACATTGATTAACTCAGATTTCAATATAGAACAAAATGAATCTGTATTATGAAACCAAATTAAAGATCCCAAAAATCTGTTTCTAGAGAAAGAATAACTTCAACTTTAATTTTCTTCAAAGAAATGCTATTATGCAGATCTCTAGCAACCGTAACAAGTGAATTAGATGCAAATTTTAGTTCATTAAGCAAGAAAAAAAGACAAAAACATACACATCAAAAACAATCTTTTCACCATTCCCTTTAAAAAATTTCTATATCTAAGAATAACTGTCACCATTTGGAGAATATTTAAGACTTAGAAAATAATCCCCAAGAAAGTGGCTAAGAAAACATAAAAAAATCACCTTTATGCAGACAAATACTAATTACTACTAAAAAGTCAAGAAAATAAATTCAACCCACTAATCTTATTAACAAAACCCATTTTTTCCAGTCATTTTCATCCTAAAGGCTAAAATTTCCATCAAATGCTTCAATATTGCTCATCAAACACACATTCAAACCACAAAAATATAGATCCCAAATCTCATTTGAAAGAAAAACAGAGATAAATCGATTAACGAGCAAAGAAGAGAAATTACAGTTTTTCTGTCGGCAAAGGACGCCAAAGCAGAGCTGAAGAAGCTTGGAGAATGATGGCAAGAGCTCCGTTTAAATAAACTCGGAGACAAGATATGAACTGCTCAAATAACACCTGCAACAATTTGTACGTATGCAAATACAGTATAGCGTAAACGTATTTTTATACGTATAGATAAAGTCGTATCAACTGTGATGCTGACAAAAACTTGAATATGACAAAACGGTCATCATTACTATTTATGCAGAAAACAATTAATAAAATATTACAAGTTTACAACCGAATTTAAAAAGTAAAACTCTATCCTTCACAAAAGAAAAAAGGGCCATATTTATTTATATTATAATTTATCTTAAAACGGATTTTCTAGCTTTGCTCGAAATTCGAACCTTATCTTATCCTCAATTTCCGGAGCTATAAAGAGCATTGCTATAGATGAGATGATAGTAGAAAACTTACCAGAAGGGGAAAGCAAAGCGAGTTGCGACGTGTTACTGATGCAGCGTCTGCGAATCGGTGAGTCGATGAATCGGCGGCTTCGTGCGGGCGGTGAGTCGGTGAGTTGCGGCTGAGCTCCGTAGGTCCTTTCCCACCTCCCTCACCTTCCTCGCACTCCCTAGATATCGGGTTTTTATTAGCATTGCCAAACGTCGTGTTTGTGGATGATAATGAAGGAGGTGGTGCCACGTCAGGAAATAGTATTGGGGCTCAACGTAATTTCGCTGTCAAATAAAATTGTTCACAAATAATAAACTTGTATATTCTATATTAATATTATTTTCCTTTTTTGCGGTCAAAACAGTAATACTTGATTTTTTTTAAAAAAAACGTTGAGGCCATATCTTTCTCTAATTTCACGTGTTTTAAGAGTTATATTTTTTGTGGACCTCATAGGTATTCATATTTAAAATATCTAAAATCAATGTTTTATTTTCAAAGTTATTTATTTTTAATAACGTTAACTTTATTTAAAGTAAATCAAGAATAAATTAGAACGGAAAATTATAATTAATAAAAAAGGAAACTTCAAAGTAATTCCTTTAAATTAATAAATTAATACCTATTCTACACTCTTTTTAAAATCAATAAATTAATTTTTTTATCAAGTTAAGATGATTATAAAGTAATATATGTTTTAAATACTCTCGATCATTTTGATAATGAACGTTCAATCACTCTGATACAGCTGCTAGTACTCGAACACTCGTGACCTTTAAAAACAGTAATAATTCCTTTAACCACTGAGATAAGTTAATTTGTGTAAAATCAATAAATTATTTTTTATCATTGATTTATAATAATAATAATAATAATAACATGACATGATTTAATAATTTACTTATATGTGATTATATATATATACCTGATTTAATAATATGACGTGATTTAATAATTGGCTGTGATTATTTATACATTTTCATGTCACATGATAAAGTTTAGTTAATTTAAAATTATATATATATATATATATATATTTAATCAATTTTGGCCGTACCTAAGTGTGATCTTAGATACATGTTGGGGCATAGGTTTTAATAACAAAAATTATTTGTTTAAAGTTTAATAGGATTTGACATGATGATATTTTATTTATTAACGGAAATGTATATTATATATCGATCTATTTTTGTTTTACATTGATAAATTATAGGTTAAATTACATATCTAGTCACCTAATTATCTTTTAATTTCATTTAATTATCTTATTATTTTTTAAATTATATTTAAAGTTATGTTTTGTTTATCTATCATTAAAAATAGATAAAATTATTGTCATGATAATTTTTTTTAAATTTATTAATAATTATGTGATATTATCTTACAGTGATATGTTAATATCATCGTTAATTTTTAACGGGAGCGACCAAAATATTATTTTAGGTGTGTTTTTGAAAAAATAGTTAGTCAACAAAGTGAAAATACATAGTTTATCTTAAATTGTATTGATTTATTTATTTTTAATTTGCAATTATTATAATTTTAAAATCAAAATCTATCTAACATCTTTTATTCTAAATCTGTATATTAGTTTAATATCATGTATTGAATTTTTTTTTATATAAAATGATGTGATCTGACATACATGTTAAGCCAATTATTTTAAATAATTGTTAAAAGTAAATTCAAAAAAATAATTAAAAGGACATTTATTTTATAGATAAAATTTGATAAGTCCCCAACTATTTCGTGCGAAAATTTATGCATGTTTTAAATTTTTAGAAAAAGGTAATTTATAATGTAAAATAATTTAAAAATGAGTTCATATTTTATATGGTAAAATTATTTTTTGAATAATCGAAGATAACTACTATATAATATTTATTTGAAGTCATTCTTAATGGCACACATTGCATATAGGGGTAAGCGTTCGACCGAGTTGAATAGAGTAAAAATATTTCGAGTTATTTGAGTTGACGAGTCCTATTTTACAACTCAGATTTGATTTGAAATTTTTTCGAGTCAAGTTGAGTTTATAAAATTCGAGTCGAGTTGATTTTTCGAGTTTATGCTTAAATTTAATTGTAAATATTTATATTATTATTTTATTCCAATTTAAGTGACTTTCTATAACCATATATACAATACAAATATTTTTTTCATATATGATATACATATATCATACAAATCTAAAGAATCGAGTCAAACTTGAAAATAAATCTACTAATTACCAAAAAATTTGAGTTATTCGAGTTGCATTTTACAACTCGATTTGAATTTGAAATTTTTTCGAGTCGAGTTAATGAAATTGTAACTCGAACTCAATTCGAGTAGAGTTTTTTCCGAGTCGAATCTAGTCGAAAAATTCAGCTTTTCGAATCGAGTCGAGTTTTGCTCACCCCTAATTACAGACACAATTGCTTGAATTCGGGACCTCTAAAGAAAATATATTCAAAGATAATTTTCATCATTTGACATTGAATGCTCATATCCCTGATATTCTTTTATTATTGAGGTCGATTAGTTTGTGGGTATGTCTTGTTATATTATATATACAATCCAAGTACATTTTATATTTTGATAAATCTTTTGAATTGATTAATTTAATTGAGTGGTTAGGCTTAAGCAAAAAGAAAAATAATGTATTTATTACTAATTAATATGATATAATAAGACATTAAATATTTTAAATAAAATACAGAAATTAAATTTTAATATTACGGATTTATTAAAAATAGCATACAATGATAATTTAATAATTTAAGGAGGAAGGACGTTTTTTATTACTATAATTAAATTAAAAGATAATATCTATTTAAATATAATTTTTAATCTTTTAACATTAAATATTTATAGTACTCAAATTTAATTTTAAAAATAAAAATAATTATTTTATTATAAAAATCAATTAATTCGTACGTGAAGTAGGCCTTTTATAGGATAAGATGCCCAACTCCAAAATTTTCTACGGCACGATTTAGGACCGCTAATTTTCAAAAGATTCCTACCGTTATTGGTGCCCTTTGTTTGTGGTTTCTCTTTTTTCAAGAATTTGTTTGCCTTAATTAGAAAATAAGTGCTCCAATTATATCATTTTTCTCAAACATGTGTTTATTTGTTTCGAATCATCTAGATACCTTATCTTACAAATGTTATCATTTTAGGTGTTTCGACCGTAACAACCGTTAAAAAATCCAATTAAGTGACATTTGTCACATTTATATATTTTTTTGAAAATTTATTTTAAAAAACATAAAATTAATATTTTAAAAAAACCTTTAAAAAATTTAAAATTTAAAAAATAACCTCAAATTCTTAAATTCTCTTATTATAGTGCCTTTACTCCAATCGCCGATCATCTCCGACCACCCATACGTCATCGATCATACACTAACTGGTCATAACCCTTGCTATTATCTCAAAACCTAAAATTCTCAAATCTCTACACTTCAATCTCTAATCCCTAAAACCTCAAATACCCAATCCCTTAAATTCCTTTGGTCGATCGTGGTAATCAGACGTTTAGCCAGCTATGGCAGCCGTCCGTTTGGTCATTTGATTGGTTGTTTTGCCATGGGAAAGCAAGAGAGGGAGAGGGGGATGTGAGTCGGGGAAGTTTTTTTTAAATATTTTAAAAAAAATAAAAAACTCAAAATTCTATAAACGTGACACATATCACTTAACGAGATTTCTAATAGCCATTACAGCCTAGACACCTAAAGTGGTAATGTTTGTAACGCTAGCCACTTGGATGATTTGAGAAAAAGTTTGGACACCTATTTAAAAAAGTGGGATAGTTTGCGGACTTATTTTATGATTAAGCCAATTTTTATATTGTTTTAGATTTATTTCAAAAGTGTAAAAATATATAAAAAAAATTATTTGTTATATTAATGATTTATAATTCTATAGATTATCCATAAATTAAGTGATCATGCATGGTTGAAAATTAAAAATAAATTCGATTAACTTACTTATAATAAACTAGTAAAATCCGATTCATTGATAAAAATACAAAATTCATATTATTTTAAATAGAAATCTTTATAAAAAATAATTATCATACTTGGTTTAAAATTTGCGTACGATCCTTATCAGAAAAAAAATTCATACTACCCGTTGAATTACCGTTGAATTAGATTCACATATTTGTTTTTTAAATACTACATTTATTATGAAAAAAAAAGTAGACCTTTCAATAATTTTATAATTTTTAAATTTACATATCTTAAACTACAACCCAAAAAAATCTTAAAATGGAAGACTGGTTTTTAAAACATTTTATAACCGCGTGCTCGATGTTTATATATATATATATATATATATACATCGAGCATGTGATTATAAAATGTTTTATTCTATAAATATTTTTTTGTACGCAATATGTCTAATATTTAAATTTATAATGACTTAAATTGTTTTTAGACAAAAAATTTGAGAATGTTTGATTATCCTTCTTTAATTCAACCCCTACTTAATTAAATATTTAATAAATTCTTATATTTTTTAAGTCGAATACTTATTTTAATATGAACTAAAATAATATTAGATCAAAATCTATCAAATTTATAAAATTTTGGGTAAACTACATGGGTGACCACTCAACTATGGTCAATCATTTTGACCACCGATGTTTTAATTTGATCAAACAAACCATCCAACTAACTAAATGCTTTAATCAAGCCACCCGCCGTTAACAGTTAATGGAACAAGTAACGTGGCAGTTAAAACATTTTGGTATAATTACACAATTGGTCCATGTTACTTATATATTCTTTCCATTTGGTCCTCATTTTAATAAATTAAAATAATGACAAATATCATTATTCGATTGGATGACTAAATTTATTTTATTTTTTTAATTTAATAAGTTTATCTTTCCTCCAATAAAATAAACCAACAACGTGTCACCCTCTGATTAAAAGAAAATAAATCAACAATTAAAGGGAGTTAAAAGGATTTGAATCAAAGACCACTTAATTAGGGTAGAAAGCACCAAACCATTGGGCCATGACATCCACTTAGTTACCTTTGTACAACAAATAATATATATTTTGCATCTTAGTAAACTTTTTTTTATACAACAAATAATATAATTAATAAATAAAAATTTAAAATATATTTTACATTAATAAAAAATACAAATATGCAAATAATATTTTATATTAGCAAAAGGTTTACTATTCATATTACATTAATAAAAATATATTAATAAATAGACATAATATTAAATATTAATATGTTTTGTATATTTATATTTTTTAGTAATGTAAAAAATATTCTTAATTTTTTTTTAATTATATTATTTGTTGTATAAAGAAAAACTTACTAAGATACAAAATATATATTATTTGTTGTATAAAGGTAACCAAGTGCATGCCTTTACCTAATGGTTTGGTGTTTTCTAGCCACCCAAATGGTCTATGGTTTGAATCCCTCTAGCCCTTGTTAATTGTTGGTTTATTTTCTTTCGACTAGAGAGTGACATGTGTCACTCTCTGATTAGAGAAAAGTAAATTTATTTAAATTAAAAAATAAAATAAATTTATTTCTCCAATCAAATGATGACACATGTTATTATTTTAATTTATTAAAATAAGGACCAAATTGAAAGAATATATAAGTAACATGGACTAATTGTGAAATTATACCAAAATGTTTATAACTGTCATGTTACATGTTCCGTTAACTGTTAACGGTAGGTGGCTTGATTGAAACATTTAGGTAGTTGGATGGTCTGTTTGATCAAATTAAAACATCGGTAGTCAAAATGATTTTTGACCGTAGTTGAGTGGTCACATGTGTAGTTTACCCTAAAATTTTTACAGGGACCGAGGCTCCTTTGGCCCCCAACATAGCTTTGTCCCTACAAAATTTTTTATAAGTTTATATATTTTAAATTATCATATATTTTAGATATTTTTTATTTTTTATTAATAATATGTTTTCATCCCTTAAAATTTTATATGTTCACCCCTCCTACAAATTTAGAAGTTTGCCCCCAACATAAAATTTTACATCTATCCCCTTCTACGGGATAAAAAAGATGTTAATCTAAAAAATAATATAAATAGATGTTATTTTTGTCTTCTCGATATTAATATTTTTAAAAGATACTAAATAAAAAAATCTTTTTATTTTTTTTATAAATTCTAAATCTAATATTAATTTTAGTGAGAAAGAAGGAAGAGAAAATGAAAAACTCTAATAGAAAGATGAAGAGTAAGCACTTCTACTTAAGTTAAAACATATAACCTAAAATATATAAGGAAAAGAAGATAAATAACTTGATTAATGGAAAAAATATACTTATAAAAAAAAACCCTTTTATTAAGATAATTCATTAACGCATATTTCAAAAGATTGTTTTTTCATGATGGAAGAAACGAACTTAATATAAATATTGAAGAGCTTTTATTATGATAATTCATAAACGCATACTTCATGACAATACTTTCCCATGACAGAGGAAGCGAATTTATTTTAAAATATTGAGTTTTTTTATACTAATATTTAATTAAGGAGGAGACATATAATCTATATATTGTTGTATGTCTCTTTTTCTTAATCACTTAGGCATTGTTGAGAAGGTAAGCATCCACATCTTTGGACCGGTTGGTATAGAAATCGCGGTACTTGACAGGTTTGGGGACGTCGTCGTTTTGCTTCTCATATTCGACGGTCCATTTCACCAAACTTCCCTCCCCCTTGGGGGTGACGCTGAGGGTGGATCACCAAGTCTTGTAAGCATTCCCGATTTCACCGTCCATGAGTTCGTAAACCATAGTTCTGTTTGTTTCATCCTCATTTTCTCGAACTTCCCTAACCGTCTCAAGTTTATCTAAAAGAGAGCAATAAAATGACGGAATTAACCAGAATTGTTATAATTAGAGACGTATGTAAGATTTTATGTGAGTGAATATGAATAGGGGCTAGGGATTACCTCCAGCGACAAAATACCATAGACAGACAGAGCCGAGAGAAGTCCAATCACCCTCGAGAAGTTTAATGTCGGATATAAGTTGGGTGGACATCTTTGGCATCAGGTGAGTTTTGGTCATGAAAGAAGCTGTCAGCTGAGGACTTGACCTCAATTTGGCAATCAATACTCCTGGTCTGAGCCATCGTTTGCTAGTACTTACTAAGTGGAGTTTGGGTGAAAGTTAAGCCTAGGAGAGTGCCTTATATAGAATGGTTAATGCTTCTAAAACCGAGAAAAATAAAGTTTGTATTGGAAATGTCGGATAGACAAGTTGTGGAGAGCTGTCACGATGATGGTTCGATCAATATTATGGACCGATTGTCTAAGCTTTTTCGCCTTCTAACTCTAATTAGATTGTATTATCGCATTATCAACTAATGATTTTAGGTATTTCGTTTTTTAACTCTAATTGAACTGTATTTAATAGTGAATCCAGAAATATTTTCGAGAGTGAACATATATATATTAACAATATAAAGTTTTTATACGTGAGCGACTGAATAAAATTTCAAGGTAAACAAAATAAAAATAGATAGTTATTAAGTGAAAATTCAAATTCTAATATGGACATGTATCTTCAACTTGAAATCACATTTTGGAGAGCATATAAATTTAAATAATTTGAATGAAGAAAATAATTTTAATTTGTATGTGGCTTTGGTTTTTCTCCCACCAAAACATTCACACGTTTGCTTTGAGATGATTTCCAACTCTGGTTTGATTACTCGAAATGGAATGGTTCTATTTAGCATTCCCAAAAGGAGTCTTTAAGATATATCGTGTTAGATTATCAAAATCAATAAATTAATTGATGATAGTGATTATAAAATAATATACGTTTTGAATTTTCTTAGTCATTAACAAGACACATTCAATTACTTACATCTTAAAGATAATAACATTCCATTTAACCACTGAAATTATTTAATGAGTCATTAACAAGTTGATTATTATATATTTTTCTGACATAATGATAAAAAAATACTCTTAAAATTTGGTTAAACAATCACTTTTGACCCGTATTATTTTCTTGGAACCTTTTAGTCTCGACATTTTATTTTGGATAAAATGGTCTCCGGTTAATTGATTAGCAATTAACATTGATTGCTGATGTGACAAGTTTTATATCTCTAAATAATGACGTGATATATGTCACGTGTACATTAGTGATGGCTTGTATAAATGATTACATGACACATGTTACATATCACATGTACATAATCGATGATGTGGCACATGCCATATGTACATAGTAATATCGTGACGTATGTTATGTTATTGCTTTGGACACATAAGTTTATCACGTCAACAACAAACATTAATTATTAATCGATTAAACAATACTTATTCAATTAGAAAGTATTTTATCCAAAATAAAATGTCCGAGCTCTTTGAGTAGGGCTAGTCCGAATCTCTGGTCCCCTCCCCGGTTGAATGGATCAAGTTAATTGAAGTAGCCTTAGAGTAGAGTTGTTTGAGAGTTTATTGTATGGGCCTAATGTTTTGGAGACTTTTTGTTTGGTTTAATGATCTAACAATTGAATTGATTATCAAAGAAGCTGAAGCTGGTGTTTTGACAAGGCCAAGGTTGGGGATAAAGAGCATGCTCATTAATTTGGTGGGTATTCTAATTTCCAAGTTTAAATTGAACAGATTAATCATTGGAATCTAAATTATTGTTTCGTTGATAATTGCAAAATAGATTTAATTTTTTTTATGATGAGGGTTTGTTACAAGAGAAAATAACTTCAGTGACCGAAAATATATTATAATATACGATTTTAACCAATTTTTTTTGGATTTGCCAAAATGACCAACAAATTCGCAACGCGAATTCAAATTTCGCAACCCAGGTTCTAAATTCGCAACACGAAAGTCGAAATTCGCAACGCGATAATTGATTAAAATCGTATATTATAAGACATTTTCGATCATTGAAATTATTTTCTCTTGTTACAATCTGCTTGCTCTCTTGTGTGGTAGATGTTGATTAAGACAATGATTTAACAATTAAATTATTTTTTGTATGTGTTCATTTTTGTGATGCTGAGGTCTGGTACTTGCGACCATTATTCTTCACATCAGCATTGCCATGAAAATGATACAAATGGCCATACTTTGATTAGACTCCCCTTTCATTTTTTTCTTATGTACCTCTCCAAAATAATCACATTTTTCTAAGCATTTCATTGGATAGTTTTATCGTACTGCAACCTTAATATACAGTTAAGGAAAGATCATACCAAAAATGTTAATTTTTTTAACGTTTTCGGTAAAGTATTATATAAAACATTATTTTATCGGAAATGTTAATTTCACTAACTAATTTCTAGTAAAACCCAATATTAATATTTTTGGTAGAAAAAAAATAATATTTTAGGTAGCACTTTACCAGAAATGTTAAACATTTTTGGTAAAAAAATAATGTTTTAGGTAACGCTTTATCGGAAATATAAAAAAATATTAACATTTCCGATAGCGTCTTTCCTTGGCCATATATTAAGGCTGCTACACCTTAGACCTCCCCCATTTCATTGCTTTGTATCTTCGTTCTTTTACAACTGAGAGAGAGGTAAGGATTTCTTTTTCGGAGTTCATGAATTTGAGTGCTAACTTTTGTAACGTGTGAGTGTATTATTAATAAATTAATAAAATTTTGAATAAATAGTATTTTATAATCATTTAAGATATTTAAAAATGTTAGATAAGTATTTAAGAAAATAGTTAATATGAAAGTATAATTTTTTGAATAAATAGTATTTTATAATCATTTTGTCTTCGATTGACCGTTGGAATCATGAGTTTCACCCTAGGGTTCACGAGGTATAAAACGTCGATTTATTTTCGATCGATCATCGATCGTTCATGATTTCATAGGGGTTTTAGTTGTTGGGGGAGATGAGATCGGATGGAGCGTCACCTATGGTAAAGGGTGATAAGGGTTGAAATGAAGATTTTTAAAGTTTTGAGATTATTTCAAAAGCTGTATTTTCTTTTAAAATTATATATTATATATTTTTTATTTTTAAATAAATTTTTTAAAATTACCATATGATACGTGTAACTTAAAAGAAGAAATTAATATCATAGACAGTTCCGTAATTAAAATATATAACGTTAAAGAAATGATAATAATTAATATCGAACTAAAGGCACTCTCAAGTCCCAAATATAATTTTCATTTCGCTTCCCTCGTCTTCTATTCTTTCGCTTCCTTGTCTTTGTTCTTTCTCCTTCCACCAACACCAACATCAACAGGAGGAAAAAAAAAACTGCTTTAGTCTTCCAGATAACGTAGCCGTTAAAGAAAGACTTTTTTATTTTGAAAAAAAAAACAGAGGATTATTTGTTTTCTTATTTTTCAAATGCACGCGAAAAATAGAATTCCAAGTAGCGGTCACAGCACCCCATCACCGCCGTCATCACCACTACGTTCACCGAGATACCGCCACGGAAGGAAGTCGGCCCGGTTCAGCCCGTTCCAACCGGGGCGAACCATTGCCCATCGTCTCGCTTGGTTACTTCTTTCGGTTCTTCTTCGTCGACAAGGGATTTTCCTCTTTGCTCCTCTCATTTACATCTCTGGGATGCTTCTTTACATGGGCACCGTCTCCTTTGATGTCGTTCCCGTTATTAAACACCGACCTGCCCCCGGCTCCGTTTACCGGAGTCCTCAGCTTTATGAGAAGCTTAAAATTGATATGAATGCCGATAATTCCTCTGTTGATGCGGTGAGTAACTTGTTTTTGATCCGTTCCTTTTTACTCAATTCTGACGGCTTCTTTGATCTTATTATTACCGGATGAATTTTATGTAATATTTTCCGTTTTGGGTCGGATTTGTTGGTTGAAGCATTCCAAATTTTGTGTTTTTGTTTGATTTCCCCACCCCCCTTAGTTTGGATTTTGGTGGAATTATCAGCAACTTGGATGATAGATTTAGTTATTTCTTTTCCAATTCTGTTAATGCTTTGAATAGTTCTTCCAATTCTTGCAAGTTTAGACTGCTGAATCAAGGAATCATTTTTAGCATTATTCCCTAGAAATAGAATGCTGAATCAAGGAATCATTGTTAGCATTATTCCTTTTTTTATTTTATTTAAATTTCACTGTTGTTTGCTGAGGAAGTAGACCATTGTGTCTTGCTGTACATGTTTCATTTCCAGCTGTATCAATCTTTAGTGTTGTATCTGGATCTGAAGAACATGGGAAACTACATTGTCTAGCCAGTTGTCTTTTTTATTTTCTTTAGATATTATAGTAAAGATAATTGTTCCAAGGTCCGTTTACTGTGCAAGTGAATTGAAATCAGAAGATTCCTTTGATTGATTATATCTTTTCACAGTGCAGCACTGGTGTTTTATTGATGATTTGCATCTTCTAAATCTAACTTGGTAATTTGATAACAGTCTTTTGCAGAAGAGGAATGTGTATAACTAAACTTTGTGCATCTGTTATTTGCTTGTATCAGTTATGATTCCGTGCAATTGAACTGTCCATTTAACTTATACTGCGATGGTTGCATGGTGAAGGCTTTGTGCATTTTAACTTGATTGTTGCAATTTACATTTGACACTGGTTCATTATTTGTGATTCTAGCTGCCCTAAACTTATTCAATTTGTTGTAGATTTCAACTATTTGGAAAAATTTCTATAAAGGAGGGGAGTGGAGGCCTTGTGTAAATAAGTCATCTGAAGGTATGCAACTATGGGTTATTCTCTTCATTTTATATTAAGAAGGTTATGATTATGTTTCTGTAGCTTCATTGATATTAATTATTACAAGTAATATCCATTTTGATGAATCTCATTGTTGGCATTACTTTTGGCTAATGCTAACAAATTGCTTCCTTTTAATTTATATCTAGCATCTACTTTATTTTTTGGTTTGATGATAATTGTTGCAAGCATCAAAATTTGACCAAGAAATTGGAATAGTAGTAATTTTCTAAATCAATGGTACATGCCAAAAAGGAGTTGGAATTGGACACTTGAAGAGTTAAAATCCTTTACTGGAGCTTCCTGGCCATCCCTTACTTATATAATTTTCAAGCCCATGTATAAATCTAGTTTAGACGTAGAAGAAGTCATTTGTTTAAGTGTCAGACAACTCAATTATTGATTGAGTGGGTTTCCAGGCTGGTAAGTCAATGATCTTGGGAGTACTGAGGATTACCATTGGCTTCTTGTGTTGATGACAGTTTAAATAGTATTGTCATATATGTAACTTGACTAAGTTTTGCAATAACTCTTAGCCATTATGCCAAGGAGATCTTATAGCATTTGAAATGACATTGTTTGTGCTAAAGGTGTGTGAAACTATCCCATACCAACATATGAATTATTCGTTGTTATGATTTCTTTCTCCATAAGTTGAGTCTGCGTAACAACGTTTGAGAGTGCCCTTGAGAGGGAGTGAGTAGATTTGTCAGTCCAACCGTGTCAGAGAATAATTAGAACTTTGGCAAAATCCGAATATGTCTGGAACTCAGGTGCCTCATTAAAACATTCTAGTGTAAATGTTTCTCGTTTAGAGTTTCATGTGCCATTTTTGGTGCTTTGCAGATTTGAGGTATTTGCTTGTTTTCTATGTGCATGTGTGTATGCATTCTCCAAATTATATTCATGAGTATGGTTTTTTGTTGTCGACTATCATCATTTGTTTAAAACTGGGCTTGTTCTGTTAACTACTATAGGCTTGCCTGAATCAAATGGTTACATATATGTTGAAGCTAATGGAGGCTTAAATCAGCAGAGGACATCGGTTGGTTTTATTTCTCAAATTTCTATATTAAGCATTTATGTTTTACCTCCATTTTATAAAGACTTACCTATTTTATGATCTCTACATGGTTGGTTTTTGATACTTTGCAGATATGCAATGCAGTTGCTGTGGCTGGCTATCTTAATGCAACACTTCTAATCCCGAATTTCCATTTTCATAGCATATGGAGAGATCCCAGGTTTTTGATAATCTATTTCCAGTTGTCATGTCATGTTGTTACTATACCATTAAAGAGAAGCAATAAAAGTTTTTGAAAACTTCCTTGAACAATAAATATGATTTCCAATTTTCTTGGTTCATGTACCTCAATTATTAGTTTGCACATAATTTCTTTTGTGCATTACACTTGTTCCTTATAAACATCATGTACTGTGATTATACCAATCAATTTGTTATCATGTCAACTGAAGTCCGTATAACTTTTAACTTTTCCAGCAAATTCAAAGATATCTATGATGAAGATTATTTCATCAGTGCCTTGAAGAATGATGTACGGATTGTTGATAAGATTCCTGAGTACATAATAGAACGATTTGATCACAATTTGACCAATGTTTACAACTTCAGAATTAAAGCATGGTCCTCCATTCAGTATTTTAAGGATGTAGTCCTACCCAAGCTCCTTGAAGAAAAGTGAGTTTGAACTCTTTTGACCCTTTTGTTGCATAATTGT
This sequence comes from Hibiscus syriacus, assembly GCF_006381635.1. NCBI lineage: Eukaryota > Viridiplantae > Streptophyta > Magnoliopsida > Malvales > Malvaceae > Hibiscus > Hibiscus syriacus. The sequence goes on along the minus strand of NW_024062533.1, from coordinate 462,165 downwards.
TACGTTTTAAGTTTAGCTTGTTTACTTGAGTGACATGGTGATTCGAAGCATTATTGCTCACGGCAACATTGCATGAAGAAAGAAAGGACCATCTTTTCTTTCAATGCATGCAGCATAGATCAGCATATTTACACCAATTTACTCTGTCTAGTTGTCTTTATCTATTCATAAACACTGTTTGTAATTGTCTTAATTTAAGCTACTTGCTTTCTGATTGAGTGACTCAGGGTTATAAGGATTTCTCCGTTTGCAAATCGCTTATCATTTGATGCTCCTCCAGCTGTTCAAAGACTCAGGTGCTTGGCAAATTATGAAGCTTTACGGTTTTCAAGTCCAATACTAAACCTTGGGGAAACTTTGGTTGCAAGGATGAAAGAGCTAAGTGCAAAAAATGGTGGCAAATATGTTTCTGTACATCTTCGTTTTGAGGAGGTTAGTATCATGATTGTCCTTCTAACATAAAAAGTTACTACTATGACTTAGTTGCCATGGTTTTTCCACCGTTAAAAACTAGTAGTTTATTGACTCCATTTTTGTAAGAAGTATATAACAATCTTAATGTGCAGGATATGGTTGCCTTCTCTTGTTGCATATTTGATGGTGGGGAGCAGGAAAAGGAAGACATGATGAAAGCAAGGGAAAGAGGCTGGAAAGGGAAGTTTACAAAACCTGGTCGAGTTATACGCCCTGGAGCAATCAGGATTAATGGGAAATGTCCACTTACGCCTTTAGAGGTATTCTTGGTTTCACTTTTTTTTTGTTTGCTAAAGTAGCTGTCAATTGAAAATTGAACTGGACCTATCTCTACAAGTTGATTTAATTATTGATATCCATAAAGGAAAAGGTCATTGTTGTTAGATTGGGATGGTACTCAGAGATTAGTGTAGGTAAAAGAACATCTTTATGAATGTGTTTATCGGTTTTCTTGATTAGTTTATTATCTATTGTCTTGTTTGCTGATGGTATCAGAGGCTTTCAAAATATTTATATTACCTGATGAAATGATGAAATTTCTCTATTCAATATCATATAGCACCAAATGAAACTGGAATTTTTAGACTGCTTTGCAATAAGTTTATATAGCATGTGTTACCTGGCAAAAAGAATTAATTTTATTGTAATTATGGAACTGTTTTTCTGTTTCAGTGATTATTTGTTGTTATGTTCCTTTACCTGGTCATAATCTATTATTTGTACTAATTGATTCAAAATAGTAGAGACTCAATTTACCCAAATATAGTGACTCAATCAGCATTCTGGTATCTTTCAAGGACTGACCTCCGAATATGACAACTCTTTTATGAATTCTGCTGCTGCTTGAAATAATGGAATCTTAAGAAAGATGACTTACTGTTGCTTTTGGACTTACCTTTTGGAATTTCTTTGGCTATTAGACGGTTTAGTTAGTATGTTGCTCGGCCTTAATAAAGTTGGCATATTAAAGTTACATATTAAAACAAATATCGACATGACATGGTAAACGTTGCTACTGTTTTGATTATGATGTTCTTGTGTTAATTATTGTCAAGGAGAAAATATATGTAAGGACACAGTATTGTTTCTCATATCTATTATAACTGTTTTTTTTGCACCTATCAGGTTGGATTGATGCTTAGAGGAATGGGGTTTGATAACAGTACATATATCTTTTTGGCATCTGGAAAAATATACAATGCCGAGAAAACAATGGCCCCATTATTAGAAATGTTTCCCAACTTGCAAACAAAAGAGATGTTGGTGACCGAGGAGGAACTTGCACCATATAAGGTTGGAATATATAAGATTTCACCGTCTTCAATATATATATATATACACTGTCATAAGTTCTCTTTAACTTGGATGACTGCTTTCAGTACTTCTCGTCCAGGATGGCTGCCGTAGATTATACTGTTTGCCTTCATAGTGAGGTATTCGTGACTACTCAAGGTGGGAATTTTCCTCATTTTCTGATGGGCCACAGGAGATACTTGAATGGAGGACACTCCAAAACAATTCGACCAGACAAGCGGAAGTTGGCATTACTGTTTGATAATCCTAATATTGGGTATGCATTTATATTATTTCTGAATCAATCCATACTTTTAGTTACCTGTTTTTATTTGGACCAAAATGATTGATATAGTGGGCCAAAAAAGAAGCGTTAAAATGATTGAAAGATATGTAATCACTATTAAGATTCGGGTCAAGGCAGGGATTAGTTTCTCCTACGTTTATTGGCTTATGTAGTGTAGAAAGAAAAATTCTTAGCAGTACCACTGACGTTTGCAAGTATTGGAAATATTGGCAGTTAGATAAGCATGAAGAAATACATATTGAAACAACTTTCTTATCTGCTAGTCTTGCAGTTTCTTACTTGTAATAAGAATTGCTGGATTCACTTCACTTTCCTTTTTATTCCAGGTGGAAAAGTTTTAAGAGACAAATGCTGAATATGCGGTCTCATAGTGACTCAAAGGGATTTGAGCTGAAAAGGCCAAGTGATTCGATATATACTTTTCCATGCCCTGATTGCATGTGTCATACAAACAAATCAGCCGCCTCAAGATCATCATCAGCAACGTGATCAACTTGGAGAGGGATTTTGATGAGCATTTCTTGTACCTGTGTAATTTAGAGAGCACAACTTGCTGTTGACCCTGCTTTTTGTGTCTGGCTTTTTAATTTTGTTTTCCTCTTCATGTTGCAAGAGGGCACACAATTGGGTTTTGGGAGCTTTGATGATTTTATTTTTCAGAGGTCACATTGATCTATCGATCTAATTACTTCACCAGGATTGGGGAGTTGCATCTTTTTTGTATATGATGCCAGAGAACAGGAGATCAACAATTTTTCTACGAGAGGTAATCCCATCATTAAACGGAGAGATCGTTTCTCGATTGCAGTTACAGCTGCTGTATCTAATAAGGCAGTCGGTATAACACATTGTATTCCTTCACACCCTGGTTTTGTTAATTGTTTGTAAATTAGTTGCGTTTTGAAGTGTTTAGACAAAGGAATTTGGTGTACATTTTGTCAGAAATCAGGGTCCTTATTTTTCATGTATAACTCATTTAGATTCCAAGAATTTCGTTTTGTTAGCAGCAATTCTTGCTGGATATACAATCCTTTAATCATTTTTAGTCATTGGTCTGTTTCAGACATTTGTCTAACATATGTATGTCTTACAACACAGCAGTTTTTCAAGGGTTTTTGCTTAATCTTGTCTACAAATGTTGCAGTCTTTTTCCTCTTCTTGTTGTACAACTTTTCTAGGAATGTAATTAGAGCCGATAATTTCAGATGGACATTATGTAATTTTGTAGTTTAATATCTAATCTCTCTCCCAATATACATACACACATGCACGTGAGCATTGCATGCTATAAATTAAGTGTAATACACAGCAACAGCAACAACAGGAATAATATGAACTTTAAGATAACTGAAAATACAGGTTACGGCCTGAGATATCAGCTACGGAGAAAGGTTTTCTTCAAAATTTTAAACATTGAAGTTTGTTCTTTATTGAAGGATGGAGTTACACCACTCCTATTACGCATTTAAATTCTTTGTTTTACATTTTCATGAGCAAATTTAAAGCTTATAAATACCCATTTTTATGGCTAAAGCTAATGAATACAAGAGGTGAAAGAGTTTTGGGCCTTGAGTTGTGTTTGAAAATGTAACACCGTAAACCCGAATGAGCCTAAATTTTCACGTTTAGCCGTCAAGGCAACCCTTGATTTTCAAAACATGTTCATTTTCTTTTCGAAACATACACTATGGTATCAAAATAGATATTCATGACAGTTATAAAAACATTTTATAAATCAGAGCTCCGTGACACATTATTTAAAACCAAATAGTACAAACTTAGAGTTATAAATCTGAGTACAATAATAAGGGTCCTATGAATACATATGCCCACTAAAACTACTATACAATACTCTGGAAGAGGTGTTGGAAGTCCTGCTGCGACAATGTTCCACGAACGGCTCAAGCTAATGACATGAAAACGGAAAATATTCGAACGCTAAGCTTACAAAACCCATCGGTATAATCACTAATCTAGAGCATCATTATGAGTCTAAACATAAGTATTCTATAGACATGATATTAAGTATAGGTACATGCATGATCTTAATCAAGTGATACCTACTTAAGGTTTAACTATTCTATCGATGAAGTAGGGGTTTCATGATTCCCTTAATCCTCTGCTAAAGGTCTCGCCATGAGTACATCTCTATTGGGTCTCTACCCAAACTGACTATAACTTTTGTGCATTCTCTAAATGTGATACATTACACAATGATATGCATTATCTGAATGCAACATTGACACTAAGGTATTAGTATCTGGTCTCACATAACATTAGATACTAGCCTGTTGGGAAAGGGTACTGATATCACATAGCATCAGTAAAATCCTCTTTAAGATGCTGAATGATCTCCTAGTATCACATAATGCCAGTTAGACCTTAGAGGGGGAATTCTGGTATCACATAGCATCGGTAATTCCCTCTCAACTGAAGCATTGACTTGGTATCACATAACATCAAGCCAAACTTTTTTTTGATAATTGTTGTATTGGACTGATACAACTACACCTGCATGACTGAGGGTCCTAAGACCGCATAACTAACAATGCCCCTAAGGAAACTAAGGTAGCATGGTTACACCCTAACATAACTAGACACACTAAAGTAAGGACATCCTCTCACTAGTTGGTATATCGCTCGTTCTCTTATCTAGATTGTTATGCAAGGGTTTATTAGTCTGTTACTTCTATTAGTTTATTAAGTTGCTCTATTATGGTCATTTGTTACTTATGTTCATTTTAGTCACTTTAGCCTATAAAGAGGTCTCTATGCATTTCATGATTTTATGATGATTACTACGTTTAATGTTCGCTGGCTGAAATACTAACTAGCTCTATACCTGACTTGGGTTCATTACTAGGTAGCGATGCTCTAATCACCGTTATCGCACTTCCATCAATTCATCCTTGAATTAGAGATTCTTAATTTATCGACTTTCTCATAGTATTTGATTTCTTTTATTTCATGATATTATTAGTTTATTGTATTGCTTGCTGGTACATTCTCTGCAACGATCCCTCGTTCTTAATTATTCGATATGTGCTCGATTGAAGATACTTGGATGTATTATGCCTAACATAGTTACTTCGGCCACACCCCACTTCTAAGCATGTTTCTAGACCCTTTTGGCCATTTAAGTCCCTTACAAGCTAAGCCCCATCATTATGGGTCATCTTTAACTCTTACAGGCTTTAAAGAAGTCGAATTGAACCATTCAAAATGAGTAGTATTGATACCCTACATGTAGTATAAAATCGATATCCCTATGAGTATCTGTACCAAAAATGGCTACGGGATTATAGAAATTACCTCAGTATCGATATTGTTACCATTAGTATCGGTATCAGGGATAAAATATCGATACTTCTCCTTAGAGTATTGATACTCCTTATGTATTTTACTCAGAAATCATTCAAATTCATCTAGTATCGATATTGCTCTTCTAGTATCGATACTCGAGCCTAGAAATATATTGTTTAAGCTCAGGAAACACCCAAAAATCATCCCAAAGATCTTAGTTTGGTTTCTAATCATGTGATAAGCTTTAGAAGGTTACTTAGGGTCTTAAAGTGGCATAAAAACACATGTTTTACATCTAAAATGTTATTCAATCATGAAATTAAACATAAATGCTTAAATGCTCAAATGCTCAAATCGTAACAAATCTTCATGCTTATGAAAGTCTTAACACACCAAAGGATTAGAAATACATTACATTGGTTAAATAATCCAAAAATGAAGCTCATTTCTTCAACTACTCTTTCTTTATGTACTCTATTTGCATTTGAGCACACCAAACCCACTTCCTCTAGCCAACAAGAAACCCAAAGATTTTCTTAGCACAAAGAAGGTTTTAGAAATGATTAAGGATGAATTTCAAGTCTAATAAAGTGAAGAAGAAAGTTTATTACGTTTTGTTAGGAATTTAGGAGCAGCAAAATAACCAAAGCGATATCAACAAAAATAAGACATGCATAAGAGACGGGATTTAACGTGGTTCGACCTTGGCTACCTCTATGGGTGAGATGAAAAACAATCCACTATAAACATAGAGAACATGAAGAGTATAAATACATGATATCACATGTATCCCAAAACATAATATAGATACCAAAACCCAATATATCCTAAAATACTATTCTAACATCCCTACAAAACTATCTCTGCAACATAAACCCCAAAAGTTATAGAGTTCCTAAAATGTTATATCTCTCTAAAATAATTCTCTCTCATGTTACCCTAAAGGTTAAGACATAATCCCTATTTATAGAGTAAATACTTGGTCACCAATAATTCTTATTCTATAAGAATTCTTGCCTAAAATAAATATTTACTTTATTAAATAAAGTCAATTACCAAGAAATCTTCAACCACTAGAAATATGATAAAATATAACTTCATTATCAATTATAATTTAGGTAAAAAAATGTAAGAAATCTCCCCATTGACTGTAATTTCATCAGAAATTGGTCTTCAAGTCTTCAACAACTTCAATCTTTGTGTAAGTCGTATATCCGTTGAAGCAACACTATCAAATCTTCAATAACTTCAATTCTTACCCAATATACATTGAAGTATCACTGAATCAATCGTCCATGCAACTGAAAACTCATTGTAGCAAATTTATGTTTCATTCTCCAAAATCACTAACAAAATATGCTGCAACAAATTCCTTCAAAATTCCGTAGCCTGAACCATAGTTCATGATACCGCTTGTTAGGAATTTGAGAGTGGAAAATAAAAAAAAACAATATCAACAAAAATAAGACATGCACAAGAGAATAAATTTAATGTGGTTAGGACTTTCCTACCTTCACGGGCGAGATGAACAACAATCCACTATAAATGTAGAGAACACGAATAGTATAAATACATGATATCACATGTATTCTAAAACCCTAATATAGATACCAAAACCATATATATCCCAAAATTCTCTTCTAACATCCCTACAAAACTATTTCTACAACATAAACCTAAAAAGTTGTAGAGATCCCAAAAGGATTACATTCCTCCAGAATAATTCTCTCTCACGTTACCCAAAATGCTAAGACATAATATCTATTTATAGAGTCAAATACTTGGTCACCAAGAATTGTTATGGTATAAGAATTATTGCCTAAAATAAATATTTACTTTATTAAATAAATTCGATTACCAAGAAATCTTCAACCATTAGAATTATAATAAAATCTATCTTAATTATCAATTATAATTTAGATTAAAATATAACACCTTCCACTAGAGCAATGAAGCTTGGAGGAAAATGAGAAGAAGAGAAAAGAAGAAGACAAAGAGAATGGTTTTAGCCAACAAAACCCATACCCAAAATATAACAAAACCCCTAATATCAACCTTATTTTTCTTCAATGGGATAATTAATCCTTTGGTTATTCATCATCTTTAAACTATTTTAAAACCTTTTTTTATTGCTAATTGGACCCAATTCCAACCCAGTTAAGCCCAATTTGATTTAACGACTTTAATCATTAAATTCACAAGGTCCACATGCCTCACGAGTAAACACAAAACTACTATATCAAAATTTGGGGTGTTACAAAAATGTATGTACAAATCATAGACATAAACATTTATATATCACACGATGAGGAGGTGAAAGTCATTAATCTTTTATTGAAAAAGAAAAGAAAAAAAATTAAAATTTATAAGTGTTGATATAAAGCCTTGAATCTCGGGTTAGTAGTTTCAGGTTAACTCAAGTGGGTTTAGATAAATCCATTACTATTATAAGAAGAATTGGACCAAGTTAACCCTGAGTTGGGCTTATATTTGGCCTAACATGTGTTTAAAAGGGTATTTTTATGTGGTGACCAAAATAAAGAGGACCAAAGAATCAACTTACCCTTAAACTTTTTCAAATGCTGATTTTTTAATGAAGGATGATGTCAACGGGGGGAAAGTTCTCATATCTCATTTTCCTCAATCACTTTGTTTTATTCTTCATCTATTCTAACTCTATTTTCCTTAGCATCTTAGGAATGATAGGAGCTTTATTCCATTGCAAGCCTTGCCTAACAACACCAAGGTAAGAACCTTAATCTCCTCATTCCAAGCTTCATTTCAACCCCTCTTTGGTAAGTTATGGTTATGATGACCAAATATGGGTTTTGTGGGGGGTTTATGAGAACCTTAGTTGTTCAGCTCATTTTTTAAGGGACTTAAGAAATATTTTAAACCTTTTTCTAAACTTCCCAAAAACATTAGTAACACTTATGCTTGGTTTTTTCTAGTGAAAGAAGTTAGAGAAAGCTCCAAGGCTGGGGGGAAATGAGAAGTTAGTGCTTGATTAATCCTTGGGTGTTTCTAACAGTCTATACATTCAAGGTAACTCAATTCTAACTCAACTCTACTACATTGTAGTTCACTAGGTGAGTTTGATACCAAGGGAATAGTATTGGTACTCTCTAATAGGGGTATCAATACTTAGGTATTTTTCAAAACATCAAAGTTAAATATGGTATAGATACTCAATACTCAAGAAAGTACCAATACTATATACTAGAAGTATCGATACTCAAACTAGAGTATATATACCATTTCTTTGTTATCAACCTTCAATAAGTTAGTAATATCGATACCTAGAGGTCAGTACCGATATAGAGGGGCTTAGTATCGATACCTACTAGTAGTTTTGATTAAGAAACCCAAAGATTTTAAGGAATAGTTTTGAGGGACCCAATTACACCAAAATACCTTGAAATAAAACTACAAGTGAGAATAATAATAAAATCAGAACAACTATAAAAAATAACAGCTAAGATGCCATAAAACACTACAAGAAAATATACCTTTAATGACACATGCTAATTTATGACTTTCAAAAAATGTATGTCATAAAAAATGTCATGTTTTTTAAAATTTGAACGATTTATGACTTACAATAATGTTTGTCATATTTAATAGTCATAATCCAAAAAGTTTCCAAAAATACGGAGTACAGTTTTAATTGTGTTTCATCTGTAAAAGTCATATTTTAATTTTTCCCCATTAATTTCATCTTTACCGCTTCTTCTCCCTCGATAGTTCACGCCGCATGTTTTTCCATTTTTCTCTTTTTCCCTTTTTCTCTTTGCAACCTCCCACTGGTTTGGCCTTCACCACAACGCAGAGACGAGGGAGTCAAAATTCAAGGGTTTAAATTCAAGGGTTTCCACAGGTATTCCTCGTTCTCTATTCCACCATTCAATTGTAAACCACTTTATTTCGTCCCAAATCACTCGTTTGCTAACGGGGAAAAAGAAAAAAAAAATAAATCGCCAAGCTCGATTTCCCTGTTTCCATGGAGATCTAGGGTTTCCAATTGTTTCCCAGTTACAAATTGAATTACCTTGTTCACATTTTCAATTACTTACTATAAGTAAGTTTCTGAGCTCATATATGTTGGTTGTATTCTTTTAAAGCTCATTACATTTGATATGCGCGGAGACTTTGTTTAAGATGCATTTGGTTATGCGAAGAAAAGAAGATGGAGTCAGTTGTTGTTGGAGATGTAGCGTGTTTGGAACCGGAGCTATCGCAACTCCTGGAGATGTCTCATTTTGTTCTCAAATCCAATCCCGAATTCACGCACAAGCTTTTTGAGCAGTGGCTTTCGCTTCCCGATGCTTACAAGCTGGTACTTTTGGTTATCTAGTTTTGAGCGGTGGATTTAATCAATCCATATTTTTATACTTTTCATCCATATATATTTTTATACTTATTGACTCACGAGCTTATTTCGTGAAAAATATCGCAAGGTTCTTTCACTAGGGTTCCTAACTTTCCCTGATTTTTTCTTTCTTTCTGGAATCATTGATGCAGAAGGTAATTTTGTACTCTAACCATCGTTTCTGTGTTCAAATTCTATTTAATTTTAATTTCCGGAGCCGTCTGATTTATTTTCCATGAAAATGATGGGAAAATTAGTATTTATGATTTCTTTAATTTAATTTGTTCAGTTCCAGTCATTTATCTCACCGTATTTGTTGTCTTAGCATCTAAGAAGAGGTTTTAGAACATATCTATGATTTGTATATTTTTATTGTGATTTGGTTGCTGGTTGGTTTCATTTTTTCTTGATGTAGATCCAGCAGTTGTAATTTTGATTTTAACTCCCCTTCTTTTCAAAGACCTCGAAAACATCGTGCACTAAGATGCGATTGATAATTTTCTTTTTATTGTGTGATGGATCAAAATATAAATAATGAGAGATGTAATTCATTTAGAGAAAGTATCTTCTTCTGGAGAGTGTTTATGGAATGACCTCAATTCTATATTTCAAATAGCTGGGAAGATCCCTTTGTCTTGTCAGTTATCTTGTGTTTGCTCTCTATTAGTTTACTAAATAGCTTTCAAATATTTGTTGACACTGCTTCCTTGCTCATTCTATTTTGTTCATGTTAAGAGTGCATTACTACTTGATAGTTAACACTTTAGTTTTGACTTGTTCTTTCATAAGTTTGTTTGTGCTTGTACACATGTATGTGTTTTGTGTGTGAAATACTAATGTGATATTGTCATCTCTTCTGCTCAGGCAACATGAGACCTATTTTATGTGGAAACTTTGAGTATGATACACGCCAGTTTGATTTGGAACGTCTCTTCAGAAAATTTGGGAGAGTTGAAAGAGTAGATATGAAGTCCGGTGAGTATTGTTTCTCGTTATTAGCAATTGGTTCCATGTGAGAATCGTGAGCATCATTTCATGCTCATTTTCTAAACTATTTTTTCTCATGTTAGTGCTTGCTTTCTCAGACTCTACTATCATGGATAGGCTTACTTTGAGAGGCGCTTACTAGAACGCAGACAAAGCTTCCTTGAACCAGTAAGAAAACTCACCTTTAAGGAATAAGAAGATTTCCCATTCCTTTCAATAAAGCCTTAAAGTGAAAGTAAGTGCGTATTTTGATCTTAAAAGGTTGTTTTCTTATTAATTATATCATAGTTAAAATCTATTTCATATGGTTTTTAGTTTCAATGTGTAAACGAAACCAAGCTGTTTTTTTGTGTTGAACTTGAATTTTGCAAGTATAATCTTGGTACTCTATTAAAAAACTAACTTAATTTGAATGCTTAACAGAAGGATAACACGCATTAGTTGTAAATGCTTGTAAAAATTAGAATATAGAGCAATATGTATGCACATTTCGCGGTGAGATAAAGTTCCTGCTGTAATGAAATAAAAGTATCCTACTTCCAGAGCATTAAGGTGTTGGTCCGTATCATGATGGCTACACAACAGTATGACCTCATAGTACACGACTCAGCAGCATCAATCATCATTCATTGAGTTTTACTGGGGGTCCAAGATGTTTAAGAAAACTATTTAAAAAAAAGCCCCCATACTCAACATTTTCTTTGGCGTAAGATTTTCTTGGGATCTAATGGAGGAGCTCTTCAGAGTTCTGTTTCATGCATATGACGAGCTTCCTCTTCTTTCTTTCAAGAAGAGTCACTCTAATCCGCAATGTCATGGATCTTCCTTCATCCATCATTTTCCTCAGGGCATTTTTTCATTTCATTCCTCATGACTTTTTCCCAGCACTCAAATTCAGACATGTTTCAAGGTAGAAACATTAATGACCTCATGGCAGAGGCTGCATAAAATATGGAGAAGGCACACTAATTCATTGACCTACATGATATCCATTTTTGGATTCTTGTTCCTTGACATCACTTAGATCATCACACATGGTCTGTTACTACTTTCACTGGTCTTAGTTTATAGATTGTTGGGAGCTGACCAAAATGTAGTCCTAGGGCATCATTTTAGGTGGTTTATTTCTTGCTGGAGAGTAAACGCCAACTGAGATCTCAAATACCTCACTCATGTATTTATGCATTTTGGAGAGCTTAAACAACATCATTATTTGTCTATAGTCTAATAATATATTCCAACTCAGAACATTTTACATACTGTTGAAACATCCATTCTAAAACATATTTGGTTGTGCTAAAAAATTTTCTACTTGGCACTTTAACTTTGTTTTTTTTTCTTAAAATGCTTTCTAGGCTAAGATACAATTACATTTTCTCTTGACAACGATCAGGTTGTCTTGGCAGTACATTAGCTGTTATGAAGAAATCATCAAAATTCCTTCCGGTATGTGTTGGTGTTATTCGTTTGAAGTTACAAATTTCTATCATGAGATTGTGTTTGTCACCATTTCTTTTATTTTCATATGATATTCATATTTTGTCTTCAATTTTAACTGGTAGTAGCTAATGACAATGGTATGTGCATGGTATTTTCATACACAGTTGTCTGTGCTTGAGCTACATGTTAATGTGTATAAAATGTGAGATGTAATTATTGCAATAGGTAACTAATGAGATAAAAAAGAATATTAAGTTGACTAGTTTGACATTCTGGTCAATGTTCCTTAGTTTTATCCTATGTGATATTAGCTTATGCTTTTAAAACTGGAATAGGATTGTTCACTTGAAAATCTAGTATTCTTAGTCATAGTAAGAACCTTGGTTTGCTTATCACGTGTTAAGTGAGTTTGTCTGGAGTATGGAGGGATGACCTTAAAATTTTCATGAATATGGTCATATAAATTTATGAAAATTATCTGGGTGATGAATAAACAAGCTTTCTGTCGAAGCAGCAGTTTATTCATTTTCTCATCTACTTTTGTTTAACTGGCTCAAATTCTGATTGTTAACATTTTCGTCTTCCTTTATTTTTACCTAAAGCAAAATGATGAAACAAATGCTATTATGAGTTTGCTACAGTTAATTTTGTTCTTTATAGTGACAATTAGTGCTGGTCTTTTGAAGATAGGCCATGCAGTGAAGTGATTGAAGTCTAGATTTTCTTTTGCTTTATTTGCCATATGTCAATCTCACTGTATAAAGAAGCAAGTTTAATTTAGTTGTGCTTAGTTATGAAGAATAGAACCATGTCTGATTGTGCAGGTCATCGGTTGGTCAATGTGTTTTTAGTAAACTAGTTTGCTCATTTCTTTTTGTAGGACATTCTAGAAGTGAAAATTTATGCTTCATGTAGCAATTTTATTTGGATTTATTTGTAAAACCACATTAGTACTGAGAAATTGGATGGATGTGGGACTTGAGATCAATTCTTATATTTGTATATGAAAAATTTGCAATTCTTTTGAATGATTTGAGAATCTGCTGCTTATTTTTATAAAGACATTTACTAGATCTGTGTGTCTTATTTCTAGGTGATTATTCTTGCATATACATGGTGTATTTGTATCAGATTATTGCTTCTTGGGATATATGATTCTTAATCCCTTTGTTCTTATCTTTTCAACCAAGGCTGATTATTTTCCATTTTTTTTATTTCATATATATGATTCTATACTGGAATATCTAAACACTGCCTCTCTTACCCCAAAAAAGAATTATCAAACAAACAAGTATCCTTAATCGTATCCCTGCAACTAGGGGAAGTTAATGTCTGCAAGCATTAAGAAAGCAACTTGGAACCTTCAGGTTTTTCTTTTCTAAATAACTTCACGTTGTATTGCAGATTGATTCCTGGAGTTCTTCAGCTACCTGCGAACTCAAACTTGATGGTTGATGAAACACAACTAGAATCAGGAAGCCTCAACTCCATTGGAATTGAGAATACAAAGTTGCTGAAAAATCTGATAGAGTTTCAAAAAGTAAGTTGTCCCTTTGTTTGTTGAAACATGAGTGCATGTTTGTGCATAAAAATACTGGACCAAGGAAGGTGTTTTCAGAAGTTTAATGTGCATATTAGGAATGTGTTTGTTCTATTTATTGCAACTAGTTTTAACTGTTACAATTATTTTCAATTATTTCTTGTGTACAATCCCGGATGACGAGGGCATATTAGTAGAACTTTATTATGCCGTGATATTTTGTATCGACATATGATTACAATATTTTAGATAACTTAATGTGAATATATTGTATGCAAATGGATTGCTTATATATAATATGATATATATATATATAGTATTATGAGGCATTAAATGTGATTTAGTTTGATTATTTGTCAATCTACATATATATATATATATATATATATATATAATTTACGAAATACAATCACGACACACGAATGTGTATCATCTTTTTTATGACGTGTTCTTCAATGACACGCAATGTAAGTCATACATGCGTGTCATATATTTATGACACACAAATATGTGTCATCTTAATTTATGACGGGGGCTTCAATGACGCTCAATGAACGTCATAAATGTACGTCATAAATGTGTGTCATAAATGTGTGTCATAAATGCGCGTCATAAATTTATGACACACATTTGCGCATCATCTTAAATTCATGTCGGTGGCTTCAACGACAGACAAATGTGTGTCATCTACACCCATAGATGACGCGCAATGCGTGTCATTAAAAGTTTTTTCTACTAGTGAAACTAGCCTTGTTTGACGCTCGGGACACAATCATGTCACCTGAGTTATTTTATTAGATACGATCATACAATTGGATATCCCAGTCAATGACAAGGTATTTTAATTGTCAGTTGGGCGTAGATTCCCCAAGGCTCGATGGAGTAAGTTGATCGGGTGTATATTTCCAATGTAGTTCCAAACCTTACCCCAGATACCGAAAGGTATATAAGAAGGCTAGAGGTGTGTGTGAGCTCCGAGATGCAGAACCCTCAACCACACCATGATGCTTACCTCAGCATGTTAGATTAGTATTCTCATATCTTTATATATGCACCACTAGCATACATATTTAGTGAATACATGTAGTATAATACATTTATTAATAAGGCATTGAGCTTGTAAGCTCAATGTTACAAATAAATTTTTGTGCGTAAGTTCTTAAGAGGTTGTCTGAGGAACGTTATCGTCTCCAAATATTCTAGCACAACATAGACTTCAAAGTACATATTGATTTGTATTAGAGGATATGTACTATTATAGACCCCTTTTGTATTCAATCGTAACTCTATTTTAGTTTAAACTTAGTGTATTTATTTGGATGATTTGGAAGCTCCCCCATATTTTATAAACTTGATTATTACATTTATCTCATTTTCCTTGAATGGATTTTTATATGGTATTTTAAAAGAAAATTTTTGGGTTAGCCACTTTAGTGGTTATCTGAGACATCATAATCCATGAATCTTCGGGTTAGACTAGATTAGAATGTTACATTAGCGGTATCAGTGTGTCAGGTTTAGTCGTTCCTAGGATAATTGGGTTAGAGTCAGTCAGCGTCTATAAGTGTACATGCCTATAAAGATTCAAGAGTACCATAAAGACTATAATGACGATAATAACCTCCAATTCTTTCTAATTTCAGCGAAAACCTATGACATACGATCCAACTTACAATCAAGACGGTAGGGACGAGTATCATGCATCCCTAGTGGTCGAAACTGATGACGAGTTCATCCTAGATATGGACCAGTAGGAGGTACTCGTAGATACAAGGGTTGAGGAGGAAACATCCTTTAGGGATCTCATCTCATCCCTTAGACAGATAGTTAGGGCCATACCTAACACCTTAGTTGTACCACTTCCATTATCAGTACCTCCAGCCCAACCCGTAGTAGTGCTCCAAGAGTCCCTAGTAGAGAGGCTCCGTAGATACAAGACTATCAACTTCTATGGTTTAGGGGATGTCGATCCCATAGTAGCAGACCAGTGGCTTAGGGAGACTTTCTGCACCTTTAGATAACTGCGCCTTACCCAGAGGGTAAGCTCGAGTGCATCACCACCCTGCTCAAGGGTGACGTCATTGACTGGTGGGAGACAATAAAGTTGGTACTAGATCCAGAGAGGTTGTCATGAAAGATATTTTTATTTGAGCTCAGACATAAATACATCAAAGAGGCTTACACAAATGATCTAAGGGAGCAGTTATTGCATTTAGCCCATGGGAATCGCTCTATGATAGAGTATGACTGAAAGTTTCTCATATTGAATAGGTACGTGCCAGAGTTGGTTTTGATATAGGATCACCACTTTCGTAGATTTAGAAAGGGCCTACACCTTGACATTTTGTCACACCTTGCACCCGACCCTCATAGAGTCTTTGCTGAGTTATCCTGCCAAATGAAGGCAGTCAAGAGGGTCTTGAACATAAGGGCTAGACAATTAAATGTGATCGGGGGATAGACTAGGAGAGCCACTGAATTGGTGAGGTCATCGATGACTCAGTCCAAGAGGGCCAGAGATAGTCAAAGTTTATGGAGATCCCCAGTTATGTAGTCGAGGAGAGCTGGGTAGAGTTAAGATTGACGGGGTAGATTTGAGTCCAAGAATAGACCTCTGACCTTATTCTCTAGAGCTAGTGCCAGTGATTTAACGAGAGTCTTCACCCACCCTATTTATTTTTAGTTTGGGAAGAGGTACCTAAGGATATGCTAGTAAGGATCAAGGGTTTGTTTTAGTTACGGTTCCTTAGATCAGTTTGTTAAAGATTGTTCGGGGGTTTAGGGAGTGACTCTAGCATTAACCCAGAGATCAACATCATTTGAACAGAGAGGCCAAGGGATAGTGAGAGGTGATAGTACTATATCTGGGAAATAGAGTAGAGGGATATCCAGATAAGTGGTCGGTGAAGTGTCGAGGGTAGCCTCTAGACAGTACGCGGTGAGAACCCGCGAGGAGTGTGATGCAACTGACGTGATATCATGTACTTTCATAGTATTTTTCATTCCAATTACTGAATTAATAGATCCCCGTTCCACCCACTCCTATATATGCTTTGACCTAGTTTGAGAGATAGAAATCCCAATCGAAGATTTAAAGGTAGGAGTTTGAGTATCAAGCCCTCTAGGTTTAGATGTTCTAGTAGAAAAGATTCATCAATGATGCCCAATAGAAATTCAAGGTCATACATTCCTAGAATACTTAATAGAGTTACCCTTTAGAGAGTTCAATATGATCTTGGGTATGGATAGGTTAACCGAGCATGACGCCAGTTTAAAGTGCAAAGCCAAATAACTTAAGCTTAGAACATATTATGGTACCAAGTTAGTGATTACTAGTGAGAAGTCGAGTCAGTCAAGGATTGTGTCAACTATAAAAACTGAGAGGTTGATTGACCATGATTGTGAGACATTCTTGGCTCATATGGTCGACACCCAAATTTCAATTCCAACACTCGAGGATATTCGAGCAGTGCAAGATTTCCCCAATGTGTTCGCAGAAGAGTTACCAGGCTTACCGTTCGTTCGTGAACCAGAGTTTGGCATCAAGATAATGTTCGGTTTAGCTCCGGTGTCCATTTCTCCCTACTACATAACATCGATAGAATTAAAGGAGTTAAAGGCTCAAATACAAGAGTTGTTAGAGAAGGGATTTATTCGACCGAGCATCTCTCCATAAGGAGTGTCAATATTGTTTATTAAGAAGAATGATGGGTCAATGAGACTGTGCATCCACTACAGAAAGTTGAACAAGTTAACCATCAAGATCAGTTACTCACTTCCAAGGGTAGACGATCTCTTTGACCAACTTAGGGGAGCATGTGTGTTCTCCAAAATCGACTTGCGATCATGTTATTACCAGTTAAAGATCAAGGATACCGATGTGGCAAAAACAACTTTCAGGACGAGATACGATCATTATGAGTTCCTAGTAATGTTGTTTGGACTCACCAACACCTCGATGATATTAATGGACTTGATGAACTAAGTCTTTCACCCCTACCTAGATTAGTTCCTAGTGGTGTTTATAGAAGACATCCTTGTGTACTCCCGATTAGAGGAAGAGCACAACCAACACTTCCGTATCATCCTTCAAACACTCCGAGATTGACAATTGTAAGCCAAGTTTGGTAAGTGTGAGTTTTGGTTACTAGATTTTTTGTTTTTGATTCATGTCGTATCAACAGTAGACATCCGAGTCGACCTTCAAAAGATTCAGGCCATAGTTGAGTGTGAGCCACCTAAGAACATGTTAGATGTTTATAGTTTCCTAGGTTTATCCATGTACTATTTTTGATTCGTTCAGGGTTTCTTTATGATAACTACTCCGCTGAACAAGTTGCTTCAAAAGGGAGTTCCCTTTGCGTGGGATGGGAAGTGAAAAAAGATCTTCAAACAGTTAAATACCATTTTAACTTAGGCTATAGTGTTGATCCAAACGGAGTCAGATAGGAACTTCATAGTTTTTCAGTGACGCTTCGTTGAATGGTCTTGGATGTATCTTGATGCAAGAAAGAAATGTCATAGCTTATTCTTTCCGCTAGCTTGAACGTCGTGAGCGTAATTATCCCACCAATGACCTAGAGCTAGCATCAATAATATTTGCCTTGAATATTTATCGACATTACATCTTTGGAGAGAAATGTCACGTCTTCAAGATTATATTAACCCATTTAGATTCATCAGTAGAAATGGGACAAAATAACCATGGACTTTGTGACCGGGTTACCCATGAACAGATAGAGGCAAGATGCAGTTTAAGTCATAGTAGATTATTTGACCAAATCAACTCATTTCCTCGTAGTCAGAATAGATTATACCTTAGAGAGGCTAGCTTAGTTGTACATCAGTGAGATAGTTAGGTTAAACGGAGTATCGACTTCCATTATTTATAATAGAGATCCTTATTTACTTCTCATTTTTGGAAATCACTTCGTGAATCCTTAGGCACCAAACAAAACTTCAGTACCGTTTTCCACCCCCAGACAAATGGTTAGTCAAAACGTGTCATCCAGATCCTAGAGGAATGCTTATAGGTATCATCATAGATCTCGAGGGTAGTTGGGAGGACCACCTACCACTAGTGGAGTCTACGTACAATAACAATTTCTAGTCGAGCATTCAGTTAACTCTGTATGATGCCTTGTATGGGAGGATCACTTACCACTAGTGGAGTCCACGTACAATAACAGTTGGTAGAACTCCTTTATGTTGGACAGAGCTTAGTGAGGGTCAAAGTTTAGGTCCAAACTTGATCAGAGAAATTGAGGAAAAGATCTGATTGATTCAGAGTCAGTTGAGGGAGAGTTTCGATAGACAGAGATCCCATGCGGATTTAAAACGCAAAGGTATAGAGTTCGTAGTGGAGGACAAAGTGTTCTTAGAGGTCTCCCCATGGAAGAAAGTACTTCACTTTGGTGCAAAGGAAAGTTGACTCTACGCTTCATAGAACCTTACGAGGTACTAGAGAGAGTTGGACTAGTGGCTTACCGGTTGGCCTTACCACTAGAGTTGGGCTCATTAACAATACGTTCCATGTATCCATGCTCAGAAGATACCATTCTAATCCTTATCATGTCATAACTCTAGATCAAATCGAAGTGAGGCCATACATGGCCTATAAGGAAGAACTGATCAAAATCTTAGCGAGAGATGTAAAAGAGCTAAGGAACAAGAAGGTTCCCTTAATGAAGGTGCTAAGAAAACGACTTGGGACACCAAGGAGGACATATAGCTTCAGTACTCTTACCTCTTCTATCTAAGTAAATTTTGAGGGCGAAATTTCTTTATAGGAGGGTAGAGTTGTAACGCCCCGAATCCCAACTTAGTAGTTTCAGGTTAACTCAAGTGGGTTTAGATAAATCTGTTAGTATCGTAAGAAGACTTGGACCAAGTTAGCCTTGACTTGGGCTTAGATTTGGCCCAATATGTGTTTAAAAAAGGTATTTTTATATGGTGACCAAAATAAATGGGACCTAAAAAGTAATTTACCCCTAAACTTTCTCAAAGGCTAAATCTTTTTAATGAAGGCTGATGTCAACGGGGAGAAAATTCTCATTTATCATTTTTCAAAAACACTTTGTCTTATTCTTCATCCATTCAAACTCTCTCCTCCCTAGCATCTTAAGAAATGTACAAGCTTTATTCTATTGAAAGCCTTGCCTAGCAACACCAAGGTAAGAACTTTAATCTCCTTATTCCAAGCTTCATTTCAAGCCCTCTTTGGTAATTTTATGGTGACCAAATATGGGGGTTTAAGAGAACTTTATTTGTCCAGCTCATTTTTGAAGGGGTTTAAACCTCAAGAAATATTCTAAACCATTTTCTAAACTTCCCAACAACGTTAGTAACACTTATGCTTGGTTTTTTCTAGTGAAATAAGTTAGAGAATGCTTCAAGGCTGGGGGAAATGAGAAGCTAGTGCTTGGTTGATCCTTGTGTGTTTCCAGCAGTCTAGACATTTAAGGTAACTCACTTTTAACTCAACTCTACTGCACTGTAGATCACTAGGTGAATTTGTTAGCTTGCATGAGTCATGAAGCATGTTCATGGTAAATTTCAGTGTTTGAGTGTTTTCAACATGTTATAGACTTATTATGACCCTATTATCAAACATAACACTCTAATAACATTTGGGAACCTCAATAGGATATTTGAGAGGGTTGGAGAGACATTTTCGTGCCCAAAATAGAGTATTTCGTGTCCAAAATAGATGTTAAAAACAAAGGGATTTCGATTATAAGTATCAACACTCATACAATGGGTATTGTCCGCTATTTGTGAGTACTATAAATGGGTGCGAATATATGTGCAAGTATACACAATTGAACAAGTAATACAGTGATAAGTTGAGTATCGTCTCCACAGGGAATTGGTGAAATCAAATATGTTTGTCAAGGTACTTTACTTTGTCACCTAAGCAAAGTTAGTGATGGTATGTACAAATGGGAATGTTGTGGCAAAATGGAATGACTGATGTGAAAATCGAATGGTGGTAGTGTGGTAGCAAATGGATATGTCGTGGGAAATAAATTGTGATGCGTGCAAATAAATGGAAATGTCAAGGCAAAATAAAATGTAAATACTAGATTTAAAATGTAGGACTTTAGCTTTCTCACACGACAAGCTGCTATGGGAATGAGTGATAGGAATCACTGGGAAAATCTAAGTATATTTCTACGAATAGTATTTCTTCTATGCCTAGTCTGCCCGACAAAGTCTCCTAAAGTGCCCTATGCTATCTCTAGTAAGGGACTCGACAGATTGAAGATGTCCTGGCAAAACCGATTGGCGTAAGCCCCTGCAGTGATCCTATTGGTCCAGACAACAGGATATGTCTCGGTAATACCTTTTTACGACAGCATTAACATCTAACCTAGCGTTCATGTATAACTCATTTTAGTCGAATGAAATCCTAGCCTTATCTCTAAGGTGGATTGGCCTAGTTACTATCTAGAACCCCTTTGTTTATGTAGTTCCTCCCTAGTTTCTCTAGAATACTAAGGATATTTTGTCAAGGTATTCTCTCGAACCCTAAAAACCTCCTAAGAAAAGGTTACTCTCGTAGCTCCTACAACCTTAAGGCATTAAGTTTCATAAACAAAATAGATTAAAGCATAGAAAATCAACCATT
Organism: Hibiscus syriacus; assembly: GCF_006381635.1. Lineage (NCBI taxonomy): Eukaryota > Viridiplantae > Streptophyta > Magnoliopsida > Malvales > Malvaceae > Hibiscus > Hibiscus syriacus. Next base: position 440,822 of record NW_024062533.1, on the reverse strand, counting down.
CATTTAAATAAAAACTTAAACATTCAAGCAAACTCCCACCAAATAGGATTAGTTCATGGTGAGGTTCGAAATAAACAAGCACAAAGCAAGTTTCATTCGTTCCTTACAACCCAATAACAAAATATGAAAACAAAGAACTAAGGGGAGGAGAGAAAGCCTTCGACGTGCACTGCCTGAGCTTCCCTCGACCACCAAGAATTGCCCCTAGCGATCTAGCTCATCTCGGATGCTTAGAACGCCACTCCCTCAGGCTTGTCTAGGAGAAATGCCACAGCAAGTAGGATTGACTGAGAAAAGTGTGACCTTCTTTCTCTAACTTTTTAAGCTCAAATCAGGGTGGAACTAAAGTCTCTAACATTGTGGCTTCATCTTCTATTTATAGGAAAAAATTAATCATAGGACTTGGTGTTGACTTTCCTAGGAAACCCCAAAACCATGGTTAAGTTGTTTGGGAGTCGGGCAGAGCAGGCTATGATACAGCCTGGCTTGTTGACTGAGTGACCGGCATGATCCCGTTGCAGGCACCCAAGGATAGGCAGCATCTGCAGGGGCAGGCGACGTCATCAGCAAGACCGGCGGTTGCAATGCCGATCCCTCCAGGCGGATCTTCGAACATGTATCTCGAGATTCAGTTGAACCATAAATCATAATATATAAGAAGTGCTTCAATCTAAAAGATAAATAGACCGTTTTAGGTCTAGTATATAGAAATACGAAGGAAGGGTATTTGTAGGACATGCAATTCAATTAATTCATTATACAGAAACAGAAACAGTGGTACAAATAGAAAGAGTAGGAGAGGGTCAAGTGTTGTTTTACCCAAGGGCAATGGCGCATCAAACAGCAATATAAAAGTGTAAATTCCCGCAGACAACGGTTATTAAGACTGGACTGTCTTCTCCAACACCCTCTCCCAGCAACATTTGAGTGTAAAAAAAGAAACAAAAAAATAGTACATACAGTATGTAATAAACAATCACAAACCAAAACTAGAAAACATATGCAAAGAAAATTCGAGCAGTGGGAGAGTAAAAAAGGTGCAAAGTCCAAAGATTTCAGAAGCGGAAAAATAAGAAGTTCCCGGGAATCAAGGGTCAAGATCATGTGACCACTCCAATAAGGTAAGGACCTTTTCTTTTCCTCTCAAATTCCATAGATTTAGAGAGAGTACTAACTCAAAACTCCCTTCTTTTTTACACTGTATACAGCAACTCAGCATTATCCTATTTGGTCCTTCTATGCTTCAGCTGCAATGAAAATTCTTACAGGTGGCACTGGAAGATTTAGTGGAGTTAGACCTGTAGTTTTCTTGATGTATATTATCTTGATTTCTTATCAGTTTAGTTCCCATTGTGCTGTTCATAATGAAGAAGCCAGCACCAGCACTAGTATTACGTTTCATCCTCCAAGGAAAACCCAGTTTTTGGACACTGCTTCTTTTCATGCTCCATCAAGCTTATCTCAGTTTGCTGGGAATGAAGATGAAAAGAGGATAGTTCATACGGGTCCTAATCCTCTTCACAATTAGGGAAGTTTTCTGCAATTTTTTCATGTTACCAGCTTTTTCTCTTCTTTCTTTGTATTATTATTTATTACAGTGAATGGGAGAGTATTGAATATATCCTTTTCAGTGGGAGGTTTAAATGAGGGTTTTATAGGGCAGTGCACCTTTAGCAATGGTCTAGAGAATGATGAGAAAAAAAGGGGAAGACAAGGGAAAAGGCTAGTGTTAATGCTCTTGTTTCTCCTGTACCCGCTCTCCTGTTATAATGCTATAAGATTCAATATAATTTGCCTTCTGCATTAATTCGATATGCAATTGCTTTCACTCTTCTACTTTACTATGTTCTGCAACTGTTATGCCTGCCCATCACGCTGGTTTCCCTTTCCCATTCCATTTCTGTCATGGAATTGGTGATCTTGAAACCTACCATATTCATCCTGCGTTATAATTACTTTAACATTTAATCTTTATTTTAACGTTTACGAATGAAATAAATTGAATTAAGAGGATTATTCTCATATAAACTTCTTCAGAATTTAATCTGAAATAATTGATGAATCAAACGGATAAAAAAATTGATGAATCAAACGGATAAAAAAATCACAGTTCATTTATGTACAACAGTTCCACTCCTTACCAAACAATCCTCATATGCACTCTACCTACTCCTCCGAGTTAATATAAATAAGAGTGCAAATATATGAAAACTACTATGGGACAAAACCAAACCATGTTCTTCTCTCTTTTCAATCAATTTTAATTACCCAACAATGAAAAGTTGAAACATGTTGAAGCTAAGGCAATTTCTGACATCTGGGAATACTACTATTATTAGGGTTTTAGCCTAGGGATGTAGGTCATGGTTTTTATATATCCAAACTGTATCTTTAGTTGGAACTTAACATTTATTCAGTGTGCCAATGTGGGTTATTGACATATAATTTTAAAGGGTAAACTACTTACTTCTTATCACTCACCTATTATTTAATTTTTGTATGGATAAGATAACTACGATTTTTTTTATTATCAAAATTACATCTAAAATTATATTTTAATTCTATTTTAATCATCTGTCATTAACAAATTAACTGTAATATTGATATAGTAAAATTTTAATTATTTTTTAATACTGCAGACGTGACATTACCTTAAGATGACATACTAACATTATTGTTAATTTTTTAACGGCATGTTATCTAAATAGAACCAAAACATAATGTTAAGTATGTTGAAAAAATAATAATTAGATGATTAAGATAGAAGCTAAGTAATGAGTGGGTGACCAAATAAATAATTTACCAAATTATACTGTTATATAGTGTAATCAGCAAAGTTCAAAACTAAAGGGGACTGAAGAGAGATATACGATAAGTCATAGAAACTTCCTTAGAATCAGTTTTTGTCAAACTAAACCCATAGAAAAAAGAACCCTTTGAAATATAAAATTGACTTGAAAAAAGGAGAGAACTTTCTTCTCTAAATATTATAAAGTTTTGAGAAGTTCAAAAGATTCTTTGGAAGTACGAGAAGAAGCTACTAGTTTTGTGCAAGGGAAGTGTATAGTATTCTCCCCCAATGAAATGAATGTTTGCCTGTGAGCCATTAGGGAGGGGATGGGGCATTTAAAACTGTGACTTAAAGAACTGCTTACCTCATCTCTCTCTTCCAAGTTCACTAATAGAGTTAGAAATATTTTAATAGTAGGTATATATATATTAATAACATAAATTTTTCGTATGCACATACACGATTAAGATTTTAATGTGAACATCGAAAAACGAATAACTAACATAAAAACAATTCAAATTTTAAAATAAACACATACTCATTTTGAAGAACACGTACATTCGCTACTGCTTTCAGCCCACTATTGATTATTATTTCCAGTATAGAAAGCATGGCTAATAAAAGCAGGCCCTACAAAGGCTGTATACTTGCCTGGAATTGCTGATGTTTCATCACAGTATCAACCACCCAAAGATGAGGTTGAATTAATTTTAATCAATGTAGGTCGCATTCCATGCATTACAAGCTGCGGTGGTTGATTTTCGTTTTCATCTTCACTCTTTCTGTTCTCCCCTAAAAAATCAGAATGGATAGTTTAATTGATCTGAGTTTTTCCATGATGAATCCGAAGTCATTGATGGCACATAATGTTGCCATTCTATTGTGAAAGTAATTATCATATTGACTTCATAAAAAGTTTGGTATACGATTATAGATTATTTGCTGTTTTAATAGATTTATTCGTATATATAAATTAATAAAATAGTCAATGATAAAAACTATATATGAATATTCAAGATCATATAATATGGAGCACATTAGGTGCAGATGCAAACATATAATTTTATGTTAAGGGTGAACTTTTAAAAGATTAGGTGATGAATTTATAAAATTCTATGAGGGAAAATAGATTATCAATGGAAAAAAATGAAATATATAATAACTTAAAACTTTTTTGGACGATTAAGGGCGGTCTATCATTGATTGAGTGGTTTCAATGATAAAAGATAATGCTATTTTCTCTAAATGACCCATGTTCGAGTAACTCTATATGTAGAGTATGTATATATTATCAACGACTAAGAAAAAATTATGAACAAATATTCTCTTATAATCGTTTTCAGTTATTAGAAAATCATATAATATGGAAAGTATTATAATGAAAACTTGTCTTATTGATGTAAGGTAAACTATAAAGATAGCAAACGAATTATTTGGATCGGATTTTGTTCGAGTCATTTTGTGTCGAGTTACTTTGGGTTTAAATTTGATTCGGGTCACGTTTGTTATTTTGAGATTTGGTTTTATTCAGGTATATAAGTCGGATCGGGTGTATGTTATGGTCAAAATCATATCAATTAGAGTTTTGGTTCGAGTAAATATTAAATCATTTGATTTTGGGTCAGGTCAAATCGAATAACTTGATTCTCGGATCAGATCAAGCATTTTTAGTTTGTGTCAAACTTGAATCTTAGGGTCAATTCGAGTTGAGTTGAGTATGGGGAAAATCAAATATATATAGAATTATTGATATATTTTTTTAATGAAAAACCATATATATATATATAAATCTTATCATTTATGTTTAATTTCATTCAAATTCAATTATTTTTAGGGATTGTAATTTAACCCAACCTTGACCTATAAGATATATTAGAGTTTGTGACATTTTTCTTATTGATTTGGCTCAAAAAATTGTGATATGATATATTCGATAAACAAAATAAAATTATAAATTATAAATTTTATTATCAATTAAAATTTCAAAACTAGATACTTAATGTTTAATTTTAAATATAATATTATTATTAAATTAGTCATAAAATATTAGAATATGTTTTCATTCGCTATGTTTTGTAAAATCATATTTTACTTTTGAATGCATATTTATATTAAGATATTTAGAGTTAAGATTAGAAGAGATAACATCGAATTACATAGTATAAAATTATTTTAATTTTAAATAAATTTAATGTTTTTATATTAATGAAAAATAATAATTGAGATTAAATAAATTTAATCTATAACTCAACTTTTCTAATTCTAGGGACAACAATTATAAAATGTTATACATTTCATCACTAAACCATATCTTTTGATTTAGTCTCTATCTTCACCCATATTTAAAATATAAAGAAATAAAAGGAAAAGAAAAAGATAAACGAGCCAATAAATCAACTTTTAAATGAGTTTACTCTTAAATATAAACGAACTGAACACACATTTATTTATGTTCATTCGTTTATTAAATGAATAAAAAAATTTACCCATACTCTTTTATTTAGCTTAATAAACGAATGTTACACAAACAATTCATCATACGTTTTTGTTTATTTACACCCCTGAATCAAATTCAATTATTAGTTTAGATATTATGTCAAAACTCATCTATTACGTGCTATTCTGCATCATTACATACGAATCGAAACAAGATTTTTAGGCTTACAGAATATACTGGAAGTGGAACAACGTACTAACTGATCGGTTCACAGAAACTCTAAAGCAGATAGAATAAACTTGTTGAAGCCATACATAGGTTCAGTAATCAGGGTCCAAACCTTTGGAGCCAGGGATATCGACCCACTCCACTTGGATCAACACTTGCCCACTTTCGACATCATTGAGTTTGAGACGCATCTTTTGGGTGATCCTCCCATCCTCCAAAATAATGCAGCTCTCATCAGCCAGGTCGTTTGTCCCCGATGGTTGTAGCTTCTTCAGTGCAACGCCGTTCGGGAGTTCTCCCAAGCTCTTCCTCAACCTCACTGCCTCTACGTACGGCTGAATGTCGATCGCCGTGGTTCCCATCGCATCATCGTCGCTGAACGTGTCCTTGTCGTACACCGTCTGCAAAATCGAAGCGAATTCGAATTCGATGTAAGTTGCGGTGAATGGCATGCATAGAAACTGCAGATTTGGAGCGGTGGAATCAGATGTTACTTACTAAAGTGATCGGAGCATTGAGATCTTTGATTTGGAGAGTTAACTCATCGTTCCACTCCGGATTGCAGTTTTTCTTCAAAACGCGGGTCTTCACTTTCTGCAACATTTATTGTCAGATAAATCAACAACCCTATACTCTGTTCATTGAGAGGTCCTAAATTATGACATAATCTATCCAGATGAAATTTGCCAAGAGACTTTAATGGCTGAGATGAAGGGAAACACAAACACAACAAACCTGACCAGCCGTGGTGATGACAACGTAAGGATCACTGGTACCCGATACCTTATCACGGACAGCAAGATTGAAGCCTTTTATGACCTTGATTCTCAGAAGTCCCAACGCATCCATTGCAACAAAACACACTAGGTTTCAATCAAGACAAAGGCTTTCTTTTACTTGGTCTTTCTTAGAAAAATAGGAATAAGGATAACAGACATACTAGAAAGACGATAAATAAAAACCTTATGAAATCGTGTATGGTTCCTCTAGAGGAATCTTTAATTTCCACTATCGATCGACCCGGCCTTGGGTGCAACGTGTTGTGGTTCAGTCACTTTCATACATAACAGAAAAAACAAAAATGCTTAGTCAAACAGCATCTATATTTTTATATAGATGTGTGGTTCACCGCTACCCTTGGCTCTGCTCTTTGGTTTTGTTATTTTTTAAAGAAAAAATAATCTCATTGACCAAAAATACCTTATAATGTAATATTTTAATCAAATATTTTTGGATTTGCCATAATAACCAACTAAATCGCAATACGATCGATAATTCGCAATGCGATCTCCGGTATCGCAAATTAGTTTCCAGATTCGCAACGCGATTCTGACTATCGCATTGCGATTTCCCAAATTCGCGTTGCGATTTTCCTAAATCGCAATGCGATTTACATAGCGCCATTCGTATTAACGCATATTTTTTTTTCAAATTCCAAACACGAATATATTAATTTATCGGAATACTGAACCGTCCACAATATATCCCGTAATCGCAACTCATAACCTAAAACCCTAAATCACAACTCAGTCTCATCTCCATCTCTCACTCTCTAAGGCGACATCTGTTTCCATCTCCGACGAAATCAGTCCCCACGACGATATCAGTCTCTATCTCTGGCGAAATCATTCACGGTCAGAAATGGAAAATCAACCAAATCAACCACCGAGGGTTAGTTTTTTTAATTATTTTTATTTTGAAATTTTTGCATTATTATTAGGTTTTTTTATATTGAAATTGATGATAAGTTTACTGGTATTTTCAATAATAGATTAACCATTTCACTTAGATTGCTTATTATATTCATTCGATTGCTGCCAATACTGCTAAACTGTTTAGTCTTTAACCCTGTGAAGTTAGTATTTGTCTTTGTTTTGTCTTTTGGTTGAAGTAATGCAATCCATTCAAGTTTCTTTCAATTTTAGTATTTGAAACCGAGAATGACTATCGCAATGCGATTCTGTCGTTGCGATTTTCATTTCGCGTTGCGATTCTTGCGTTGCGATAGTCAAATTCGCGTTGCGATAGTCATTTTCGTGTTGCGATTTAAAGTTTCAGAAACTATTCTTCTTCTGCAAATTGAAACTTGAATGAATTGCATTACTTCAACCAAAAAAACAAAAACAAATACTAAATTCACAGCATTGCAAATTTAAGTTTGAAGAATAAACTACTACTCTTTATGTTTATTGTTCTTGTTATATCTTCACAGTGTAGTTTTTGGTATATCTAAATTGGTATGTTTATTGTTTTTGCAGAACTTTTATTCGGCTCAATTGACCTTAAGAAATAAAGTAAGCCTGGCCAAAACAATTGCATCGAAGCTTTCACATGCACAAAGAAAAATATTTGAGGATACTTGCTTCGGGCCATGGCTGAAAGTACAACATCCGGGTGGAGATGCTATGTTGACCCATCTGTTTCTTCAAACCATGACTAGCGATCTACCAGAGACTATACAACGTCGTGATGAAGAGATATGGTTTGATTTTCCACCGGCGTATACGTGTTTTGGGCGGGAGGAGTTTTGCTTAATCACCGGTCTACGCTTCGGACACGATGATGTAGATCAGTACACTAGACATATTACCCGCCTATCATGGTTTTCCCGAGTTTTTCCTGAGCTGTCAACGGAGAAGCCGAATTTACATGTGGAAGACTTGACGAGATTATTGAATAAGAAATATGGTTTTACTCGGATGGATGGCGTCGATGTTGTCCGAGTATGCCTTCTAATACTTTTGCAAGCCGGCTTTTTAGGCAGAGAGGCCCGACAACCTATTCCTAATGATCTAATTAAATTGGTAGAGGACCTAAATGCATGGAACTTGTTTCCGTGGGGTTCGTATCTATGGAGAGATACAGGGAATAAGTTGTCATCTGCCTTTGATGATCGAAAAAGTTTGCGTGGCGATGGTTCCAAATACACTTTGTCAGGCTTTATTTGGGCCTTTAAGGTAATAATTTCTATATAATGTTTCCAAAATTATAATTAATTCTTTAACAATTACTAATGTTTGTTATTATATTGTTTGTAGATTTGGATATTTGAGGCCTTTCCCGCCATGCAGACATATGCATTAAAAACTTCTAATGATATTCCTAGGGCTATTTCCTGGAAAAGAAAACGGTCCTTGCAGCAATGGGAAGATTTACTACTGTATACTACAATAAATAATGTAAGTTAACACAAATACTACCATATGTTTATAAACAAGTTATTACTAGTACACGTTTAACTTTATTTGAGCTTTTATATTGTTAGGAGGCCAACACTCCATTACAGAGGCTGACACCCACGGAAGCTGAGCTTGCCACTAATTGGTGGCAAGCTAGTAAGCGTTTTTTTGATAGCACGGATGATGAGCAGCCACCACTTCGAGAGCCATCACCTCACCCAGAGCCATCACCTGATCGACCCGAATATACACCTCCACAACGAGAGTCATCACCTATTCTGTCACATCATCGAGCCTCTTCTCCACCATCACCTCATGATAGGCGACCGGCAAAGATGCCACGAAGTTTATCTCCCTGTTCTCCACCTCCACGGGATGAGTTAGGGGATTTACGAAATGAGGTCAATGCCTTGCGTGAGGAGGTCGGTACTTTACGCGATGACAATGGTGCATGGCGTGTTGAGGTGTCTACTTTACGTGGTGAGGTAGCAGCTCTACGTGAGATTGTAGCACCGTTGCAGAACGAGGTTCATACTCTATGCAACGAGGTAAGTTTAATATTTTTCATATTTAACTTGATGATAAATTTACTCGTAATTTCACTTAGATTGCTTAGTAAATTCATTCGGTTGCTGCCAATATTGTTTAACTGTTTATTCTTTAACCCTGTGAAGTTAGTATTTGTTTTTGGTTGTCTTTTGGTTGAAGTAATGCAATCCATTCAAGTTTCAATTTGCAGAAGAAGAATAGTTTACTATCACAATGCGAAAATGACTATCGCAACGCAAAAATGACTATCGCAACGAGAGAATCGCAATGCGAAAATGACTATCACAATGCGAAAATGACTATCGCAATGCGAATTTGACTATCGTAACGAAAGAATCGCAATGCGAAATGAAAATCGCATTGCGATTCTCTCGTTGCGATAGTCAAATTCGCATTGCGATAGTCATTTTCGCATTGCAATAGTCATTTTCGCGTTGCGATTTTCATTTCACATTGCGATTCTCTCGTTGCGATAGTCATTTTTGCGTTGCGATTTTAAGTTTCAGATTCTATTCTCCTTGTGCAAATTGAAACTTGAATGAATTGCATTACTTCAACCAAAAGATAAATACTAACTTCACAGTGTTGAAAATTTAAGTTTCAAGAATAAACTACTACTCTTTATGTTGTCATTGAACCTGCACTAAACCTATATGTTGTCCTTTTAAATGTTTATATAAGTGCTTACTTCTGGAATGTTATCTGATGCATTTTGTAAACAATGATATAATAATGACTTGGGTGAATACCGTGCAAGTTTGAAATATATTTGTCTTTGTTTTCACTGTTTAATATCATGTCTGTTTATTTACTGATTTATGTATTAATTTATTTTTAGCGGCCCGCTAAGGTGGATGCTCTACGTCGGGTTTTTCTTGCAAGACGGAGTTCACGCATCAGACGGCGTGCACGTGCCATTACGTCTCCGTTCACCCCAATAGTGCGAAGAATCCGTAAGAAAAAGCCCGACTCACCTGTCATCGTTCAAGAGGCCTCCCCTATCGTTCAAGAGGCCCCTATCATCCCTCAAGAGTCCCCTCCTACCGTTCAAGAGGCCACTGTCATCGTTGAAGAGGTCCCTCCCAACATTCTAGAGCCCGATTCACACGGCGTAATATATCGAATTAATGAGAAGCCCCCTCACGTACCGGACATGATGGATGACTATTGGCTTTCGTATAAGTTACCGGCCAGTACCATTCCGGTAGATGAAGTGGAGAGGAAACAACTACCGGAAACAATTCTGGATAATACCCTTTGGGCTAAGACCGAGTTGATTTTTATATACATGAGCGGAGCCAAGGGTGTTACACTGATATATACAAACTCAACGATGATATGCATTTGTTGATTGAACGGTCTTGGTGGGGTGTATTATTAGGGGTTGAAGACAACAACTATTTCGATGGGGGGTAAGTCTTATATTTCTTCTTATATTTCAGTTTGATTAATTTTTTTTTAAATTTATGTAATTCACTAATATATGTCTTTTTTTGTAAAACAACATATTGATGCATGAGTGACACGTCTTCTAATTGTAAGGAAATTGAAGAAATATATAAAAAAACATGATATACAATTATGCCGACGTCTTTTCACGTAGTTCACTTGAAGAATTAACGACATGAATCATATGTGTTTGCTAATAGACAAGCTAAACTTTATCCTGCATGATGGGAGGTCGATAAGGTTAGTATATTTGTTTAAATATTTTAAAGGTGTTCATAAATAAGTGTGCAATTTGAATTATTACATTTCGATACAGGTGTTTATCCCTGTTTTGGACCGTACTCATTGGCTTCTCGTCGAGCTTCAGCTCCCATCCCTAAAGACAATAGTATATGACAGCATGATAAATTACATATCATTGTCTGATTTGAGAGATATTATTAAGGGATGGAGCTCTCATTTGGCTAAATTCTTGGATGCAATTAATTATTGGACTAAGTCTGGAAACAAGAAGCCAAAGAAGTTCAATGTTACAGTTATCAGAGACGAGACCGCGCCACAACAAACGAAGGAAGCCAGAGGGGATTGTGGTCCTCTCGTATGCATGTGCTTGGAGCGTTTGACGACAAGAAGTACACATTTTCTACCTCCCACCGATAGAGATAGAGGTGCAGTAGGCTTGTGGTTTCGGCATTTTATGACTAGAGCGATATATGTGAGACATTGCCTACCTGCATCCGCGTTATGAAAGTGTCCATAAACAATTTGTAAGTCAAATGCAAGTGTTGTTAAACATATATACTCTTTTTGGTTTGAAAATGTTTGGTTAAGTAGCTAGAATTCAATAATTTGCTGTTTGTAGGTTTTAGATGTGTAGAAAGTGTTGTTGATTCAATGTTTGGTTTCTGCAGGTTAATCCTGAAGTGAGCTGCGTGAAATGGATTTATGGGTGCAAAAGTTGATTTCATTATTATTTTTTGATTGTTTAATTGATTTGTAAAAGATGATTTGTAAATGTTGATTTGTTTAATTGATGTGTACATAATATTTGTGCTTGTTTAATTGATTGAAATGTAATAGTTGATTTGTTGATTTCAATCTGCATTATGTTGAATGCAAAACAGACTATCGCAACGCGGAAATGACTATCGCAACGAGAGAATCGCAATGCGAAATGAAAACCGCAATGAGTGAATCGCAATGCGAAAATGAAAATCGCAACGCGAAATTAGTTTCGCGTTGCGATTTTCATTTTCGCATTGCGATTCACTCATTGCGATTTTCATTTCGCATTGCGATTCTCTCGTTGCGATAGTCATTTCCGCGTTGCGATAGTCAATTCCGCGTTGCGATAGTCATTTCCGTGTTGCGATAGTCATATTCGCGTTGCGATTTCCGCGTTGCGATAGTCAAATGAATGTCTAATAAGTGATAACAACTGAACATATCATAGCAATGTTCAAACTCAAGTTACTAATACATGCCTAACTGAAAATGTTAAAAGTTCACACATAATATACACATAATACAACGTTTGCATTTAAAAATCACCTAAGTTAACAGTCCCAAAAGGTGAAGCCGGTTGTGATTGAGATTTTGATGAGGATCCATATTTTGGTAGAGGAAAAGATGATTGTGATGGCACTGGTGATCCATATGTCAACCTTGTATGACCACTTTCCTTGCACCGACTACATGTCGATCTCTTCTTCTCTTCACCCTTAGACAGTATACGATCGTGACTTTTTGGTCGGCCAGGTAGCTTTCTGTCCATGGCTGGTGGCAAAACTGTTTGTAAGTCATCTGGTATGTCCCACTCAGAAGGATGTGGAATAGGGTAGACAATCTCGCCATAAGTATGTCGATATACTTTTGTAGTGTAGCAATACATAGCGTATGCGCTTGAATCATCTTGGTTTAGATGAAGAGAAATTTTTATAACATGGCCACACGGATAACCAGATGTTTGCCATTTCATACAACTACACGTCTTTGCATTTAGATCGACAAGCCCATTTAAGTTATTATCCAGTACTTCAAACAAAGTGTTTGAACATGGTTCAACTCTCCATGACGTTGACTTCACAATACGTTTCGTTATCTTTTTTTCTGTCCATGGTGTAACACGATGTTCCAATGTTCCTGTAAATTTAAATAAATAATACTTAGTAAAATATATGATAAGTTACGAATTTAAAGAAATAATACATGCATGGTTTCTTTTCTTGTAGTACTACTGTTGAATAGAGGCTCGAAAAAACTCCATTAACATAGTAATGGGTAATTTCCGGGAATGACGACTTAGAGCGTTGATTGATTCTGCACTATTAGACGTCATGAAACCATATCTTCCTCCAAGTTGATGTACTCTTGACCATCTTTCAAAACTGACATCTTCTAGTGTTTGAGCACACTGAGGCAAAACACGTCTTAAACAGTTTATATGCTTATTAAAATCCACTTCCCGATAAGCTTTTACAGCCTTCCAGTATGTCCATTTGTGATTTTTTATACCAGTAGACCTTGATTTTAGATTTCTATACAAATGAACACCACAAAGTCCATGAAAAGCATCTGGGAAACACCTTCTAATAGCATTGTCAATTGAGTTTGCCCTATCGGATATGATTGTCAGATTGCTAATATGACCTATGCAATCCCTAAGATGCCCCATAAACCATGTCCATAAATCAGAGGTTTCATATTTGCCAACCCCGTAAGCTATTGGCAGTATCCCATTGTTAGCATCCATGGCTACTGCTAATAAGTTTACTCCAAGGTATCGACCTTTTAAATGTGCTCCGTCAACTATAATAACTGGGCACATGCAATTAATAAACGAACGAATCTACAAAATCATATACACAAGAAATATAATCATTTAAATGTGAAATGCATGTAACTAACAAAAATGAGTCAACAAAATTATATTGATTTACTAACCGCAGCACCAATGGCGATAAACAGCAACTCAAAGCGTCCATCTCTATCTGTTTTGATATGAGTTACCGACCCAGGATTTTTCAGCTTTAAATTGTGACAATAAGCCGGCAGTTGGGCAAACGATGCTTCTGGTGACCCCCTCAACAATTCCAAGGCATAACATTTGGCTCTCCAAGCTTGAGAATATGAGATACTAATCTTGAACCGAGCATTCATGTCAGTCATAATTTCATGTCCCCGATATACCCTGCCATTCAAAAACATTAACTCAGCCAGAAAACCACCCAACACCTTTTTGTTTGCCTGTCTATGGTGAGGAAAAACTTGGGTTCTTGAACATGTATGTTTATCAATAAAAGTCCTAACTTGAAACATTTCGCAATCTTTTATCCTCTTTGCAATCATACGCCACGTACAGTTTTTGTCAATCATACACCTTGTTTTGAAACGATCTTTGCTTGATTTGTTAACTTTTAGTTGATAGCCATCTTCCACACATTTCGTATACAAAGCTATCTTCAAGTCTTCCTTTGTATCAAAACAATCATCTTTCTTGATACGAATAAATTTTATGTAACAATCAACTGCTATCTTTACCAACTCTTCTTCCGGTATCTGAAGTAATTCTGGCATATTCCAGTTATACTCCCGTGGCATTTTCTTCGGGGACTTTTCTTTGGGGATTTCTTCTTCTTCTTCTTCTTCAGTGTTATATGAATTACAGAATGGATGTTCAACATGTTCATTTACAGTCGTAACTTCCTCCTCATTATCATCAACAACATCTTCCTCGGCAACGGCTGTTTCATCATCAAAATTCGGGTATTGACCAATATCAAAATCATTACATGTAGGGTATGTTTCTTCTTCTGAAAAATCATCATAATCCGAGTATTGACCAAGATCAAAGTCCGGGTATTGACCAAGATCAAATTTCGAATACTGACTAGTACTCACAATTTTTCTGTTGGCTCATCATCGTCTAACTGGTCAATACGAAAACCGGAATTTGGTGCTGAAAGTTGATTGAGATTTGGATTAGGGAAAGGTTGTGGGTTTTGAGATTGTGTTTGGTATTGGAAATGTGGTGAAACAAAATTTGCTTGGTGATGAAATTGTGGTGGAACCATTAAATTTTGAGCACCATAAACTAGGGTTGAAAAACTTAGTTGATTACTACCCGCTACTGACCCAACTTCACTACTTCTAGGTTCAACAACATACAATGTAACATCATCACTTGAAACACTAATGTAAGCAATGAATCGTTCAACATCTTCATTGTCGGTTAAAAAATAAACATTACCATTTCTCTGATAAGATAGCCTAAATCCACTTAGGGGCTCTAAATTCAATTTATTTGCAACACGTAACATTAGAGTTTCATAAGTTAACTTTTTTAATGACAATTTTAGTTGAAGATTCATGGGTAAAGGCATATATTGTAAAACACTATGAACATTCTCCCATGACCCTCCAAAACACAAATCTATCCAAACATGATCAACATTAGATGATTTCATTATTGTAAATTAATTTACTAAACAAACGAGCTGCGAAACTAAAACCTGTTGCCGGATGGGGAAGGATGTCGTTGGATATAGGAACGGATGTCGCCGGAGAGAGTGATAGATGGAGATGAAATGAGTTGCGATTTAGGGATTTAGGTTATGAGTTGCTGCTGCTGCGTAGTTATATACCCAGAACATTTGTGTTGCGAAACTAAAACCTATTGCGAATTCAGAAATCGAGTTGCGAATTTGAAATTCAGTATTGCGATAGTCAGAATCTCGTTGCGATTTACAGATTCGCATTGCGATTTACGTATTCGCATTGCGATTTTTCAAATTCGCGTTGCGATTTACGTATTCGCATTGCGAATTAGGAAAATCACAACGCGAATTTGGGAAATCGCAATGCGATAGTCAGAATCGCGTTGCGAATCTGGAAACTGATTTGCGATACCGGAGATCGCGTTGCGAATTATCGATCGCATTGCGATTTAGTTGGTCATTTTGGCAAATCCAAAAAAAGTTGGTTAAAATCGTATATTATAAGGCATTTTTGGTCACTGATGTTATTTTTTCTTTTTTAAATGTTTGTCTGATCACACGTTCAGAATAAATTGCAACAGATGGTCCCCTTTTAATTTATTTGTTTATATATATATATATATATATAAAGATAAGATTTATGCATGAACCAAGTAATCTCGATATTAAAGAAATTATTGTTATTTTTTAAGTTTGAACACTATGGATATCAAGAATACGAACATTTAATGTTAAAATGATCAAAATATTTTATATTAATTTAAATTAATGGGTGATTAAATATTTTTATGAGAATATTTATTTTTTTTATTTTATAAATCTTATCGTTTTTATTTTCAATGAGTCATCAATTTACGTGTTATATTTTGATCTGAATTATACTTCGTAATTAAGTTAAATTCTAATAAAATTATAATGATTAAAGATTATCTGATATTTCTTAAGATTATAAGTTTGAACACTATAAATGTCAAGAATACAAATATTTAATGTTAAAATGATCAAAATATTTTATATTAATTTAAATTAATGGGTGATTATAAATTTTTGGTTGAGAATATTTATATTTTTATTTTATAAATCTTATCGTTTTTATTTTCAATGAATCAACAATTTACATGTTATATTTTGGTATGAATTATACTTCGTAATTAAGTTAAATTCTAATATAATTATAATGATTAAAGATTATTTGATATTTAAATTTATTTTTCTGCTTTTAAATTTCTAATATTATATAAGGTAAATTATACCATTGACTATCTAACTATCACCCCTTTTCATTTTGATCACAATTTTTGCAGTTTTATTAATTATGTCACCCAACTATTTAAATTCATTGAATCAAGCCATTTGTCGTTAACATTTAACTAACGTGACAATTAATAAAATTAGTATAGTTACACTTTTATTCCTCATTACTTACACATATTATCAAATTAGTCATAATTTTAAATCAATTTAATATATTTAATCTTTTAATCATATGACAACATGTATCGATAGTGACACATGTCATGATATCATTGGAGGACTTTTTTAATTTATTTTTTTAAACTTTTCTAATTTAATTTATATTTAATTTAAAGATTTTTTCTCGAATCGTGATGGAAGAAAAATGAATTGAATTGAAGAAGTCGTTGGAGAGACTTGAATCAAGGTCTCCAAGGAGATAAGCATGCCTCTGTGTCACTGTGCCAGCTACAATGTTTGACAAAACTTTTGTTATATGTTTTGCTCCTCACCTATATAAAGGAAGTTTTACCCTTACTTAAATACGCTTACTTAAATACTAGTTAAAGATGTCACACGACTTTATATAAATTCTATGGTTGAAAATCAATACAAGTTTGAACTTTTAAAATTTATCTAATTTAAGTCTTTAAATAAAATAATATGTCACATAAAATAATAATCTAATATCTAAACATTCGAATTAATAATAATCTCAAGAAGTAGCAAGACAGTTTTGTACTATTTCATATCATAAAGTAAACTTTCTAAAAATTGTCTAATTTAAAAATATCTCTTTATTCTATAAAAATATAACTTTTATCTAAACATAGAACTTAGATTCGTTTATATATCCCTAATAACATGTCTTAAGCATTTCTTATCCGTCATGTCATCTAGAGAATTTAAAGTAGTAGGATGTCATTACTGATACCTATAACTTTTCTTTGTTGATTGATGCCGACTCAACTCCTTACTTCACTTGCTCTTCTTAAACTACGCATGAAAATCATCATACACTAAATATATACTTAGTGAAACATTATAAACAATCTAAATAATATAAAATATTAAACAACTTAACAATGACTAAAACATATATTCACTTATATCAAACTTGAAATGTCATAACAACTTAAAACATTAAACTTAAATTCAAATAAAATCATTAAATATCCAAACCGACTTATTCGAGCCATTTTTCCTCATAAGAACTTAAAAATTATCATCTCATGATTTTGTCAGAACCATGATTAGGGATGGAAAACAGACGAGTCAGGTGCGGATACCCCTTTCCCTATCCCCATACCCATCTAATATTTTCAAATCCACCATCCGCCCAACACCCATGATGGGTAAAATTTTTCAAATCTACATCTGTCCACGCGGATACATTCTCAAATCCTTCCCCACACCTACTACCCAACTGGAGACGTACTCGGGTAAACCCGCCTGACAGCAACCTTAAGTTATACATAAACAACAAACATAAAACAAACACGTCCATTAAGAAGCATAATATTAGTCTTTAAAATTATACCTAATATTTGGTTAAATTATAAGTTATATCTTATACAATATTAATATTTATAAATTAGTCTCTAAAATTATACCTAAATTCATAATGGTCCAAAATTTAATGGGTATTTAGTGGGTGGGTAAGGTCTCAAACCCATCACCTGCCCACTACCTGCGACGGGTACCACTTTCTAAATCCACACCCGCCCACTACCCACTAAAGTTATACCCATCCTCGCCCTAATTGGAGCGAGTACGGTGCGGAATCCACGAAAGTGTACTCGTTTGCCATCCCTAACCATGATAATCAACGTTAGACATAACAATCATGTCATATTCTTTTTCATTCAAATATTTTTCAGAAATTTCATATTTCATTTTCATCTTTCACTTTCATATTCATTTATGATTCAGAACTCACTTTCAGATTCATAACTTAGTTTCAAATTCATAGCTTATTTTCAAATTCATAGCCCAATGCATATTTATGAGAATGCAAGGTACATGAGTCATATATAATGTGCGCACTAGGCATTACACGGTGCCAATCATAAATCATAGGATGCACTCCAAGTGAAAATCATATCATATGCACTAACGGTGTCATACTTAATGTACACAAATGTACCATAACTGTTAAACAATAGTGAAAGCAAGCAATGATGCCAATATCACAACTGTGAGGGTCACACCATACTCAACCAAATTTTATATGATCACGATTGTCAGTTAAGGGTGAACTCATGATGATTTTCGTGCCCAAGATTTGACTGAATCACAAGGCTGCCAACAAGAGAGGGTTTTCCTTTGAAGATGAAAATATACCAAAAGTTACATCATTGCATACATGTTAGGCATTAATAGGATCATGACATTCATAAAATGCATGATGATAAATGCAGTTGAGTACTTACAGGTCTTCCAAAAGAAAGCTGAAGGTTGAAGATACTGAAACCCTAAGATAAAAGTAACCAAATCAAAGTCCCAAAAAGGGAGAGGTTCAAATGACACTCAATTCAAGACAGATTCTCATATCTAGTGGTTGCGAACAAGTTTCCACAAGAGAAATTGATTTTCAAAGATTCACTTGAATTCCAAACCTTCAGGTATGACGTTTTCAAATTCTCAAACATATACTAACAAGTGGTAATCTTTAATTTTCAGATTCAATCTTCTTGACGACAAGAAAAACAAATCAAATCCGATTCAATCTTCCCTGAAAAGCATTGGAGTGAATCAAAGTTTCCGGATCTGGTCTACCCGGAAGATCAGTGGAGTAGATCCTTTTTTTCAGATTTGATATTCCCTAAAAAACAGTGAAGCAAATCAAACCCGATTTAATCTTCCCTGAAGAGCAGTGAAGTGAATTAACGTTTCCAGATCTGATCTACCCTGAAGACCAGCGAAGTAGATCCCTTTTTCAGATTTGATATTCCCTGAGGAGCAGTGGAACAAATTTGCCTCGATTCAATCTTCCCTGAAGAGCAGTGAAGTGAATCAACGTTTCCAGATCTGATCTACCCTGAAGAGGAGTGGAATAAATCCCTTTTTTTCTAGATTTGATCTTCCCAGAGGAGTAATGGAACAAATCTACCTCGATTCAATCCTCCCTGAAGAGCAGTGAAGCTAATAAACCCCGATTCAATCTTCCCTAAAGAACAGTAAAGTGAATCAAAGTTTCCAGATCTGATTTACCCTGAAGAGCTGCGGAGCATATATCTTTTCAGATTTAATCTTAAAAAATATCTCTTGAGATATTGTTCATTTCCAGTCTCACTTAAGACAATATCAAGCTTCAAAGCATAGATAGAATAGGAAAATATCTCATTATCTCTTCGTATTTGCCCTATTCTTGTTAATACAAGAATGGTAAAAGAGGGGCAACTGTTAACACCCATTTTTTGTTTAGGTCAAAACCATGTTATTATTATTATTATTATTATTTATTTTTATTTTATAGATTACAAGGCCCAATGACCCAAAGCCCAACAACAATAATAGATGGTATGATGCAAAAACTTGAATATGAAGGGTTACAGCAGGTGTGCTTTGGGTGTGGTGTCTATGGACATACCAAGGAATCAGGTGGGTGTGTAATGAAGGAAAAAGAGAATCTTAATGATATCGTTGCAACTCTTGCGCAGAACAATCCTCCTCCCAAAGAGGACATATCGGAATCGAACTTGTTTGGCACTTGGATGGTAGTTGCGGATAGACGTCGTAAAGGAGGTGTAGATGCTTAATTTGTCTGGGAAGTTTAAAAACCAGAAAAAACGTGGGCCGTTAGCAATAGAGAGATATTTTGAGCATTCAAGAAAACTGTAAAAGATCAGTTTATGTGTAGCCATTAACCACCAAGAACGTGGGGCACAGACAGGAAACTAAAGGAGGCGGGATCACACACAAAAAAAAAGAAGGGGGACATTCAGAGAGAAAGAAAAAAAAGAACACAATAAAAAGAAAGGGAGAACCAGTGAAAAGAAAACCAAGGAAAAACCCGAAAGAAGGAGATCACGGACGCGAAAAAACAGAGGAGAAATCGGTAGCCATTCCTAACCATTAACACACATCAAAAAAAAAAAGAGATTCCAATCAAAAAAAATACCCATTCAAGTATTTATTTAGCTAATAATGAGGTAATGTAACCCTTACTTACCGGAGTTGAAGAGGAGAACCGCCACGTCGCTTGTATCCTTATTCCAGTCATCGAGGAGATCACGCATAAGAAAAGTCCCAAGGAATCTCACCGTTGTATGCATAAACTGAAGAAGCAAAAAAAAGTAATTTTCTATCGGTACTTCGATTTCCAATATTTCTTTATGTGTTCTTATTTTCAAGCAAATGAAAGATATGAGAAAAGAAAAAGTTTAGTTCGTTACCTTTTTTTTAATTCTGTCTTTACCAAGTATAAGGAAACCGAGAGTTCTGGTTGTTCTTGTTTCTGCATTGTTCCATTGGTCGTTTAAGAGGGAGATCGGTGAGGTTTAAAAAGGTTTGGCTAGGTTTAGTTTTAGTTTTGGCCTTGGTGGTCGTTGTGTGTGGTGGCCGTAGTTTCTATGGTTGTTCGGGTAGCCAGTCGTGTAGGGTTGCGCTTGGAGCAGCGCCGTTCGTGAAGGAGAGTGTTAGAGAGAAGAGTTTTGGTTCCTCATCGGAACCAACTGCAAGTAGTGAACACAGCAGCTTTGGGTTGTTGAGAGAAAGAGATAGAGAATGTGAGAGGTTCGGTGGCGTTCATGGATCGAAGGTAAGTCTAAGGATTTTGGCTCTCGGCTAGAGTTGTGTGCGGCCAAACCCTCGTCGGGTTTAGATGGTGTTCTCATCGGAGTCGAGCGTAGGAGAGGGTGAGAGGCTCCTTAGGCTGTGAAGGCGGTCGTGAGTGAGGAAGAAGGGGACGGTTGAGAGTGATAGAGAACGGTGAGGGATCTGTTGGGTTTAGATATTAGGGTTTTGTTTTTAGGTTAGATTTTATTAAAGTATTAGCTAAAACGCCGTCGTTTCAGCCGATACTTTCCTAGTTTTTATTTCTGGCCCAGTATTCTGCACGCATTCCATTTCGGTCCCCAAAATCAAGCATTTCGAGCTTTGTTGTTATTTTAATATGGTCTCTTAATTTTAAACGTTTTATATCTTAGCCCAGAATCATGTTAGAGCCATTTTCGTACTGTTTTTACCTTGGTTGTGTAATTTACGGAACTTTTATTTTGGTCCTTGAACGAATCTTTTGCACCTTATTAATTTTGTCTTCATATTTATGAGCGCTTTTCATTTTAGTCCTGAAATGTTTTTATGTTTTATTTTTGAAATGTAATTTGTAATTTTGCCATTTAGTCACTTAGCATGTTTTTTTAATTTAATAGTTAATTCTTATTTTGCATGCTTAGTTTAATTTTATTTTATTATGGTCCTTCATGGTAAGTTTGAATGTGAAGTCGAGTTATTAATAGTATGTTTTATTGTATATATGGTTTTATTCTAATGTATGTTAATGTCGTAAATACATGTTTTTTTAGATTTAGAAATTTGTTTGAGCGCATGACATATTTTAATTAGTTTTTGCATGGCATTATTTTGCATAATATACATGATAATCTCATTTGCATAACTCGACATATTGCATAATTAGATTAAGGGTAATGCCCTTTTAATTTAAAATTATTGTAAGTGGGCAGTCATAACTGATTTGAGGTCCGCTTTTAATGATTTTAAATTAAAAGTGTATCCCGAAAGTGAAACCAAAAAATTTGATTCGTCACCTAAAATTTGGGAACGAAAGAAAAAGAAATGTTCGTTTATTTAAATATATCGAGAAAAGGTTGTTATATCTTTAAGATCTGGTCTCGATATTTGTAAATAATCGAACATTCTTTATCTTTCTAAAACGACTTGGTAATTTTAATTTAATTATTTTGAGTGCTTTTGAATGTTTTAAATTTACATTTTTATTTCATGGGATCAAAAATCAAAATAAATTCGAATTTGTAAAGTTCATTGCAAAGACATTAATTAATCGACTAGGTACCGATTTAGGGCGTTGTGGGGGTGCTAATCCTTCCCCACACGTAACCGACTCCCGAACTCGGATTTTGGTAACGCAGACCTCAATTTGTTATTTTAATTAAAATTAATTTTTATTTTAAATGACAAAGCATTTTTGGGTGCCCAATCACACCCTAATCAAATATTGGTGGCGACTCTTCAAACCGTATTTTTCGATCGTAAAGGAAATCTAAAATTTTTCAAAACGAGAGGTCTTTTAAATCACATTTGTTTTTAAATTAAAAAAGAGGATAATAAGAATTAATGTGGTTTTCAAAATCTCACATTTTTAAAAAAATCGTTTCGACAGCTTGGCAACTCCGCTGGGGACTTTTTTTTAGAGAGTCAAGCCGATAGTCGATTAATTAATTGTCTTTGCAATTGAAAATTACAAATTCGTTTTAATTTGATTTTTGATCCCTTGTTTGGTTTTTAATAAGTTTTGTTTATATTTTGATTTTTTTAATTTAATTCAATTAAGAATTAAATAGTTGTACTAATCTGTTTGCTAATGGTTTCAGAATAATTGTTTGTTTTAGGAATTGATTTTGAGTGTTTTTATTGAGTGTTTTTTCTTTCGCTTTTCCTCACACACTGCACAGTTGCATTATCATAACATGAGCTAAAACCTCGCTCTGTCCTATTTAAGTAGGAGTGAGAGACTATGCCCTCGTGTGGTTTTCACCTCCGCATGGGATAGTGGATCGCTCCTGGAGCTCACGCCTTATGGTCCTCGTGATGGTAATCACCTCCGCATGGACATAAGGAGGTGTGTTCCCTCGAAATTGAACTCGATCCCCTAAAGCCTATGATGGGCTAGGATTGAGGGTTTGGCAGCCTAAGGGGGCACCGACAAGGACAATTCGAGAACCTATTACTTTAGAACCGAACCCAGCATATAGTGAATATAGAGCCCGAACTTAGGTTGAGCCAAACCCGAGCCTTAAGAATCCCGTGAGGAGGGTACACAAGGAAAAGCTTTTTTTTTGAGTCATTTATTTTCGTTTTTTCGAATAAATGCATGCGAACTAGATATCATGCGGTTAGGTTTATTTTCTGAATAAGCATGCGAATTAGATATCATGAGGTTAGGATTTCTTTTTGTGGATAACAAAGCATGGGGGTAGATATCATATTGGGTAGGATTTGATAAAGCATGATGGGGTAGTCAACATATGTGGGTAGGATTTTTGAACAAATTATTATCCTGAATTAATTGCTTCATGTTTACTAACCGATCTTTTGTTGTTTTTGCCTTGTTTCTTTTCTGTTTTGCATTGCATTATCCATTACATGGTGTTGATTTGGGATCGATGTCCATATAGAAGGCCAGTAATATGGAACGAACGGCTCAGAAAGATGTTGAAGACAATGCAGATGTTTTGAGGTGGTCGGAACAGTCCCAACTGACCAATGGGGACAGCGTGATGCCTGGATATGTGTCAGAGTTATTTGGTTACACTCACATCAACGTGCGTCAGAATGATCTAAGTGAGCTAAAGGAGATATGGGGAAGATGGACAGTAGCCGATAAGGAGATGTTTTATCAATTGTACGGCGATATTCCTTATCTTCTGGATGTTTCTATTGACCGAAATCTGTTTAGAGCATTGGCACAGTTCTGGAACCCGGCTTATAGCTGTTTCACATTTGGTAGGGTGGACCTAACACCAACAATAGAGGAGTATCAAGCTTTGGTCCGTTATTCGAGGTCACATATGGATAGAGTATATACCAAGCTGCCAGTCACTCCTTCGTTTAAGAAGAAATTACTATTGATGACCGGAATGAGTGAAGATTGGGTAATCAGAAACATTATGAAGAAATGAGACAGTGAGTGCATCTCTTGGGCTGCTCTGAAAGAAGTAATTGCTCATCATCCTGATAAGAGAAAGAAGCTTGACTTGTTTGCTTTAGGGATTTATGGGCTCGTTATTTTTCCAAAAGTGTTAGGATATGTAGACGTATCAGTTGTTGACCTGTTTGAAAGATTAGACAAGCGCGTGGATCATGTTCCAGCTATTCTAGCTGAGACGTTCCGGTCTTTGAGTTCTTGTAGGCGCGAGGGAGAAGGACGCTTTATAGGATGTGCGCCTTTGCTGCTAGTGTGGATTTTGAGTCATTTCAAACATGTTGAAAGGGCACCAGGACGAGTATTTTTAGACGGTTTCTCACCTTTGAAGGATTTTCTTTCTAAAGAGTGGCCTGGGGGTTTTACTGAAGAAAAATGGATGGTCATCTTCAAGGATATCAGAGATGGAGATATTTTGTGGCGAGCTTCGTGGAATACCTCTTCGGATATACTTTACCGATGTGGAGAGCGAGATTGGGTTCCTTTGCCAGGTATATGGGGTTCTGTTGGGTATGCACCGCTACTAGTTTCCAGACACTATGGGCCAAGGCAGTTCATTCCAGCCACATGGGACTTGGTAGGGTCGGATTTTGCATTCAAATGAGATCAGTATAAGGGTAAAGTTAAAGGGGTTGCTGAGGCCTGGAAGCAAACTCGTCGCGTGAATTTGTTTACCTATGATCTCGAGTTGTCTCAAGAGTACGAGCAGTGGAGAAGCGGTCGAGTAAATGACAATATCCCGATGGTGAATCCTGAAAATATTCAGCCGGTGGAGGAACAGTTGAGAGTGGTGCCATATTCATTAGAGTTAACCAAGAGCGATTTTGAAGCAGAACGGAGACAATGGAGAATGACTTTACAGAAGCTAGAAGATGAAGTGTATCAAAAGGGATTGGAGATTGACATTCAGAAGAGTAGAGCAGATCGAATTGAAAAAGTAGAGAAGCAACTTCGGCTAGACTTTGACGATCTTCGATCAACTTATCAGCGAATGGTAAAAGCTCAAGTAGGTTCTAGCTCGAGTAAGTCTGTCGAATTGAGGCAAGAGGTGGCGAGCCTCAAAAGAGTAGCCGGAGAGAGTCAAGAAGAGCTCAAGCAAAGCAGGCACCAAGTGAAGATTTTATTGAAAGAAAAGGATTCTTTAGAGCAGCGGTTACAAAAGAGTCAAGCCCAGAATGAAAAGTTGAAGGAGGAAATTTCAAGTTTAAAGACCGCATTACGACGATACCGAAGCGGGGAAGGTAGCTCGAGCCGTGGGGAGGTTGAAAGTTTGAAGAGACAAGTGAGCGAGCTTGAAGCCATGGTTCAAGAGTTTCAGAGGCAAGCAAGTGAGCTATCGATAGTTCCCTATGAAGGGGATATACAGTGGCATTTTCGATGGGAGCGAGCTCAGGCGAGAGTCAAGCAAAGAGAGGACTTTATTGCTTGTTACCTAGAACACGCGCGGGGAATAACTCAATATTTGGT
This sequence comes from Hibiscus syriacus, assembly GCF_006381635.1. NCBI lineage: Eukaryota > Viridiplantae > Streptophyta > Magnoliopsida > Malvales > Malvaceae > Hibiscus > Hibiscus syriacus. The sequence goes on along the minus strand of NW_024062533.1, from coordinate 415,087 downwards.
CATTTTATCCGAGGAAGCTGCTGATGTGACTGAAGAACTGGATCCTGAGGCTGAAGAAAACCAGAAGATCATGGAGTTGCTAGCACACGTACAAGAAATAGGAGAGATGGTGCAGATTTATTTGTGATATGTTTCAACTTTGTAATTGAACGTCGTTCTAATATAAAGAGTTGTTCTAAGGAGTCGTTCCAGGATCAACACCCTGCATTTTGCATATGCATTTTTAATGCATTTAATTTTTGCATCGCATTTTATTCATTCATAATCATATGTTTCATATTCATTAATAAATATCAGCGATAACAAAATGACTCTGTGACAGAGTAATACTGGAAAATCCCAAGCATATCTACAGAACCAGGAAGAAAGTTATGGAAGACAAACTTGCCCAAATTGAGAAGGCTCAGTCGGAGTTACAAGATAATATCAAGAAAATGCAAGAAGATATGATGAATGCCCAAAAGGAGATGTTTGCCAAGTTTGCGAGTATGTTGGAAGGAAGAAATCCAGAACATGGGAAAAGCCCTATGCCAGAAGGTGTAACTGAAGACCCACTTCATCATCCAGGGTTAACCCCAGAACAATCTCAGAATGTTCAAGTGATCCCTGTTCATGTCGGGAAGGTGCACATTAATCCAGTCGGTGCTTCTGTTAACGTACAACCTGGATCTAGTTCGTATCAGGAAGAACATCAATATCATCAAGTTCCGGACCTTGATGAAGAAGCCAAGAAGGACCAAAACAATCTGTTGGAAGAGAAATGGAAGCAGTTAGAAAGAGAGGTCAGAGCCATGAAGGAAGATACCAGTGTCTATGGATTCGACGCAAAGGAGTTAAGTCTAGTTCCTGATCTGGTCTTGCCTCCAAAGTTTAAAGTTCTTGACTTTGAAAAGTTTGATGGTACCAGGTGCCCCTCTGCACATATCACAATGTTTTGTAGGAAGATGACCGGATACATAGGGGACGATCAATTGTTGATACACTGCTTTCAGGAAAGCTTAACTGGCTCGGCAATCCGATGGTATAACCAGCTGAGTAGAGCTAATATTAAATCGTGGAAAGACTTGGCTAAGTCCTTTCTTGAGCAATACAAACATGTGAAGGATGTTAGGCCCAACAGGATGATGTTGCAAGGAATGGAAAAGAAGTCTAACGAGAGTTTTAGACAATATGCTCAAAGATAGAGAGATGTAGCAGTGCAAGTCCACCCGCCATTGGAAGAGGAAGAAACAAATATGCTTTTTGTCAACACCTTAAAGGCTCTTTTTTTCTCGCATCTTATTGGTAATCCTTATCGAAGTTTTGCTGATGTAGTTACGGCGGGAGAAATGATTGAAATGGCTGTTAAGAGTGGGAAGCTCGAGGGAGGAGAGTCTAGTAAGAGGCCACCAACGAGGAAAAAGGAAAACGAAGTCAGTAATGTGAGGCAGTACGATTCTAATAACATCACTGTTTCCCGTCCTCAAGGAGCAGGGTCGTCAACACAAAATGATAATAGACAAGGGGCAAGGGACCAGAGGAGAGAGAGGCCTCAATTTGATCCCATCCCGATGTCTTATAAGGAATTATTTCAGATTTTGTATGATCGGCATGTGGTTTCGCCGTATCACGTGACACCAATGCAACCTCCTTTTCCCAAATGATATGATGCTAGTGCTCAGTGTGAGTACCATGCAGGGAACCCCGAACATTCCATTGAGAATTATACTGCTTTTAAGAAGGTTGTCCAAGCTTTGAGAACGAGGAATGTCATCAACTTTGGTGATAGTGAGCAGCCGAATATAGCTCAGAATCCGTTGCCAAGCCATGCAGGGGCAGGAGTTAACGCGATTACTGAAGAGAAGGGAAAGAGGATTGTAAGGAATGTTAGTGAGGTGGTATCACCTATGAGTTGGGTGTGGTACCAGATGGTCAAGGTAGGATTGTTGAAGCCTAGTTTGACGGGTGAACAGTTTAACAGAGGAGAGGTATGTCTGTATCATAACAGTGAGGGACACAATATTCAGCAATGTCCTGACTTCCTATCTTTGGTACAAGACATGATGGACAGTAAAGAAATTGAGTTCTTTAGAGAGATTGCTGAAGAAGAGGAAGCGGAAGTTTGCGCTTCAGAAGGATCGTCTAAAGGGGTATACAATGCCAGTTGTCCCATAATTATTACTCCCAAAAATCGAGTTGCTGAGAAGGTAGCCCCGAAAGTGGTTATTACACCTCCATCTCCATTCCCATATCGGGATAATAAACAAGTGCCTTGGAGATATGATTGCCAGATGAAAGATGTAACAAAAGAGAATGAGGAAGTAGATGAGGTGGGACGCTTTACTAGAAGCGGTAGGTGTTATTCTCTTAATTCACCTAAAGAGTCTGAGAAGAAGGTTGCAGTTGATAAGGGGAAAAAGGTTGATGTGCAGATAGAAGAAGATAAGCCTGTTATCAATGAACCAGTAACCAAGAGTGAAGCGGTAGAATTTTTGAAGTTTCTGAAACACAGTGAATACAGTGTTGTGGAACAGTTACACAAGTTGCCTGCCCGTATTTCTGTTTTATCATTACTTTTGAGTTCAGAGGCCCATAGGAATGCTCTGTTAAAGGTTTTGAACCAGACTTTTGTTCCGAAAGAGTTGTCCATTGAAAAGTTGGATCGGTTAGTTTCTAATGTACAAGCTGATAATTTTTTATCTTTTTCTGAGGATGAAATCCCTTCTGGGATGATGGGTAGTCAGAAGGCTTTGCACATTACAGTTAAATGTAAATGGTATGTGTTGTCCCGAGTCTTGGTTGATAATGGTTCAGCTTTGAATGTGATGCCTTTAGTGACTCTAAAGAAGCTTCCATTAGATAGTACACTTATGAGAACCTGTCAAAGTGTGGTTCGAGCTTTCGATGGGACTAAAAGAGAAGTGTTGGGCAAGATTGATGTTCCTCTGAATATTGGTCCAGCAACTTATGAAGTGGAATTTCTCGTAATGGGCATTATGCCTACGTACAATTGTTTGTTGGGAAGGCCTTGGATTCATCAGGCCGGTGCAGTTCCGTCCACATTACACCAGAGACTGAAATTTGTGATTGATGGAAGGTTGGTATGTATTCATGGTGAAGAGGACATTATTGCTTTTGTTTCTACTACTGCTCCGTATATTGAAGTTGATGAGCAAGCTGTCGAGTGTTCTTTCAGATTGTTGGAGTTTGTCAATGCTACGTTTGTGGCCGAAGGCAAGAAGATACCAAAGCCTCGATTGTCAAACTGTACCAAGATGGGGCTTAAATTGACTCTTGGAAGAGGAGCAAAAGTTGGAAAGGGTTTAGGCCGACAGTTGCAAGGACCGGTGAATCCCATATGCCCTATTACTAAAAAAGATCGATTTGGTTTGGGATATCAGCCAACTTCGAGGGATAAGATGAGGGGAATTAAGAAGGGCCAAGAAATCAGAAAGGCCAGATTGGCTGGTGAAGACCTTAGCTGGGAACCCATGACCTTCCCGCCGTTGAGTAGCATTTTCATGTCTGGGGGGCATATGTTTCAAGGGAATTCAAGGAACACTGAGACGATGGTTGAGAATGCCTTGGGAGATTTAGGCATTAATGTTATAACCGATGATGAATCCGAGGAAATGAGAGCTATGGGCATTTATCCTGCACCACCGGGCTTCGTGTTGAACAATTGGACCGCGGAAGAACTGCCTGTAGTTTACAAATCTTTTACAGAGTAATGCACTGGAACTTTCTCCCTGTTGTTCATACCCTGGGGCAATAGGTGATTTTATGTAAAGGGTTAAGCTGTTTGTTTTTTCTTGCTTTCAATAAAAGATGCATTCTGTTAGTTCCAAATGGCAAACATTTTCCCATGCATTTCATTCATTCATTCTTCGTTGTATATATGTATGTATTTATTTCTTTTTATTTATTTATATGGGAAAAGGTCCTCCCATATGTATATATGTATATATATCTTCTCTTTCATTATTTTTTCAGGAGCTCAAATATCAATAATATGAATGCCAATGACTCTGACCCGGAGATTGATTTCGAGAAGCCTATATGTCAAGGGGAAATCGAAGATTGTGATCATGATGAGGGATGTGAATTACCTTCTGAATTGCTGAAAATGGTGGAGAATGAAGATAAGCAGATTCTACCTCATAAAGAGCCTACTGAGATTTTGAATTTGGGGACAGATGAAGATAAGAGAGAAGTAAAGATTGGTACCACTCTGTCAGTTGGAGGTCGATATGATTTGATAGAATTGCTTCAAGAATACAAGAATGTGTTTGCTTGGTCATACGAAGATATGTCGGGTTTAGATACAGAGTTGGTTGTTCACAAACTGCCAATAAAGCCTGAATGTAAACCGGTACAACAAAAACTGAGAAGAATGAGACCTGAGATGCTGCTCAAGATTAAAGAGGAAGTGAAGAAATAATTTGATGCCGGGTTTCTTAAAGTGGCCAAATATCCTGAATGGGTGGCGAATATTGTCCCAGTACCGAAGAAGGATGGGAAAGTTCGAATGTGTGTCGACTACAGGGATCTCAACCGAGCTAGTCCAAAAGATAATTTTCCTTTGCCACATATAGATACGCTAGTGGATAATACTGCTGGAAATTCTTTATTCTCTTTTATGGATGGTTTCTCTGGCTACAATCAAATTAAGATGAATCCTGAAGATATGGAAAAAACGACGTTCGTTACCATGTGGGGAACGTTTTGTTATAAAGTAATGCCGTTTGGATTGAAAAACGCCGGGGCAACATATCAAAGGGCCATGGTGACGTTATTTCATGACATGATGCATAAAGAGATAGAAGTTTATGTCGATGATATGATTGTCAAAGCTAAGACAGAGGAAGAACATATCGGGAATTTGAGAAAACTTTTTAAAAGACTAAGAAGATGCCAACTAAAACTCAACCCAAATAAGTGTACTTTTGGTGTGACATCTGGGAAGCTGTTGGGATTTGTAGTAAGCCGAAAAGGAATTGAAATAGACCCAGATAAAGTAAAGGCTATTCAAGACTTGCCAGCCCCACGAACACAAAAAGAAGTCAGAGGATTTTTGGGGAGATTAAATTATATAGCTCGGTTTATTTCACAGCTGACGGAAAAGTGTGATCCCATATTTCGCCTTCTTCGCAAGAATAACTCAGGAGAATGGAGTGAGGACTGTCAAAGAGCTTTTGAAGCATTGAAAAGATATTTGTCGAGCACTCCAATTTTAGCGCCACCCATCTCAGGCAAACCCTTGATTCTTTATTTGTCAGTTTATGAAAATTCAATGGGGTGTGTGCTGGGGCAACGTGACCAAACTGAGAAGAAAGAAAAGGCTATCTATTATCTCAGCAAGAAGTTCACTGAATATGAGACAAGATACTCACCCATTGAAAAGTTGTGTTGCGCTTTAGTATGGGCTACCCGAAGGCTTAGGCAATATATGTTGTATCATACTACTTTGCTTATATCCAAGCTTGATCCCTTGAAATATCTAATGGGTGTGCCTGCATTATCTGGAAGATTAGCTCGTTAGCAGATCTTATTGTCCGAATTTGACATCCAGTATGTAAACCAGACGGCAATTAAAGGAAGTGCTATAGCGGAATTCATTGCAAGCAGGGCTTCGGAAGAATATGAGTCGTTGAGCTTTGATTTCCCAGATGTAGATTTAATGGCTATTTCGGTAGAAGAAGCAGTGGCATCCACTAGCAAATATTGGAAGTTGAACTTCGATGGTGCTTCAAATGCCTTGGGACATGGAATCGGGGCAATTTTGGTCTCACCAGAGGGAGAGCATTATCCTTTCACCAGTCGGCTTAATTTTGATTGTACAAACAATATGGCCGAGTATGAAGCTTGTGTTCTGGGTCTTAGAGCTGCTGTTGAACACAAAGTAAAAATGCTTAAAGTGTATGGGGATTCAGCTTTGGTAATATACCAGCTCAGAGGAGAATGGGAGACAAAAGATCCCAAGCTTGTAGAATACCGTAAGTTGGTTATGGAACTTGTTGAAGAATTTGAAGAAGTAACTTTCAATTACCTCCCCAGAGAAGAGAATCAAATGGCAGATGTCTTAGCCACACTGGCAGCGGCATTTAAGATGAACGAGCATTCAAATATGATGCCCATTGAAATGAAGGCTTATGAGTATCCAGCCCATTGTTTTAATATTGAAGAAGAAGAAGATGGAAACCCCTGGTATTATGATATCTTGCAATATATAAGGTATCAGAGTTATCCAGAACAGGCCACTGAGAATGATAAGAGAACCATTAGAAGAATGGAATCAGGGTATGTGCTTGATGGTGAGACTCTATACAAGAAAAGTCTGGATCAGGTCTTGTTAAGATGTGTGGACGCGAAAGAGGCCAAATTGATTCTTGAAGAAGTGCATGAGGGAATATGTGGTACCCATGCTAGTGGGCATGTTATGGCTAGGCAGATTATGAGATTTGGGTATTATTGGTCAACTATGGAAACAAACTGTATCAATTATGCCCGAAAATGTCACAAATGTCAGATTTATGGAGATAGGATACATACTCCTCCTCATCCGTTGCACGTAATGACAGCTCCGTGGCCATTCTCAATGTGGGGCATGGATGTTATTGGACAAATTTCGCCCAAAGCTTCAAATGGTCATCGCTTCATTCTGGTAGCCATAGATTATTTCACCAAGTGGGTAGAAGCAGCTTCTTACGCAAATGTTACCCAGTCTACAATATGTAAATTCTTGAAGAAGGAGATCATTTGTAGATATGGTTTGCCCGAGAGGATTATCTCCGATAATGCGTTGAATTTAAATAATAAGATGATGGACTCGGTCTGTAAACAGTTCAAAATAAAGCATCATAATTCCACCACTTATCGCCCAAAGATGAATGGGGCAGTAGAGGCAGCCAATAAGAACATCAAAAGGCTCATAGAGAAAATGACTGAGACCTATAAGGATTGGCATGAGAAGTTGCCCTTTGCTCTGTTTGCTTATCGAACTTCAGTACGGACTTCAACTGGGGCAACTCCGTTTTCTTTGGTTTATGGGAGCTGTCTTACCTATTGAGGTGGAAATTCCCTCACTTCGGATTTTGTCAGAGGTAAAGCTTGATGAGGCAGGATGGGTCCAAGCTAGGTATGACCAGTTGAATTTGATTGAAGAAAAGAGATTGAAAGCTATTTGTCATGGTCAGATGTACCAAAAACGTATGATACGGACACATGGTAAGAAAGTTCGCCTTCGAGAATTCCATGAGGGAGATTTGGTGCTTAAAAGGATTTTGCCTATTCAGAAGGATTTCAGAGGAAAATGGATGCCCAATTGGGAAGGACCTTATGTTGTCAAGAAGGCCTTTTCAGGGGGAGCTCTAGTCCTAACTGAAATGGACGGATCAGAATTACCATATCCAATGAATTCCGACGCTGTTAAGAGATATTTCGCTTGAAGAAGAAATAAAAGAAAAAAAAACGAAAAATGAAAAAAAATAATAAAAATGAGAAAAAGAAAAAGAAGAAAAGAAGAAAAGAAGAAAAGAAAAATGAGAAAAAATAAAAATGAAAAAAAAGAAATAAAAATAAAAAGAGAAAAATGAAAAAAAAAGAAATAAAAGGAGGGTTCAAGACGAAAACCCGAAAAGGGCGTCTTGGAACTAAAGGAGGTCTCAAGTTGAAAACTCGCAAATGGCGACTTGAGTTGAGTTTGAAATTCAGAATTCGTGCATGGTGGAGGTTCTGAATCAATTCTGGAAGTGGAAAGAGCTCCTGATATGGATAGTAACAATGACAGTTGGTGATCAGGAATGAGACTAAAGATTAATGAGTCTCGATTGAAATAACCAAGAGAAATTGAATGCATATGAGATTCAATACTGGTTTAGGGCATCCAATGATAGAGATTTGGGAGTTTAGAAGTAGCTTCATACTCGTAAGCATCACAATTTTGGAGATCCTTTTGACAGAAGCTACACTCGAGACATTCTAACGGTGTGTCAGTTCAAAAGCATTTGCATTATTGATATTTGAAGACGCCTACTCTTTTGTTCTTTTACTGTTTTCAGTTAAAAGTTTGCCATAAAATTACCTAAAAATTCTTTGCATTTATATAAATAAAGAGATGTCTTTTCTTGATAATTTCCCTTTTGCAAACATCTTATTTTTAAAGGTTAAAACATATGGCTTAACTTGAAGTACATGAGATCATTTTACATTATTGTGCAAAAGGTTTTGGAAAATGCAGGTATTCTGAAGTTGACAATGGTTTAAACATGTAAGCTTGTGTGGCCATGGGACACTAAAATCCTCAAATTCAAAGAAAATCTCAGCCATTGAAAGATGACCCAAGGAGGTTATCATTAATCAAGAAGTTGGTCATGGGTACTGACGGGTTTCAAGAAAGAAATAAGTCAAGGTACTGTTAAGCCGAGAGATATGGAATTGAGATTGTTAACTGGGGTGAACTGGTCAAACGTTGTGTGCCCAAGATAAAGTCGAGTTCCATCGAGATCAAAAGGAGATAGAGTTCCTTCAAAGAAGAAAACGCATTGAATTGCATAATTGCATACATTTTAGGCATGAGTAGGATCATGGCATTCATAATCGTATGATGGCTTAAATATCTACAGGTTTCCCAGGGATGGTTGAAGATTGAAGATATGAAAGCATCGAGATGAAGATAACTGGTCTTGAGATTTTGACAAGAATGATGTTTATACGAAAATTGAGTCAAAGCAGATTCAAATATCCAATGGCTCCAGACAAGTTTTCACGATGGAGATGGATTTTCAAAAATTTTCTCAACTTCTAAATTATTTTTTTTAGTATAATATTTTTCAAATATACATTCATGATGAATAATGTTTGATTTTCAGGTTTGACCTTTGAAGCAAATCATCTATAAGCCTTCACGAAAGAGTAGTGAAGCAAACAAGTTTGTTGAAGATTGAGTCCTATACTCTCTGAAGGAATAGGGAGCGGACAAGTTCGTTGAAGATTGAGTCCTATACTCTCTGAAGGAATAGGGAGCGGACAAGTTTGTTGAAGATTGAGTCCTATACTCTCTGAAGGAATAGGGAGCGGACAAGTTTGTTGAAGATTGAGTCCTATACTCCCTGAAAGAATAGGGAGCGGACCCGTTTTATTGAAGATTTGTTCAAGTCTTATACTCTCTGAATGAATAGAGAGCAAACACGTTTTATGAAGATTGTTCGAGTCTTATACTTCCTGAAGGAATAGGGAGCAGGCTCATCATTTGAAGATTTTTCAAGTATTTATCCTGACGTAACATTCTCAGGACCAGACAAATTCGGTCATCTTTTGATCTTTGCTCTATTCTCGTTACACAACAATGAACAAAGAGGGGCAGCTGTAGATGCTTAATTTGTCTGGGAAGTTTAAAAACTAGAAAAAACGTGGGCCGTTAGCAATAGAGAGATATTTTGAGCATTCAAGAAAACTGTAAAAGATCGGTTTATGTGTAGCCATTAACCACCAAGAACGTGGGGCACAGACAGGAAACTAAAGGAGGCAGGATCACACAACAAAAAAAAAGAAGGGGGACATTCAGAGAGAAAGAAAAAAAAGAACACAATAAAAAGAAAGGGAGAACCAGTGAAAAGAAAACCAAGGAAAAACCCGAAAGAAGGAGATCACGGACGCGAAAAAACAGAGGAGAAATCGGTAGCCATTCCTAACCATTAACACACATCAAAAAAAGAGAGAGATTCCAATCAAAAAAATACCCATTCAAGTATTTATTTAGCTAATAATGAGATAATGTAACCCTTACTTACCGGAGTTGAAGAGGAGAACCGCCACGTCGCTTGTATCCTCATTCCAGTCATCGAGGAGATCACGCATAAGAAAAGTCCCAAGGAATCTCACCGTTGTATGCATAAACTGAAGAAGCAAAAAAAAGTAATTTTCTATCGGTACTTCGATTTCCAATATTTCTTTATGTGTTCTTATTTTCAAGCAAATGAAAGATATGAGAAAAGAAAAAGTTTAGTTCGTTACCTTTTTTTTAATTCTGTCTTTACCAAGTATAAGGAAACCGAGAGTTCTGGTTGTTCTTGTTTCTGCATTGTTCCATTGGTCGTTTAAGAGGGAGATCGGTGAGGTTTAAAAAGGTTTGGCTAGGTTTAGTTTTAGTTTTGGCCTTGGTGGTCGTTGTGTGTGGTGGCCGTAGTTTCTATGGCTGTTGGGGTAGCCAGTCGTGTAGGGTTGCGCTTGGAGCAGCGCCGTTCGTGAAGGAGAGTGTTAGAGAGAAGAGTTTTGGTTCCTCATCAGAACCAACTGCAAGTAGTGAACACAGCAGCTTTGGGTTGTTGAGAGAAAGAGATAGAGAATGTGAGAGGTTCGGTGGCGTTCATGGATCGAAGGTAAGTCTAAGGATTTTGGCTCTCGGCTAGAGTTGTGTGCGGCCAAACCCTCGTCGGGTTTAGATGGTGTTCTCATCGGAGTCGAGCGTAGGAGAGGGTGAGAGGCTCCTTAGGCTGTGAAGGCGGTCGTGAGTGAGGAAGAAGGGGACGGTTGAGAGTGATAGAGAACGGTGAGGGATCTGTTGGGTTTAGATATTAGGGTTTTGTTTTTAGGTTAGATTTTATTAAAGTATTAGCTAAAACGCCGTCGTTTCAGCCGATACTTTCCTAGTTTTTATTTCTGGCCCAATATTCTGCACGCATTCCATTTCGGTCCCCAAAATCAGGCATTTCGAGCTTTGTTGTTATTTTAATATGGTCTCTTAATTTTAAACGTTTTATATCTTAGCCCAGAATCATGTTAGAGCCATTTTCGTACTGTTTTTACCTTGGTTGTGTAATTTACGGAACTTTTATTTTGGTCCTTGAACGAATCTTTTGCACCTTATTAATTTTGTCTTCATATTTATGAGCGCTTTTCATTTTAGTCCTGAAATGTTTTTATGTTTTATTTTTGAAATGTAATTTGTAATTTTGGTTGTTTGACCATTTAGTCACTTAGCATGTTTTTTTAATTTAATAGTTAATTCTTATTTTGCATGCTTAGTTTAATTTTATTTTATTATGGTCCTTCATGGTAAGTTTGAATGTGAAGTCGAGTTATTAATAGTATGTTTTATTGTATATATGGTTTTATTCTAATGTATGTTAATGTCGTAAATACATGTTTTTTTAGATTTAGAAATTTGTTTGAGCGCATGACATATTTTAATTAGTTTTTGCATGGCATTATTTTGCATAATATACATGATAATCTCATTTGCATAACTCGACATATTGCATAATTAGATTAAGGGTAATGCCCTTTTAATTTAAAATTATTGTAAGTGGGCAGTCATAACTGATTTGAGGTCCGCTTTTAATGATTTTAAATTAAAAGTGTATCCCGAAAGTGAAACCAAAAAATTTGATTCGTCACCTAAAATTTGGGAACGAAAGAAAAAGAAATGTTCGTTTATTTAAATATATCGAGAAAAGGTTGTTATATCTTTAAGATCTGGTCTCGATATTTATAAATAATCGAACATTCTTTATCTTTCTAAAACGACTTGGTAATTTTAATTTAATTATTTTGAGTGCTTTTGAATGTTTTAAATTTACATTTTTATTTCATGGGATCAAAAAATAAAATAAATTCGAATTTGTAAAGTTCATTGCAAAGACATTAATTAATCGACTAGGTACCGATTTAGGGTGGGGGTGCTAATCCTTCCCCACACGTAACCGACTCCCGAACTCGGATTTTGGTAACGCAGACCTCAATTTGTTGTTTTAATTAAAATTAATTTTTATTTAAAATGACAAAACATTTTTGGGTGCCCAATTACACCCTAATCAAAGATTGGTGGCGACTCTTCAAACCGTATTTTTCGATCGTAAAAGAAATCTAAAATTTTTCAAAACGAGAGGTCTTTTAAATCACATTTGTTTTTAAATTAAAAAAGAGGATAATTAAGAATTAATGTGGTTTTCAAAATCTCACCTTTTTAAAAAAATCGTTTCGACAGGAGGAATGAATCGATCTAATGATAAAACGACCGTTACCAAAGGGTCGGGATCACGCTTTGCAAGCCTAGAGATAGAAGGAATACCTGCTGAAATGGTTCCAGATGGTAATGAAGGCACGTTGGATCGTGAGGTAGGCACGAAAGCTGGAAAGGAAAAACAAAACGTCACCATAGGGAAACGTACACAAAAGGTGAATCCGAAGAACTCTACGTATAAAGAATCTAATCTGGAGAAAAGGGCAAATCAACGAAGGATCCTAAATCGGTGGGGGTTATTCTGTTAAGTAAATATGGGGAAATCCAAGTTGTGGAACATGCTACAAATACCAAACCTGGAAATCATCGTGCCATTATAATCAGAGAACAAGATACTGCGAGGACATCCAAAACAATAAAGGGTGACGATGGATAAAGTGGAAAGCTGGCCTTGAGTCAAGAAAAAGGGGCCAGATGCTCGGAAAAATTCTTTGTTATCTTTTAAGCCTATTACTCGGGTTAATTCTAGCATGTCTACTCCCGATTTAGCTCAACATATCGCTACTAGCTTGGATCAGCTGGTGATGGGTGCTGAACAGATTCGGCGGGGGCAGACTTTGGATGCAAACGGTGGATCTCCTATGATACAATCCTCGGACGATGAGCAATGATACACCTCGGACAACCCTAATGAAGAGGACGCCGTAGCCGAACTCTAAGGTTCATTTTATTCTCGTTGTTTATTTATCAACAAAAATAATGTTTTGGAACTGTCAGGGTGCAGCGAGCCGGGCGTTTTGATGTTATTTTAGATCATTTATTTGTGATCATAGACTATCGATTGTTGCGTTGTTTAAACCGTGGATTAGTGGGTATATTACGGAATATGGTCATTTCGAAACTTGGTTATCCTCATTCATTCCGTATTGAAGCTCATGGTTTCAGTAGAGGGATTTGGTTGCTTTGGAATGTTAATGTCATTATTGATGTTCTTCAGATCATTAATCAATTTATCAACTTAATGGTTACTACGGATGATAGAAAAATTAAATTCCAATTAACTACTGTTTATGCTAGCCCTTCTAAAGCTGGTCGTAAGAATCTCTAGTGTCAACTTGCATCTATTAATACGGATAATGATGTCCCTTGGATTATTGGAGGAGACTTTAATATCATTCTCTATGCTGAGGAGAGGCGAGGGGGAGCTTCTATTAATAATTATGAGAGTCGGTTGTTTTCAGACTTTCTTTACTCTAATGGTTTATCTAATCTTGGTTTCTGTGGTCTGTCGTTCACTTGGTTGAGGGGTAATTTGTATCAAAGGTTAGATAGGTGTCTGTCGTTCTTCATTTAGATAGACTAGGGTCGGATCATTGGCCTTTGATTGTTACTTTAGATTAGGAGAGTAGTCGGTCGCATAATAGACCTTTTCATTCATCGAGGTTTGGCAGTCTCACCCAAATTTCACTGATTTTCTCAAGTCTGTTTGGCCCTCAAAGTCCATTATGATTTTCACCCAAATAATGATGTTTCATATTTTTGCATTCATTAGTTTAACTTTGAACATTACTCTTGTATCACTACGACAATTAAACTTTGTACATTACTCTTGTATGACAACCCACACCAATTAGAAACTTCATGCCTTATCCATTAGGATTCTTCATGTATTAGTATTAAACATGAAATTATATCTACCCACAGCCTAAGCTATATACAATTGGTTGTTGTTGTTTTTTTTAAATAATATATTATGTATATAGTTTTTCATAATTGGACGAGAGGTAAAATGTTTTTTAACCATTGGGGCAGTGAGGTTGTGAGAAAGAGATTCAAATTAAACCCCAAAGTAATGGTAAGAAGTTCCAAATTAAATTTCATGAACCCTGTAATTTTGTTTTTTGATGAGTTAGCAGTATCCGTCATTTATTACACGCTCCCTGTACACACATGGTACCCGTGCGGAAAGACATAAACGGAGGCTACTAAAACAGGGATTGAGAAGTGTACTTATGTTTGTCGAACCAGGCAACCCGTAACTCGTAGTATATGGATCTATGTTATAACGGTAGGAGCAGATCGGCCAGTGAACTCCTGCATCTTTGAAAGTTTTAGGGCAACCTCCACCTGACATTGAACAAAAATGTTGGTCTCAGAACGTAAAATCTAAAATGAGGCGGTCAACATTAAGACGGGAGTTTTAAGGATGTCTCACAAGAGGAGCAAGTGCTTCTTGGGACTCTCTTCCGGTTTTTGAAGAATCCTTTTCATACTGCTCAATGTAGAGACGGATGGTCGCGCCTTCTGATCCAGTTCCAGAGAGACGGAACACCTACAAACAGGGGGTGAAATCAAGTAAATAAATCTCAGTTACTTATTCTTCAGATGAACTCTTGAAATTATTTTCGATGCACCACAAAACGACAAGATTCGCTCAGATAACTTTTCGTTGGTAAAAGAGTCGGGAAAGAGACTCACCAATCGTGACCCATCTTCGAACAAAAACCGAATGCCCTGGTGCTTTGAAATAGAACCATCAACAGGATCCTTGTATTCAAATTCATCAGCACTCGCAACATTTGACACGTCCGAACGAGCCCCCTTCACTATACTGCATTATAGAAGTCATAAGATTATCAAAAGAAAGTAAAAACCCCCTGGAAAATTTGAAGGAATAATGACTGCAACCATTACGAAATTTTGCCAAATGCAATGTATGACTCCTGCGTAGAACATTTACTAATGTCATTCCAAGAATCATAATATAAACTTATAATCAAAAGGATTATAGTTGTAACTAACTAAGCCTATGAGAAGAACTTATTAAATTGAAAGATTATAAACTTTAAACCTATAAGCTCACTAATTTGGAGATAAGGTAGTTATTTAAAGATGATTTAAAGTAAAACCAAACACTAAAATGAAGGCTTTAGGCTGTTAAAAAGTTCATCAAACTAGCAGGAATAACTATAGCACCAACAGCTACACCCCCATAAGCATGGATAACGTAACAAGGTTCATTCCATATCACTTTGTCACTTGTTAGAAGATAACACCGTTTACAGCAATTAATATGGCGTTAATTTGTTTATATTTAAGCAATAAAAACAAATACAATGCAGGAAGAGAATGGCCTTTCAGCATAAGTATCTGCAGAAAATTAGGGAGTGGTTAAGTAGTTCTAAAATAGAATGTGTACGTACGCATTAATTTCATCGAGAGATGACTGCAATTTGACCAGATATGCCATTAAATCTTTTGCAGCACCAGCATCCACGTTCTTCATGAAAGAAACTGAATTAGTTGGATACCTCTCAATACCTATATGGACAAAACTAGGAACAAAATAGAGAAATGTTATATATACCTCATAGTCATATCGAGTATAATAATGTCGACCATAGGAAGCCCAATGCTGGCGGACTATATCCTCAACAGTTACAAGTTTATTTCCATCGAGATTATCCTTATTTTTATATGCAAGTATTGAAAGCCAAGCCAAAACGGCCCAAATTCCATCCTTCTCGCGTATATGGTCAGAACCTGTCACAAATAAAAGAATTCGTAAGTTTTTAGAGTTCAAAATGAAACCGATATACAGATTGGAGTAACAAACAGTTACCAGTTCCAAAACTTTCTTCTCCACAAATGGAACACATTCCAGCATCCATTAAATTGCCAAAAAATTTCCAGCCAGTGGGTACCTAGAATATAATAGATAAGTAGCTGTCTTATAACGACAAAAGCTACAATAAACCTTTTTCCATAGAGTACCTCAAAAAATTTCAGATTCAAGTGCTTGGCCACAACATCAAGGGCAGCTGAAGTGGGCATGCTCCTACAAGCCGCAGGTACAGAATATAATTCTTAAAATTCAATTTCAATGGAGATCAGCAAAAATTTAAAATTAAAGTAGTGAACAGAAAAAATTAACATATTAGAGTTTGACTGTGGAACCAGGGACGGACGCGGGATTTTATGTTTGGGGCAACTTGAATTTATAAAATTGCAGGGGGCAAAAACAGATTTTCAATAGAAAATACATAGAACAATCTAAAATATATAGTAATTCTAAATTTTCAGGGGGACGACTGCCCCCCTTTGGTTCATCCCTGTGTGTAATACATGTTTTTGCATTGGTGATGTTTTATCTTAATTAGATTAAAATAGCATTTGAGCTAAAGTGGGTTCTAGTGCTAGATGAAGCACATCATGCGGGCATGAAGACAAATAACATCGAGGCATACTTGAACGTAAACCACCCTTTCTCTCACATTTTAAACCTATATATTTTGTTCAAAAAACTATATGTTATTTTTGTCCACACAAGTATAAAGATCCACTTGAGCATGTCAAGGAGATAGGATACAAACACTATTAACCTTGTAAAAGATTTCAAATACAGAACGACCTTTTTAATAAGCTTTAAAGATGCTGAGAATGTTAGAGGTTCTACATTTAGTCTTTATACTTGTGAGTCCAGTGTCATCGATTGTTGAAAGGATGAGCTGGAAAGTGCACCATCTGAATTATAAATAGGTAGAAGGTAAAAACATCTTATGCACATAAAAGAAGCTGAACAGAGAAGTAGAAAACCTGGCAACTCCCTTCAAACCAGAAGAAAAGTAAGGAATTGCATCAACGGCATTGGCAGCAATGATAGCAACTGAATCTGATGGAGTGACAAAGAACCTAAAAAATCAAGTTATAAGAGAAAAATCAAGTAGATGTAATCATTGTTAGGAATGTTAACTAGATTTCTACACCCCGGCACTACCTTTTTCCCAGGATCATGTTACGATCAGCATCACCATCAGCAGCAGCACCAAACTCTGGTGGTTCAACTTCAGCGTTCAATTTGTCCAATCCCATCCGAGCAACCAACTCCTTTGCATACGTCAGATTAGGGTCGGGATGCCCGCCTCCAAAGTCCTCCTGATGTGCATTACATCGATGAATAATAATAAAAAAGTGTAATCCACTCAGATAAACAGAACATATCAGTCTTTAAAATTCTTCAAAGAACTTAAAAGACCTTGGGAACGCAGTTCAAAAGTGAACTTTCTTGTGCTCCAAGCTCCTCCACAAAGATGCAATTTGCATAAGCTCCAGCAACTCCATGCAGTGCATCATAGCTTTAATATGAGGGAAAAGAGTTACACGTCTCAAGCAAAATAAACAAAGACCTCTGCAGAAAGGCAAAATCCACATACCAGAATGTAAACTTGGGAGATGAAAGCAGCTTGCGGATGAGCTCGAAATCAAAAATTGACCTGGGCAGTATAGGCAAAAGGATTTGGTATTTAGATTACATGCATATGCTTCAAGTATAGAATCCTGATCAGAATCAATAAATCAAGATGCCAACGATAGGAAGATAAATAATAGGTACTAGAACTTTGCCCATGCAATGTTTTCTTCAGTCTTATCAAGGGAGGTACAGGATGGTAGTGAAGTAGAACAAAGAACACTATCCAAAAGGTGCTGCTAGTCCGTATAAAGTAGGCAAAAACATATTCATGTGGAAAAATAACTTACTTCATCAATTTCACATAGTCACTTGCTGAATCAAAAACCTCAACATCAAATTGTCCTTCAGGCCCCTCAAAGCTTCTAATACCAGTTGCACTGATGTCTACCTGGATTTTGCAATAGATTGACAACATTAACATATATGTAATAAAAATGGAGAAATTATTGTTTTATGGATGCAAGACAAACATTTGGTAGGTCATCAGCAGTCAAGTATTCAGTTATTGTTTTTGTGTTCTCAAAAATCTTATCAGTGATGGCCTCTGGAGCAGGTCCACCATTTTCCATATTGTATTTAATTCCAAAATCCTGTAATAAAGAAACAAAAGCAAAAGCAATCATACATCATTAACATATTGCATACAGAACAATTTTAGAAAATAGACAAAATCATGGAGGCATACCTCATGAGGGCCACCTGGATTGTGACTAGCTGTCAAAATAAAGGCTCCAGTTGCTTTGGATCCCTGGAAAAGAATTTTATGGGTGAACCTTAAAATTGTCAAAATTTAATCATATACACTGGCTTCTCACAATAACACAACACTACAAAGTGTAAAGAAAACATAATAACAGCTAGATGTACTGAAATTGGAACAATATTACTTACATCTGCACCAACCCTTTCGCGAATCACAGCTGATACAGCAGGAGTTGAAAGTAATCCATTCTGACCAACCCAAACACGCCTTACTCCGTTTGCAGCTGACATCTTGATTATTATCTGTCAATTTACAAAAGGCATTACCATTCTGAACAATTTGATATGATAGTTAAGGACTGATTACCAAAAATAATATTACCATTTTCAAAAATAGATGGCATCATAATACAAGGAAACACACTAGAAGCTCTCAATAGCACATGTAGCAACTTTATATCACTACGTAATATAAAAACAAGCAGTAAAATTTTGACTAGAACCTCATACTAGGTTTACACAAGTAAAATAGCCAAGTCCAAAACCACTTCAACCCACTTCACAAAGGCATGACAAATACATACATAAGCTTTAAGCCTCAATCTCTCAACACTGACCAAAGTTCAGAAGGAAAGTCCAGAAAAAGAAACATTATTTGCCATTACAGAAGAAAAAAGAGCACTCCTTTAATGAAATAACAAGAAATTTCTTGCTCTCAGTGCCAAAGGATGTGTGCATATGTGTGTTCATCGTAGATTCTGTTAAGCATATAATTGGACAACTTATTCATGATAAATATTGACTCAACAAAAAGAATACAATGTTTCAGAAGAAAAAGAAACAGAACAAGAGAATTATCACAGGATAACCAACAAAAATTATAAGGGGATTCAAAGATGAATAATGTGAATTAACTAGACAAAACTATCACGTGTTTTTATGCTGATTAGATGGTTCTCCAAAAATACAAGTATCTGGTTTGAACATTAACCGTCTACTTCACCCAGAAACCAATATCAATAATATACATACGTGATACAAGTACAAAATGCTACAATGTAATATAGAAATATTATGTGACAGCTTAAGAAAATTATTTAAAAATAACTGCTAGTTTAGATTTAAATTTGCAGCACCTGAATAGCATCCTTTGAGTAATAACGGCCATCACCAGAAACAACAAGTGTGGCACCTACAACCATGAATAGAAGTAAGAGAATTTTAGTCCACTTAATAAATGTGATCAAGCAAAAGAAGATACCTCTATGACAATGAAATGAAGCAGAAAAAAAGTACTAATTATGATATAAGTTCTTCCTTTCAAATAATTCAATATCACTCTTTCAAGCTAAGGAATGAAATTTTTCCAAACTACCATACAAAACATGCTGGTGAAAAATCAATATTGACTGGAAAATGCTCTACAATCATCATCCAACAAATTATAACTGTATGTTGTCAGAACATTGGAGGATGCTTGTGATGCTAGAAATTGAACTAGTTGGCAATGGATCATAAACATGTGTGTATTCATTTTTCAGAAAAATACCAATGCACTCTATGTTCCAAGTAAGGGTACACATCTCGCATCAGGAGAATAGTGCAGTCGTCTTGTACGTACTTGAAAATGAAACATGAAGTATGGAATCAAATGTGGTAGAGGGGCAGGCCTATGCACTGAGGTGCAGGGAAAATCTATCAAACAGGACTTGCAATGAACAAGGTGAGACAGCTTCTTTAGGTGGTAGTTTAAAGGCACGTTCCCTTTTTCTCTTCACCACAAAACTAAAAATTTAAGGAATAAAAAAAGAAAATAATTTCATACGATTTGAATTTTCAATTCAGAAAAATGAACACTATTTCATTTCAAGAATAGGAAGGTGGTTATGTTATCTGTTCATAGCCTATTCCTGGGGGTAAATGAAATTAGATGAATGTAATGGAACTAAAAAAAATAAGTTACGTTACCACTTGATATTTTCAATATGGTATATGGATATATGTTTATAGTGCCGAGCTCTTTAGGTGATCCAAGGGTCTCAGAATTTTTAGAATTTCAGAACTTTGCTCAAGTTGACCTATATATATGATTCTCTATTTTTCTAGTATCTCTTGCTCACTTCATTGCCGCCAGGTAACAGCTTGGATGGCACAGGCAGCTGCCATCTCTCACTTCCTCCTCCCTTTCATTTTTCCATTCCTTCTTCAGGAAAAACAGAAACAAAAACCAATGTCCAAAAAGGCCTAAGAATCAGAGATGACAAAAAATAAAAGGCTCAAAATTTTAAATGTCCCCCAAGACCCAAGGACTCGTTTTTAATATAAGGTTATAGTTGATATTCATACAGTTGTTAAAAGACAAAATAACAATCCAAGGTAAAGCATGATGAACGTGTACTAATTAATTAATAAAGCTCTTTCCGCTGGTCAAATGCAAGGACTAAATATTTTTTAAGATAAAAGTAGAACATTTTGATGAACCATCCAAAGAATTGTCAATGTCCAAAGCATATTTAGGGTACATACATCATTTTCACAGAAGTAGCCCTGATATGGCAAAGCAAAATTGTGTGCAAACCCGATATAAGTGGATATACCTCAACTGACCCCTCAGTTGTGAGCGTCTAAGTGCATATTTAGAGTGTCATGTTATGCCTCTAAAGATAGAAAATAAATAAGATTAACAAAGAGACATATCGTAAATAAAAAAACCCTACCTCTAACTTTCTCTGATGTAAGGGCATTGAATGTTGACTGAACGAAATTTTGCAAATAATGAGGTTGAATAAAAACTTTCACCTGGAAAGACCAAAATATCACATCATTCAGTCAAACGAACATAATTGTATCCACCCCAGAATCGATTTAATACCACACTATCTTTTTCATTATAATTTAATTAGCTGTGAGTTCCTATATCGCCTAAATAGTTCAAATTGTTAATTAAATTGAAATTCACCAGCATAGTATACATGAATAGAGATTGAAATAAAATGGTTGGATTAAATAAATATAAATTGTAAAAAATACAAAATGATGGTGTAAGTGGATTCTCCTCATAAAATAAACTAACAAAAATTACATTTCAAATAATTAAAAATTCACAACCGGATATTATGATCTGAACTGAAACAAGCATTAAAAGTTAATACATTTGACTAGAAAATGTGACCATAAATTCAATCCGACCATGACAAAGGAAGAAAACTTCATCAATCAGAGAAAATAAATTAAAAAAAAAAACTTAAGGTGTGTTTGTTTCCTGTAAAATGTTTTACGAAACCATTTTCCTTGTTTTTCGGTGTTTGATTCAAATAAAATAGATTCATAAATGTAAAACCAATTACAACTAGAAAGAAAAAACATGTATATTAAAATAAAGTTAATAATATTTCTTTTAAGTATTTGACATATTAAACAAGAAAGTTTGAAGGAAAAAGAAGTATCATAGATGGGTATAAATGATTTAATAATATTTTATCATAAATAATATTATTTAAATTACTATATAATATTTTTTTAAATATTATTAAGTTTTTATAATGAATAATATTAAATAAAAAAATAATGAATACTTTCTGAAAACAAATATTAAATAGCAAGAAAATGGTTTTTAGAAATTGTTTTATAGAAAATATAATTTAATTTTTAGAAATTATTATCTAAAAACATTTTCCAGTGAAACAAAGACCCATAATTCAGATTTGAAAGATAAAAAGAAAAATGAATCACGATTAATTAAAACTTCAAACATAAAAAATAAATCAGCACCCAAAATGATACAATTCCGGCCTTTTCCCGCTATACACTACCGAATTACAGCTTAACATTAATTCGATCTGATTAGACGAGAAGCACTTGCATGCATCAATTAAACGGATCAATTTGATCAAAATTATCAGATCTGAGTCATCTAACACGAGAGCTCAAGGAATCGGATTTATAAAGTTAAACGAGAAAGAAAAGGAAAAAAAACCTTCTTGCGGAGGCCAGATGTCCCGGGTTTCTGACCGTCGAACGGCGTAGTTGACACTTTCGATACCTTGAAAACCATTTTTGTTATAAAATCTGCAAAACGCACAACGCAGATCAACCAATTCCAGTTACGGATCTCCCAGATCTTAATAAACAGAAGTTTATAAAATAGGAGTGAAAATCGAGAGAGGACATGGAGCTCACTCCTTGGAGAGATCGAAGCAAAATGTTTTACTATGGAGAATCGGATAGGAAGTTGGCAAAACAATGAAAAGAACAGTGCTTGCTTTCCTTAAATATATATTCTAGTTTTTATTCGTTTTTTTAATTTTCTTTTGCGTTAATTCATTATATATCCTCAAATTATTACCCTCTTTTCCAAATGGTCTAAACAGTTTTAAATATTTCAATTTCATCTATAAACTATGAGTATTATTCTAACTTAGTCATCAAACTTTTGAGTATTTCAATTTCATCCCCAAACTATTACCTTCATTCTAATTTGGTCCAGAAACTATTTGTACATTCTAATTTCATCTTAAACTATATGCATATAATAATCACATCCCTTGTCAATAAAATCATTAGACCAAGTTATATTATTATATGTTTGAAAAAAAATTAAAATTTAGGTTAGACTATGGTTGAAACTAATTACACATTTGGATGCTTTGGGGATAAAATTGGAATATTCAAAAATTTTGGGGGACTAATTTAGAAAAAGGGTCATAATTTAGGGATAAAATTAGAATATTCAAAAGTTTAAGGACTAATTTGAAATGAGAGTCGTAAATTAAGGATGAAATTAGAATATTAAAATGTTTAAGGACCAATTTAAAATGAGGATTATAGTTTAGAGACATGTGATGCAATTAACTCTTTATTTTAAATTGGTCCTTCAAATTTTAAATATTCTAATTTCATCCCCAAATTATATCTCTCATTTTAAATTAGTCTTTTAACTTTTGAATATTTTATTTTCATCCCTAAATTATAACTCTTTTTTCTAAATTAGTCCCCAAGATTTTAAATATTCTAATTTTATCCCCAAATTCATCCAAATATATAATTAGCTTTAACCATAGTTTAACCTAAATTTTGTTTTTTCAAACATATAGTAATATAACTTTGGCGTGGTGATTTTGTTAACAATAGATTTCATTAGTATATACATATAGTTTGAGATGAAATTGGAATGTTTGGGGACTAATTTAGAATGAATGTCACAGTCTAGGGATGAGATTGAAATGTTCAAAATTTTGAGATTCAATTTAAAATGATGCGTATAATTTAAAAATGAAATTAAAATATTTAAAAGTTTAGAGACCAATTTAAAATGATGGTCATACTTTAAGAACATGTGACGCAATTAATTATTTTCTTTTCTCTTGCTTTTATGTATGGCTTTGGCGAGGATAATACAAGCAATTAAAGCCTCACGCTATTATTATGTTTGTTTGCAAAGAAAGCAACTAATTAGCGCCTGTTTATTAGGGATTTGCAAATTCGGGTACTGAATGTTATTAGATACTTGAATTTTGTGGTTATTTGATATTTTTTCCATTTTTAAATTATAAATTAAAAAATATATATACAAATTTAAATGTTCGAAACTTCGAATTACATACTCCAACATCCGAACATAAAATTTAAAAGTTCGAAATACAAAATCTAATAATCCATAATATAAATAATATATTATATTTTATATATATATATATATAATAAAAAAAAAACTAACCAGGTACTCGGGTACCATGGAAAACTCAATTTTGTGACCCGGGCCGAGCCGATCGGGTAATTTTTTTAAAAAAAATTACTCGGTTTTTTAAGTTCGGATCGGGTCAATCGGGTCAGGTATTTTTGCACACCCTTACTGTTTATCATTTTTTTTTTGAAGTGATATAAAAAATACTTTTAGAAAGTGTTGTTTCAAATTCAAGTGTGTACAATTATTGTTAAAAATATTTTTCAAGATATAAAATAATTATTTTAAACGTTATCTTATAAAATTTAAAATATATTAATTTAAATTATAATTAAATTTATTAATTTATACATCGTAACGTTTAAAAAAAAATTCTCTCATGTGACCTATCGTTTGAGAAGAAGAGGAAACTTCGTGATTACTGCGCTACTGAACGCCCATGATGGAGGACAACCTGCCGGTCACAGAGGTGGCCCAGGTAGGAGAAAAATCTGAAACTACAGGCAAAAACTACAAACGAATCAGAACTTCAGAAGGAGAAGAAACGACGAAAGAAAGAACATGGACAAGGACTTGGAAAGATACTGTGGCAGATTCACCCATCTTAACCGAGATGTTTAACAGCTCGACAAGAATCAAGGAAGAAGAATATGAATCGGAGGTTGAAGAATAGATGGAGGAAGATGGTATCCCAACAATCAAGATTGATAAAGAAGTGAAAGAGAGAATACGTAAACCATGGAGGAAAGCCTTGATTATCAAAGTTATGGGGAAAACGATTTCTTATAAGATTCTAATAAGAAGAATCACCTCGATGTGGAAAGTTGAAAGCGATTTTGACTGCATCAATCTGGGTAATGGTTTTTACGCCATAAACTCCAAAGCATGAATGATAGGATCAAAGTCTTAACAGAAGGACCTTGGAAGATTATGGACCATTACAGAATAAGGTGAAATTCAACGATCATGTTGAGGTTCCAACTGATGGGAGGCGTGGAGGCCTCATTATCCTATGAAATTCGAGTCAATTAACGTTGAAGATCAAGTATAACACTGACCAGGCGGTTCATTGTGAACTAAAGGAACATGACAAGTTTGGTTAACAACCTTCGCTTAGGTTCAACACCACACCAATAAAAAATCTGAGTTTTGGAACGATATGAGCGGCTACTATAACGCTGTTGATAAACCTTGGACCGTTGTGGGTGACTTCAATGATATTTCCTCGACCGAGGAAAGAGAAGGTAGTAGCTCGAATTGTATCGATCGTATTATTCAATTTCGGGAATGTTGAGACAGACGTATCTTGAAAGTCTACCTTGTTCTTATCCCAAAACTGGCGTGGCCCATAGGTTGACCTTATTCCGCCCTATAAGTCTCTTCAACACTTCTTATAAAATTCTGGCCAAGACTCTGGTTCATTGAATCAGACCTACTCTCTAAAGAATTATTGGTCCGTATCAAAACAGTTTCTTGGCTCAAAGAAGTGCCTCGGACAACATCCTATTGGGTCAGGAGGCGGTCCATACCCTCATGAATTTTCAAGGCCGAAAAGGGGCAGCGATCATGAAAATCGACCTCCAAAAAGCCTTCGACAAGGTCAACTAGCAATTTCTTGAGTGTTATACGAATACGAGTAACGAGACTCCGAATTATTTATGTCAACTAAGCGGTATTCCTCGGACGAATAATCTCGAAATATACTTGAGTGTTCCAATCATCCATAATAGGGTAAACACAGACACTTATGCTCCCTTGGTGGAAAAGGTGATGAAGAAATTGGCCAGCTGGAAAAGGAAGGCTCTATCTCTGGCAGGTCATCGGACTTTGGATCAATCCGTTACTTCGACCATTCCAGTGCACACGATGCAAACAGCCATGATATCGACGTCAACGACTGATAAGTTGGATAGACTAAACTGAATTTTCTTATGGGAAGGAGACCAAATTACACTCACAATCATCGAACCAGTTTGGACATTATTTTTAAACGAAAGACAGCAGCGTGTCTCGAAATACGAAAAGCAAGATTAACGAACCAAGCGTTAATGGGGAAGAATGGATAAAGAATGTTCCAAGAACATAACACCATTTGGTGTAAAGTTTTCAAAGACAAATATCTGAAGAACACGTGTTTTATGGATGCGAGTAACCTGGGAAAACTGGTTCACTTGAAAGTTAATTGTGATGGTTATTGAAAATGGCTCGCTGGAAACTTGACATCATATGGTGTTGTTAGTGCTCCTTTCCGTTGTATCTGTCGTGCTTCAACCAGCGATGTCATCTTCGATCATACAATGATATAAACTTTTGCTTACTATTTGTTATTGTTTATTGATTTTAGATTTTATTGAATTTGTGTGGATTTGCTTTAGGGGTTTAGTTTGGCGAATGGGAAAAGATGACGGTGATTTCAGTGATGATGACTTAATGTAAGTATTGAAGTTTGGGTTTAGGAAATTTTCGGGGTGATTTTTATTTATTATTTAATTTATATTTAAATTGATGTCACAAATTGATCGAATTCGAATATCAACTTAATTAAAAAATAATTAAAATTTATTGTTTTAGATAGTAATTAAGATATTTTAATATAGTTTTTTGATATATAAATCTTCAGCACTCTATCCATAATTTTTTATCGAATAACTTTTTATAAATATATTTAATTTAAAACGTTAATATCATTAAAAAAATTTATTCGGTTGATGTGAATTTTAAAAAAAAAATTACCATTAAATCTCAGTTTTTATTTATAAGGTGGAATTAGGATTCACCCAGATTTATGAAGAAAAAATTTATGATAATTTTACAACTTATTATTATATTCTTCAAAACAAATTTCTAATAAAAATCTCATTTTTTTTATTTTTAGATAAATTTTCTAATAATTTTCAGCACCTTATAGCCATGTATTCTGTATCCATCCATGGATTCCTTCAACCCAAGTGGTTTAGAAAAGTTCTCAGCTCCACCACCACAACTATCGCAGCTCGGCCAAGAAGCCGCCACAAACGACAGACACTCGTGTTAAGACTAATACTACAGTCCCTTGGTCATCAGGCCTCTGTGACCGCTTCTCTCCCTGGATACGAGAAGTGCCGATGACTTTGGCCAGTATCCTATTGGCAGTGGAAGAAGGGATGAGCCGATGAACAAGAGAGTGGATAAAATTTCATCTTTGTTTAGTAGTTTAAGGTTGAATATGAACTTGAATGTATAAAAATGAGAAGCCTTTGGCTGATCCAACAAATATGTTGAAGTACACAATATGAACTTCAAACAAAATCCAAAGAATACAACCCACTGCCCACTGTTATAAGAGACAAACACCTCAACAATCTTGAATAACTCATCTTTAAAACTACCTTTCTAGCCAAATGTTTCCATGATCAAATTTTCCATCGTGCAACTCGAACTCATACGAGAAACAAAACCGGATATGCTGCATGTGTTCCAACGAGACGGAGAATCGGAATTTTCAATAGATTTTGATGCTGTTAAAACAGAAACAAGTTCTACAAGGAAACAGCGCCCATGAGCAAAGCACCTATTATCACAGAGGTTGTGAAAGAACCACTCCCATGGTATTGTGGTGGGCATCCTGAACTCGTATCGTTCAACGACGGAGCCAGTGATGTGCCATTAAATAAAGTCCCGTTTTTCCCGAAACTACTGTGAAAATTGAAGTCATATAATCAGATTGCTTCACGGCCATCATAATCTAGCTTGAAGAAAATAATAACATTTAGAAGCATTAGTGCATACCTTCCAGGAAATCTACACGAACCATGACCTGCACCAATGGACAATGTTAACCGTCAGCTCGTCAATTCTCGTAATAAAATGAAAATTATGATATTTGTGGTCTTATTCTATAAGAACTAATATCTCAGTCACATACTTGGATCAGTTGTAGTGATGCTAGCCACCCCCTTGAAATCACATGTCCCAGGAGACTTGGCCATCCTCTGGTAATATGCATTGAAAGCATAAGTTGAGTGGGAAACCACGTTATTAGGCTCATAACACGGATGCCCCTGCAACAACGGTGAACAGTTGACTTCCCCTGGTCCACATGCCCAATCAAGAGCTGCTTGTAACATCTTCGGATCGGCACCCCGCTTCGCAACACAAAATGTTTGGTTTGTAGTGTCATTCGCAAAAACAGTACCAGCACCTGTCAAATGCATGGTATAAACTGGTATTCCATTGGCATCGAATAGCCCCCAGTTCTTTTCCGAGTCTGATCCAGTTCTCAAATCTTCATTGTAAAGCTCATAGATGTATGTACTAACTGCAATCCTAGGGTGTTTAGGAGTCCCAGTCTTGTTAAGAACGTGCTTGATCAAGTTACTGTTGTATGTATTGGCATTGTCAACTATAGCATCGGGCTCAGATGAGTCACCCTTAGAGGGCCAACCAGACTCCGTTACTACAACCGGAATATTGGTGAAGTTTAAATAAGACATTGCAAAATATGCTGCATCGACAACAGCATCAAAAACATTAGTATAATGCAGGAGTGTGTTAGCATCAACAGCTTCTTTGTTAGGAGGGAGAGGACGGAAAAGGGCATAGTCCAATGGGATTTTTCCATTTGATTGCACGTAATCATAATACGGATATACATTGAGCATGAGGTACGACCCTGTTGACTGCAAAAATTTTAGTAACGGAATCATGACTGGATCCCATGATCGGTTAAAGAAGGCTTGAGAAGGTGGAAAAGAGTCCATAATAATCGAAGAAGAATGCGGAGTAGAGACTTTGATTTGACTGTCAAGATTAGAAGCAACAAGAGCAGAATGGATGAACTTCAAGGCAGAAACTAGGATGGGACCGGCATTCGGGAGTGCATTGAGAACTTCCGATCCAACAGCTATTGCCGTGATGTTGGTGGCAGGGACATGGGAAACAATATTGCGAGCCACCCAATTAGCTGCAGTGGCATTTGACTGACCGATACCAAGGAGTTGGTCATTGGGGACAGAGACAGTCACCTGGATGCCTGTGTTGGCAAGCGCGAGGAGAATGGCTCGGTCAGCATCATAAAGCCTGACATGTCTTATACCCTGAGCCTTGAGAAGGGCAACCACTTCAGTAGGGCTGGGCATGTCGGAAATGTCCGTGCCGATGTTCACACCAATAAAGGCATCTGCAAAGAGAGATCCCACATACAGATATGAATCAAACAACCAAGTCGCAGAAAGAAAATCACCAACTCAATTAACTACAGAAAAGTGCAGTTCAATCGTAGAAGTAACATTTTCAATGATATAACCATTTACATGATTATCTTCATCAATGGATGTTAAATATCAGATAGTAAAGCACATGAATTCATAACTCAGTTGACAGTTGGTTGGATCTATATCCAAGATTATATATTAAAGTTTTCTTCTTTTTGGAGGAATATATTAAATTAAATCATCATAAGAAACATTTCAAAGAGGTGATCAGCTTCTACATACATACACATATAATGGACCGATTACGCAAGAATGTCATCTTTCTACACTTAAGATGACAATACTACCCTCCAATGTACACTCCCTAGGATGCCAATACATTCAACATTTATAGCCCTTCCATAAGGGTCATTTTGGTCCTACAGAATATTCTCTGAAAAAAAAATGCAGTTTCAGACAGGTAAAGCAATACCACATGAGCTGGGACGCATTTAGAGATTCCCATCAAAGATGGAAATTTCAGAGGAGTTTCCAACAATGAGAAAGACTGTTCTCTTTCTCTGTAAAGTAAAGTAACATTGTGATTTCAGTTTTTTTTATATAAAAAAATCGAATCTTCTCTTGATCATTCAAACAAATGGTTGGAACCCAGAAATTGCAGAGACAAGTTTACATAAAACATATCAATGCCTATGAAGAAGTAAGTTCTAAACGAAAAGTAGAGAAAAATAGACAAAACCCTTCACTGAAACAACAATGAATTGGATATAAACAACAAAGACAAAAATGGTTTACTAACAGAGATAATCAAAAGCATCCACAAAAGCAATGAAGCTAAAGTCTAAGTTGAGTAAGTGGCTTCAACGAAACTCACCTTCATCACCGGAAACAGCAGATACAAGCAAGAGCAAAAGCAGCAGGAAAACAGCCATTTGATGAAGTAAATGCTTCGATCTTTCGAGACTAATGCAAAGCTATTGAGTTCAACCTCAAAAAGAACCCACAGACATAGGAGAAACCCCCGAGGGAAAAAAGGAGATAGGAAAGGAGGCTCCTTTTGAAGTAGAAATATATGAAGTGGTGAACTGCTACTGTAACGAGAAAGGTGGGATTTAATTTAAATTATGGAAAAAATAGAGGTTTTTCTGTTATTAGCTCGGATAGATTGATAAAGTCCTCGTGTCAGAAATCCTACGGCCTAGATTTAAACTCTGTGGACTGCTATCATTAAAGCTTATCACATGATATAACATATCATAGCTTTGTATATTTTTATTATTATTGATATTTTATTTATTAATCAAATAAATGAATAATATTATAAGATTTATAATAACAACAACTTTTTTTATTTAACTTTTTATTTATAATATCAAAATTAAAATATTTAATGTTTTATTTTTTTGGTACAGTAAAATTTAGGTTAGGAGTGATTCCTAAATATTCATGAACTTGATACGATGAGTAAGTGTCTTTGGGTACTACAACAAAATGGAAGTCAATCACCTATTGAATTACCTAGGTGAAAATGATCATATTCAGAGGTCCAAAATTTAGAATAAATTATAGATAGTGTTATTAAAAATTTTATTGAGAATGGAGATGATAATGATATAATATCTTTGGAACCAATTACGCGGAAGAAAACACCCATATCGATAATAACTCTTCACAATTTGTTGTTATTGTATGAGAATGCAACACACTTTTGGATACAATAAAGAAAGTTATAATTGAAATACGACTAGATTTAAATTTTAAGAATAAACAAAAAATAATATAATCATATTTATTAAGTCATCTTAATTATATTTATAATTTTATAGAATTATTAATTTATCATTTTGAAAGGACGATAAATTTATATAAGAATCTTTTAAAAAATTATTATCTTATTAATTTAAATCTCACACTTAAATAAGAATAGAAAATTATTATTTAAGAAAGATTATTAATTTATTAAATATTAATTTATAAAAGTCCTACTGTAATAAAGACATTAATATTATCACGGCTATTTTTTTTGGCGTAAAATCCGATTAAAGCAACAATTTACAAGGAGAGTAGTGTCTCGTTGCTGACGTGTCATGGTTGATTGGATTCAACAGTCACTATCTAGCAGATCTTTCATTATTATTATTTTCCTGTAATAATTCTGTTTTTTATAGGTAAAATTAAGAGAAAAAAATATTGGAAAACAAAATAAAATTTAGGGATGGTAACTAATCATTCGAATAAATAATGAATTTTTGGGAATTTTTTTTAAAAATGTATTGTAATTTTTTATTAGTTCGAATAATGATCAGTTGAAATTATTTTTTGAAACAGAATATTTGTTACGGTATAAGTTTAAGATGTATGACTTATAATATGACTCTAATATAATTTTGGGAAGACGCATTGCATTCAACGCGTCTCCCTCCATATTTTGTTATTTTTGTTGGTTTATGTTTTTTATTTTAGGTTTAGGATTTAGGGTTTAGATGTACGATCTAAGTTTAGGGCTTAAAATTTAAGATTTATGTATCATTTAGGATTTAGAGTTTTGGGTTTAAATTTTAGAGTTCAAGATTTAATATTATAAGTTTAAAACATTTTTGGGAGGTGCATTGAGTGCAATGAGTCTCCCCCATATTTTAGTATTTTTTGTTATTTTTAATTTTGGATTTAAGATTTAAAGTTTATACGTATGATTTAAAGTTTAGATATTATGATTTAGAGTTTATGATTCAAAGTTTAGAGTTTAACTGTAATTTTGATCATTATTACAAAAAAGAATCAATCACAATGTGCTTCCCAATTGAAATCACACTGTGTTCATTACAATTTAGGAATTACGGTAGAATATATATTATTCGAGCAAATAATTTTAGTTCACTATTATTCGAGTAATTTTTTTCCTAAAAATTAAAAAAAGTAACCTGATTTTTTTTATAATATAGATAAAGTTGTCAATAACTGAAATTAATTTTGACAACATTATCGATAGCTATTGATAATTTATTTTTTAATTTTTAGATCAAATTTAAAAATAACTTAAAATATGAGATCGAGCCCCACGGAGGATATTTCATAATTTGGAAGTCTCCACGGAAGCTGCTCTTAACCTGGCGTTTGGGGGCAGTCTACTATCATATCTCTCCCTATCTCATTACATATAGGAAAAAAGGGTCGGCTAATTTAAAGAGATATGGTTGCATTAATATAATTTAGAGGTGATTAATTATTCGGATTCAATTATGTTTATTCACGTAAATTAACATTAGATTATATATTTATATTTGATGTTAGATTTATATTTTCGAGGAGTGCCAAACAATCTTATATGCAGAACTAAATCCTTCAAAAATTTTAATTCAAACCTCTTAATTTTTTAATGCTTTAAGTTGCCTACAAACTCTATCACTAAGATCCGTCAATGCTTACATTTTACTTCCCCTATGAAGTTGATTTCATTTCACGTTTTAAGGTTAACTCGTATAAAATATGGCTGAAGAGTTTCATTTATGATCTTAGGTTTTTAAATTCAAGCTAAATATTGTAACAATTTAATTTTGTCTTCGTGGCAAATAACAATAAATATTAAAATTTAATTAAACCTGTCGATATTAGATATTTAACCATAGAAGAACATGTTAAAGAAAAGAAGCTAAGAAAGTGAGCATTGAACACTCTAACACTTTACTACGTGCCACCACACAATGTATATAAACATCATGGGTCTTGTTCTTAGCTTGTAAAATTTCATTGTACGAGTGATTACAAAAGATTTTATTAAGTTTGACGTTTCTCATATTTTATTTACGTGCACATTCATTATTATTCTAAGAAAATATCACTAAAATTTAGAGTTGGAGTAAATAGTAGGGATCGGCATGAGACCCGAACCCGACGGGTTATGATCGACCCAACTCGATCGGGTCGATTTTTTTTAAAAATCGGATTAGTGTCAGGTCGGATCGGGCTTTTTTTAATGTGGTGTTCGGGTCGGGTTCGAGTTTATGGTGAAAAATACCCGACCCGACTAGAAAAATATATAATTTTACCTAAAATATTTAAGAATAATTACAATAATACCCCTCTATATATTATTTTTTTCAATTAAGTCACTATTTTTATTGAATATAAATATTTTTATTATTATTTCGGATCGGATCGGATCAAGTTTTTAAGTTATATATCTGGTCGGGGTCGGATCGGATGAAAACTTATTTTGATCGGGTCAGATCGGGTCTCGGGTGGAGGCCTCATTATTCTCAGGTCGAGTCGGGTGGACAAAAAACCCAACCGAACTCGACCTATGTCCATCCCTAGTAAATAGTGAGTTTATTTATTAAAAATTTTGTGTTAACAGTTGAAAAATGATATGTTGAGATATATAGAGAATCTATTCAAATTTCAAGAGAAAAACATTGTCATTATCCATGGATAATGTAAACCAAGTAGGAAAATGTTATAATTTTAGATTTGTGGGCTATTACTGCATTTTCTATTTTATTTTTATGATAATTTTCAATTAGGCGATGATGTGTGTGGTCAAGATCCCCTAAACACATAAACAAATATTTTGATCTAAATTTTTAAAAATTAAAAAAAGTTTAAGGGTCACTTTTGTCCATATAATAGATTTAATTTATCAATTTTGTCCCTACTAATTTTACATCAATCTAACCCTCAAAGTTATTTATTTACATCATTCTATATCACCCCTAAATTATATACTCTAAATTATAGTTTAGGATTTAAGGTTTATATGTTATGTGTTATGATTTAGGGGGTGTTTGGTTCAAGGATTGTGGGATTCCCCTAGGATGAGAATCCTACATTCCCATGTTTGGTTGGCCGGGAATCTCATTTTCGGTAATGTTTTATTACCAATAGTAGATTTTTTGTAGTATATTACCGGGAATGTCATTACCTCCCTTCCCTTAGGTATTGTAACATTACTGGCGTTTTGGACTAAAATGCCCTTAAATTTTTATTTTTTTTCAAAAATATCATTCTTCTGTTATTGAATAATAAAAATTATACGAAGGTTAAATTACAAATTTATCCTTATTAAATTATTTTAGATTTACAAAAAAGTCTATAATTAAAATTTTATATGAAGTTCGGGGGTTAAAAAAATTACCCTTTCATTAAACCTTTTTTATATTTTAAATTTTGTAAAAAAATTATATAAATATTATGAATTTAATTTTTTAAAGAAAATATATAAATATTTTATAATTTTTAATATTATACAAATATATAATAATGACAATTTGGTCAAATATACATTCTAATAATCTTTTATTCATTTAACCAAACACGATAATCTTACATTCCTGCTAAACCAACCAAACACAAAATACAACATTCCTAGTAATCCTATTCCCTGATAATCTTTTATTCTCACTGGTTATCTTACATTCCGTGAACCAAACGCACCCTTAGGGTTTATAATTTAGTGTTTTAAATTAGTGGTAGGGTATATAGTTTGTTCAACTGGTAAACAACTTGATATCGTTTAAGTAAAGTTTCGAATTTGAGTCATTTGTAGGCAAAAAATTACTGTTGATACTTATCTACCAAAATTAAATGTGCGAAACAACAAAAGGAAGATATATGAAATTAATTATGATGTATTTGTTTAACTAAAAGTATTTAATTTTTTTAAAAAAATAAAAATACATTTTGTTAAAATATCATAGAAAAAAATTAAAATTTCAGAAAGAAAATAAATCCATTCCTCAAAAACTATTTTCAATCCGAGAGAGAGTCGTACCCGACCCGAGTACCCAGTTCATTTACCCGAACGGATGGTTTGATGAATCTCTCTCAATTTCAAATTTTACTGTATAGTAATTTTAATATACAGTTAAAAAAAATATTATCGATTTTATTTTTTTTTAAATAAAATCAATAAAAGTTTTTTAAAAATATTATTTTTTAAAAAAAATAATAACAAAATCAATAATATCAATCTATTAAGACTTAGTTATCTCCATTGGGTCGGCTTCTATGAGTGAATCAGTCGTGCTGGCATAGTCGATAAAATTAGTATTACCAATTCCAGAATTTCAAAAAGCTAGGGAAGATAGAAAAAAGAAAACATGGATCAAACGCAGAGATCAGTGGCAGCAGCAGCTGCAAATTCCCGTGCCTATCAATTACACCCCGCACGAGCTGCCATTACCGATCTCTTCAATCTTTACTTAGGAGTGGTAATTTCTTTTGCTTCCTTCTTTTTTCTTCAGTTGTTTAAATAATTTTCTTCTCCGGAGCATGTTTATTCTTTTCAATTTTCTTTGCAGAGAAGTAGCCGCCAAAAAGCTGATGATTCTGTTCGAGAACCACCGTAATTCACTTCTTTTTGAATCTTGATTGAGGTTTAATTGATTGTTTTAAAGAAAAAAAATTAACTTCAAAAATTTTCAGGAACAAAACCCATAAGCGTGAGCTCGCTCTTAATAGGGAGCTTCCTTCCCGAAATGAGCAGTTCCTCATAGATTTTGAGCAACTTCAGACTCAGTTTGGTGCAAGTTCTCCCATTTTTAAAGCATCGGTGTTACTTTTTTTGTAACACCCTAATTTAGGGGTTAAAATTAAGAAATTATAGAGTGGCGGATTTAATTGATATTTTGAAAAAAATATTGGGGATTAAATTGTAAAGTTTTAAAGTTGACAGATCATTTTATAAAGTGCAGGAAATTCAGTGGCTAAACCTATGATTTAACTATTTTTATTTAGGAGTTAATATAACCCCATTTCCAGTGCATTTTCGGCAGAAAATGCTCATAATTCCTCTCCTAGTCACCAACTTCCAACTCCGATCTATTCGCCGTCCGACCTCCAAACGACGAGCCGAAATCACCATCGTGTTCGTTGTCAATCGAGGAACAAAACCCCTCAAACCTTTCGTCGTGAATCATCGTCGTTCGTCGTGAATTTCATTCGGAAGTATCGTCGGTAATAAATCGGTTTTAGTTGGGTTTTCATCGATTCACGACGATCGGGTCATCCGTTTACGACACCTCCCGCACCATCGTGTTCGTTGCATCGTTCCGAGTTTGCCGGTGTCATCCTTGGTCTCTGTAGACGGCGGCGCGTGAAGAGGTGAAGCGGTCAAAGTTTCCGATTTGTTGAAATCGAGCTCTCTTCCGTTCAAAATTGTGAACCGAGCTTTGTATGTATCTCGAAATCGCTCAAAATAATTTTTAGAAATTTTTCCGGGATTTTATCACTGTTCACGCGCCCCCACTGAGTGTGGGGAAGGAAAAATGACCGGTTTGACCGGTTTTGTAACCCATTTGACCGGTTTGACCAGTCACAACCCGACCCGACCCGACCCGTTGACTCGACCCGTTAACCCGTTGACCGTCGTTGACCACTTTTGACCAAAACTTTGACCGGCTTTGACCGGGCATTAAACAACCTTTGACTTCGACCGAGTATACCTATCCTGACATTTTTCAACGTTCCAAATCCGATTCCGCTGCCCGTTTTTCGAAATTCGAACCCGAAGACCTCGAAATTGCCGGTCAAACCCGTTGACTTTGATTTTGACCGAAAATTCCAAATTTCCGAAAAGTCATATTTTATGCTTTCGACGTCCTGAATTCGAATTTGAAGTCCGTTTTGCCAAATTCGAACCCGGTAAGCCGTCTTTCACTAATTTATCACCCGATTCGATCCGTTTATCGCAATTAAGCTCTGTTTCTGATATAATTTATGTTGATATGTATTTGAGGAATTATTGGAAGCTGAATTGAGGATCAAAGGCATTCGAATGGATTTTTTATGGTCGATCAGTATTGTAAGGAAATCGAGGTAATACTTTACTACCTCTTTATGCTTTATGGAACATGTTTATATTGATAAATGCATGAACAAAATAATGTTGGACACTTTGGTGGAGTTGAATAATTTATACACTCGATATGATGTGGTAGAAATTCTGTACTGATTACGGATCGAATGACTAATATAAGAGATTGAGGAATTGTTAGATTAAATTACAAGTTTGTGATTAGTGATAAAGAAATCAGCCCTGTATCTGCAACTTATAATTTATTTCATCAAAGGTTAAATGTTAAAAAGTACTTGGATGAGAAATTGTGAGAATAATCTGGTAGGGTAAAATTACGAAAATACCCTTATATTGTAAGATGACAAGAATTGTCTCTGAAAGTTGGTTAATAACTCTGAAAAGACATATTGATCTGGTAAAAACTATTGATGTGCATAAGAAATGCTAGTTTTGATTAGGAAATGCATATAACCGGTTTTTAGTCTTTTGAGGGTTTGTGAATGATACTAGAAGTCTGTTAAGGGAATCATTTCAAGATCAGAGAGTGTTCAAGAAATAAATTAATCATAGGATCTCTAAATTATAATTATTTTCGTTAAGAGCTAATATCGAAATTATCTGGTTAAGAAATTACGGAAATGCCCTTAAGAGGTAGAATAGTCTGAGTTGACTCTGAATGAGAAAATACTTAAGGGATTCGTACTTAACTCGATTAAGTACGGATTTAATTGTTAAGATCATGACTTTGTACAGAAAATTCATGATATTTCGTTTGTAAAATCTGAGAAGACACTTGACTCGAAAATATCCGAATAATGAGCAAATACTTGAAGAATAATTTATAGGGGGTATTATGCTGTCAGAATTGTTCGAAAGGACTAAAGTGAATGATAAGATTGAATTAAATAATAATACCGGATGGAAGGAAAAGATTGAAATACTGTAGATCTGTAAAATGACCAAAATACCCCTGTAATGGAAATGACCCAAGAATATCACCAAGCTCAGGAATGATTGGATATCCTCGAGCTCTGAAATGAATGGAATAAAACTGAACACCAAAATTTCCAAAATACCCTCATGACCTATACCAAGTAAATGCCTTAGATTAATTAAGGAATCCAAATAAGCATAGGTATTGGCCTATCTTTAAAAGTAATGGAACACAATTTAAGTGAGTAGATCAACCCTAGAGCTATGTCAATACCTGAATGGCATAGATATTACTGGAATGTGTGTTCGTCTTCTTAAGTTTGGCTCGATGACAAATTTTGGAAGTATTCAATTCAGCTCAGATCTAGATCGTATTCAGTACTAGGAATTGGATGTTTGTTCGACAAATCAACCACGAAGACCAAATTGAATGGAATGGAAGTACAACATGTATCTGAAATTCAGGAACGTTTAAATTATTCTGGAAAATCCCGAAGTAACTGGATTGGACTTGAATGTTAAATAAATTAAGTAACCACAAGGACTGAGGATTTAATAAGTGAGTTGGATGAATCCGGAAATGTTAAGGAACATATATGATGTAATGTTATTATGGATTATGAATTACAAAATCAAGTATGTCAGTATTTCATGATATGGTGAAAGCGTGAACATGAAATAAAGACATTGGAAGATTTATTCAACGTTAATTTCGAAAGTGATATATGAACAAGAATTTATGGTATTAAAGAGTAAATACCCTGGAAGGAAAATGAATTGACCAGTCGACATAGATTGTTAAGGTTCTGAATCTTCGGTGTTAAGTTGTTCGATTATCCGCTCAATTGATATGGATGTAAAAGATCCTGAATACCCTTCTGATTACGTACAACTTCTGAAAATTTTCCGAATAAGATATGATCCTGATAATTCACATTCTGAATAACTGATGATTCCGTCAGTTATTGAACTTTGTACAATAGTGATTCTAAATTCCGACATTCTATCGGTATACTGAAGATCTGTATTTCTCTACTTCCTAAGATTATCCAGTACCTTTGAATAATATTTGTAAACTCTGGTGTGTTCCCTACTTATATGAATATTTTATCTGATTTCTGATTTGAATTCTGTTTTGACATCTGATCTGAAATATGTTCTGATTCCTAACCTGGATTCTGTTCTGATATTTGATCTGAATTATGTTTTGATTTTTTATATCTCCGTTTACCGACGGAGAAATGTTTTAAATGGGGGGTATTGTTGAAGGAAGAATTTTCGCAAGTTCCTCGGCTTTGTGCTCAGGGCCTTATATGTTGTGTTGGGTTGGGTGTATGGTTCTGGGGAACCTACACATTATGTTGTGTTGGGATGGGGGTATATATATATATATATTTTAAAAAGATCTGAAAAGTTACATGATTTTTGGGAACACACTAGAAAACCTATTCTGATCTCCTGAACTCAGTCATCCGAAATATTTCTCTGAACTGAAAGCTCATCGTTCGTTACCACCTGAAATATCAGTAGGATCTTTGCTCAGCATAAAAATCTGTACATGTTCGGAAACAATAAGGAAATATATATTTATTTGTATCTGCACGTTCATCAGCATCATCTGGTAGTTCTGTATTACTGAGCTTTCCAAAGCTCACTCTATTACTCACATTTTCATGTTAAAAGAATTGTACCAGTGCATCTATCGACTTCAGTAAGGGAGTTCGTCCGGCGTTGTTGCAGAGAACGGTACATGTGATTAGGGGGCATGTAATTGTATTTTGTTTTATATACGAGTCGTGAAAATCTATTTTATTTTTTTAAATAGTGGAAAATGATTTTATAAGTTACACGTTTCAATAAAAGTTTTAAAATTTCCGCTATTTTTACGGTGGGTCGCTCCGGTGACCCTAATGTGACTTCCCAGATCGGATCGGGTTACTCGCATCGGTCTGTGGGGGTTACATTTTTCTTTCTTGTTTAATGTTTATTTTTAAACTGCCTCGTTGTTACATTTTCTACTTGATGTACTGAAAAAGCAGACCATAAAAAGCTAATTTTAATCAAAGAGAAAATTGTGAGGCCAACTGGATTTATTATTACATTAACAAGCTCCCTACAACTAATTATACACACACGAGGACATTTTCTCTACGAGTTAACAACCTTTGTCATTAATTTTAGTAAAATTACAACATTTAGTAATCTTAAAGAGTTTCCTCTTCCTCTGGAACATGTTTGTAAAAACATTGTCGATATTAAAGTAAAATTGCAAATTGTTTTATATAAAAGAATTTACATTTTTAATTTACTATCCTACTTTTCTATCCAAAATGTAGAAGCAGCGAGCAAGTACTAATAGTAACAATCAAATGGCAACTCAATTAATCTGTCATAATATCAAGTTGTTTCTAAACTATTTTTTTGTGTTGATTCTATGCCGTTCTTGTCAGGACCAAGATCAGTTGCAGTCTGTGACGGAATCTGTTCTAATATCTTTGGTTATTCAGTGTTGTAGTCATGCACCACGGGCTGAATTTCTTCTTTTTGCTTTACGTAGCTTGTGCAGTATAGGATACATTAATTGGGGTACCCTTTTGCCATCCCTTCTCTCTGCAGTTGCCTCTGCAGAAGTGCCAGTGAGTCAAGGGAGTCAGGGAATGCCTTCAGTTTCATCAACAAGTTTATCACAGTCTGGAATGATGCCATCTACTAGTGTAATTGCTAACACTTCTAATTTTCAGTCGACGAATCGTGCATCTACGTTAACTCCAGTTCATGTTATCGGGTCTCCAGCACAATCTACAATTGAACAATCTTCGGGTGCCACTTTATCCCCTGTAAAATTATCTGATATAGCCTGCAACGGTCAACTGTCTACAAGTAGGATAGATTCATCTATAAGAGCTAACGCTATAAGCAATTTACGTCAGTTATGCTGCAAGATCATTTTAACTGGGCTTGAGTGTAATTTGAAACCAGTGACTCGAGCTGAAATTTTCTACCGTATGCTGAATTGGCTGGTTAATTGGGATCAAAGGCAACAGGGGAATGAGGAATGTGATGGAAAGTCCTGGAGACTGGACAAGGCTCTAATTGAATGGCTGCACAGTTGTTTGGATGTAATTTGGTTGCTGGTTGAGGAAGATAAATGCAGAGTGCCCTTCTATGAATTACTTCGAAGTGGATTGCAGTTTATAGAAAACATTCCTGACGACGAAGCCTTGTTCACACTTATCTTGGAAATACATAGGAGGAGAGATATGATGGCTATGCATATGCAAATGTTAGACCAACATCTTCACTGCCCAACATTTGGAACTCATCGGATATTGCCACAGACAATTCCTAACATATCTGTTGAAGGTGTGGCAAACTTACGATATTCACCAATTACCTATCCAAGTATGCTTGGAGAACCGCTTCATGGGGAGGTGATGACTATAACAAACTTATTATATGTATCTAAATACATCATACTTTCATGAAACTGAAATGATGTCAAGTTTCCCTTAGTTTCTTTTGATCTATGTTACTCCGACTGTTAATTTTCCTTGAAGTACATGTCCATAAAACAAGGAGGTGGGGTATGATCCTCAACATTTGTTGACAAAACTTAGAAAAAAATGAATATACATATAGATACATGACAATCATCCCTATGTTTGAGTAACATGGCTTTTGATAGCTTTGTTAAAAAAATATTAGTCTATAATACAACTATTTAAGTAATAGTGTGATTCAATGTTACATATTAGAGGTTCTTTGTAATCTACTCTTTTGATTGCAATTCTTCCAGCTACCTATTGAGATAGGAGCCTTTGAGCTTTTACCTGCCTGTTCTAACACACCCAAGGAAAGTGCTAGTACAAAAGAAAGGAGCAGGTTGTGAAGCTGCTGCATCTGCTCTCTTGGTCAATGGGTGTAGGTTATGCAATAGATAAGGATAATTAGTTAGTATTTTAATATAACACTAACTCTTAGAGAGCTAGATAGATAAGGATAACCACTAAGTAGTTTACTTCTAATAGAAAACTTACTCCTAACTTTTTCTATAAAAAGATGTATTTTCACCATTCACTAAATATAAATAAAAAGAGTTCCTTTTTTCTTCTCCACTATATTGTTTACTCTTTATCAACATGGTATCAGTTAGGTGACCGATCCTTTTCCTAAATCTAGTCGATTTTTTTACCCTAAATTTAGCATTCGATCATGAATTCCGCCACTCCTTCATCGGAGGTCACTTCGGAATTCCTCGTTAATTCGCCCCATTCAAACCTTTCTGATGTTTCTTTAGCCTCTTTCACTTATTCCCAATCAGTACCTGTAGGTAGAATTCCTTTTACTACTTTGGCTAATACATCTACCACTCCTACTTGGATTGTGGATTCTGGTGCAAGTGATCATATGACAGGTGATCTTCGGCTTTTTCACACTCTTCATGCCGACTCGTCTATCTCTCATATTCGAACAGCTGATGGTTCTCTATCTGGTGTTGCCGGTCATGGGTCTATTCGAATAAATCAGGACATTTTGTTATCTCATGTTCTTTATGTTCCCAATCTCACTTGCAATCTTATCTTCATTGGCAAGTTGTCTGTCGATTTATGCTGTACCACGAAATTTAACTCTGATTTTTGTGAATTTCAGGATTCCAGCTCGGGGAAAGTGATTGGCAGTGCTAGGCTTTGTGGGGGGTTTTTACCTACTTCCAGTAACTTTATTTTCCCACCCATCTACTTCCTTCAATCGATGTTATGCTATTGCATTTTCGTTTAGGACATCCCAGTTTCTTTTATCTTGCAAAATTGTTTCCACATTTACCATGATCCATAGTGATATTTGGGAGCCATCTCGGGCCGCATCTTTACATGGGTTTCGGTGGTTTATTTCATTTATTGATGATCACACTCGTACTACCTGGACCTTTCTTATGAAAACCAAATCTGAAGCTTGTGAAATATTTAAACGGTTCCATAAGATGGTTGAAACTCAATTTCAGTGTTCAATCCAAATGTTTCATTCTGACAATGGTAGTGAGCATTTTGCCAATGTTTTGGGTTCTTTCTTTCAGGAAACCGGGATTGTTCATTTTACTTCGTGTGTCAATTCTCCTCAACAAAATAAGATTGTTGAGCGAAAAAACAGGCATCTTCTTGATGTTACTCGGTCTCTACTTTTTTCCACAAATGTTCCTAACTATTTTTGGGGAGAAGCCCTTTTAACTGCCAGTTATTTGATTAACCGTCTCCCTAGTAAACCATTACAATTTAAGTGTCCGAGAGATGTTTTTCTTCAGTTTTTTCCCAATTTTAAACCGATGACTTCATTTTTCCCTTAGAGTTTTTTGTTGTACTGTGTTCGTTCATAACAATGTTCTTTTCAGGTCTAAATTAGATCCTCGAGCATTTCGGTGTGTGTTTCTGGGTTATTCATTGACTCAAAAGGGCTTTTGGTGTTATTATGCTCGTACAAAGAAATTCTTTATTACTATGGACGTTATTTTCTTTGAAAAAAACCTTTTTTCCTTAAAACTGCTATTCAGGGGGAGTCATATAATGAATATCAGTTTGTTGACTTACAACAATTGCCACTTGATTTGCAGTCAGCTCTTTTTGATCAACCAGCACCGTCAAACCAGTTAAACCAGTCGAATAAGCCTACAAAATCGCTACAGCCAGACCAAACAACACTACCGAACCCAGAAGACGTATTCTTGCCAAACCAGTCCACCGAAACACATGATCAACATATCACTTCACCTCAAATACCTCAATCCGAGTTGCAGATTTACAAGAGACGACAAAAATCAATTTCTAAATTAATCACTGAACCTGATCCCGAGTCTCCCACACAACATGGACACTGTCATGAACGGAACCGAACGAGAATACTTTGGAGAATGAAGAAGGTAATCAGAGTTCTTCCACTGAATTAAATGTTTTAATTGATGATAATGACTTGTTGATTGCTAAAAGGAAAGGAGTAAGAAAATGCATAAATGATCCAATTGAGATATTTGTTGCATATGGAAAGCTAACGCCTTGTTTTAAGAACTTTACAGCAAGTGTAGATAGCATTATTGTTCTAGATACGGTAGAAGAAGCATTGAAAGATCCCATGTCGAAAAAGGCAGTAGAAGAGGAACTAAAAGCACTGGAAAACAACAATACTTGGATTATAGTTGATTTTTCGAAAGATAAAAAACCAGTCGGCTGCAAATGGGTATTCACGGTAAAATACAAAGTTGATGGTAGCATTGAAAGATATAAGGCGAGATTAGTGGCGAAAGGATTCACTCAATCTTTTGGAGTTGATTATCATGAAACGTTTGCTCCGGTAGCAAAACTAAACACTGTGAGAGTGTTACTGTCATTAGCAGTTAATGAGAATTGGGTGCTTCATCAGTTAGACATAAAAAACGCGTTCCTAAACGGAAACTTGGAGGAGGAAGTATATATGCGAATTCCACCGGGTGTGAAGAGTAATACAGGAAAAGCATGTAGATTACTAAAGTCTTTGTATGGACTTAAGCAATCTCCAAGAGCCTGGTTTGACAGATTTACAAAGGTGATTATTCAGGATGGTTACAAATAATGTCAATCGGATCACACTTTATTTGTTAAAACAACTTCAAACAACAAAAAGGCAAATTTGATTGTCTATGTGGATGATATCATTATAACAGGGGATGATTGTATGGAGATAGAAAGATTAAAAAAGCTACTGGCGAAGGAGTTCGAAACCAAAGACTTGGGAACTTTGCGGTATTTTTTAGGCATGGAGGTTGCAAGGTCAAAAGAAGGAATAGTGATCAACCAAAGGAAATATATCCTTGATCTACTATCAGAAACTGGAATGAAGGGATGTAAGCCGGCTGAAACACCCATGGAAGCAAATCTTAGGCTAAGGAGAGAAGAAATGAGAAGTCCTGTGAACAAAGAACAGTATC
Organism: Hibiscus syriacus; assembly: GCF_006381635.1. NCBI lineage: Eukaryota > Viridiplantae > Streptophyta > Magnoliopsida > Malvales > Malvaceae > Hibiscus > Hibiscus syriacus. Next base: position 370,641 of record NW_024062533.1, on the reverse strand, counting down.
AAAGGCTAGTAGGTAAACTAATTTATTTATCACTTACTAGACCTGATATTACGTTCCCTGTCAGTATAGTAAGTCAATATATGAATGATCCAAGAGAATAACATTTAGAGGTTGTGAATAGATTTCTAAGATACTTGAAAATGACACTAGGACATGGGTTAATTTTTAGAAAGAGTGATGATAGAACAATAAGAATTTTTTCGGATTCAAGTTGGGCAGGTGAATTAACGGATAGAAGATCTACAACTGGTTATTGTTCATTTGTTTGGGGAAATCTAGTTACTTGGAGAAGTAAAAAACAGGCGATGGTGTCTCGAAGTAGTGTAGAAGCAAAATTTAGAGCAATGGCACTTGGAATTTGCGAAGGAATTTGGATTCAAAGAATGTTAACTGAGCTGGGGTTATATGCCAACAAATGGTTTGAACTTCAAAGTGACAGTAAATCTGCAATAAGTATTGCAAAGAATCCAGTTCATCATGACCAAACAAAGCATGTGGAGATTGACAGACATTTCATCTCTGAAAAGGTGAATGGTAGAACGGTGAAGCTCAATTATGTTTCAACGAAGAATCAATTAGCAGATATTCTCACCAAAGCACTTCCAAGAATTACCTTTGATGAGATTATATTCAAGTTGGGTCTTTTCAACATTTACTCCCCAACTTGAGGGGGAGTGTAGGTTATGCAATAGATAAGGATAATTAGTTAGTATTTTAATATAACACTAACTCTTAGAAAGTTAGATAGATAAGGAAAACTACTAAGTAGTTTACTTCCAATAAAAAACTTACTCCTAACTTTTCCTATAAAAAGATGTATTTTCACCATTCACTAAATATAAATAAAAAGAGTTCCTTTTTTCTTCTCCACTATATTGTTTACTCTTTATCAACAATGGGTAGTAGAATCAGCGCAAAAGAGACAAAATTTACTTCATATGCCTTATTTTGGGCAAACTTTGGAACATCTAAGAGCCAACCTTTCTGATATATTATCTTAGTGGAGTATAAATTGGTGGGAAGGGAAGGAGAGAATACAATGCCTTGGCAAATCTGTGTTCCTCATAATTTGTTATCAGAGTTCAAAACCTCTATGCTGCTTTAAGAAATGCCATTTGTGACTATCAGTGTATATCTCGTGTAGGTTGGACATCTGGTTTATTACGAATCCTTTTATAAGGAATCTCTTAAGATTCTTATTTTTACTTATTGGCATTTTGGAAAGATTAATTTTGATTTCTGATTAAGTGCTATTGATCCTTTGGAGTTGTTAAGTTTTGTTCTGATGTAATTTTTTGTTAAATCCTTCTTGAAATTAATTGATTTTGCTTGGTGTCTTCTTGCCTAATGCCTGAATATCCTTTGTCCCCTTTTATGAATCGTTCTTTGATATAAACTAGTGAGATTTTATCTAGCTCAATAGTAAATATTAAAATGTGCTATTTGATTCATGCTAAATCTCTCCCACAAAATGGTGAGAAGCTGTCAATGTTTCCTGAACTTTTAGTTTGCTTCTTGTCGATATATTCCGTTTCCAGTTAATTTTTTTTCTTGCATGTATGCTTATAACAGTTTCGTGGCAATCGTAGAATATCTTTATCAGTTAAATGTAGTTATGTTATGTGTACGTGTATCTATTTTATATATATACATATATATATATATATAAGCTTTTACTGTTTTTCTTTATTTATGACATGTAAATCTGTTGTTTGAAAATCAGAGAGGGTTAGAGAGAAAAAGAATGCTACATTCTCACACATACATATTGGGTTCCATGGACTAAGTGTTGTCAAGTTGGTTTATTTTAATAGTTGCTTATATTTGTGTAGGATCTTGCAGCTTCTATACAGAGAGGTAGTTTGGACTGGGAGAGAGCCTTACGTTGTATAAGGCATGCTATACGCTCTACTCCTCCTGATTGGTGGACACATGTTCTTGTTGTGGCACCTTTTTATCGAGGTTCAGTGCCAACTCCTGGTGCTGTTTTTACCTGCGATATGATTTGCGAGGCAACAATTGATAGAATTGTTGAGCTTTTGAAGTTGACAAATTCAGGCAATAAATTCTTCTCTAATGATTTACTTTTTGTTCATTTGATTTTTCTCTATTTAAAAAGAGTCGGTAGTCGTTATCTGTCCATTAGTAATTCCTAGTCAATTATTGTTATTCTATAACTCTTGCATGAGGTATAATGCATCTGTTTAATGCTGGGTGTTTTTCAAATTTTATCCTTTTAACTATGCCAGTTTCCAAAATAGCAATGGGAATATGGAGATATTGCTGATTTTTTACATTTATTTTTTATCTATTGCAGAGATAAATTGCTGGCAGGAGTGGCTTGTCTTCTCAGATATATTCTTCTTTTTCATGAAAAGTGGATGCATAGATTTTGTTGATTTTATTGATAAGCTGGGCTCACGCCTTACAGCAAGTGATCACCACATACTCAATACAAATCATGTTACCTGGCTTCTTGCACAAATTATTCAAGTTGAACATGTCGTGACTGCTTTGAATACTGATTCTAGAAAGGTTGTTTTTAAATGGAAAATTTCATTGCCTTTCTTCTATTCAGTTTGGTTTGTCTAGATGAAATTTTAGGCCTTCTCAACATAATAGGACACTCGGTCATTGTCTCATGATTATGGGTATCTTTCATCCGAATTCTAATTGTCTGCAATGACTACTTGTTAGTAGATATGGTAATTCATGTTTTCATGTTGCATTGTGTATTCTGTGCTGCTATCATCATGTTTAAGGTATTTTATATTCATATAAAATTTAATACCTTATTAATTTGTATTATATAGATCTGGAGACATTCATTTATTCATGATTTGTCTGTGTGTGTTTTTTGGGTATCGTCTCAAGTTTTAGTCATTTTTTCCTATCGTTTTCCTGTCGTGTGATCATATTATGTCTAATACTGCCATATCTACTTGGTGGTGATTGAGTGAATTAGATGGATCAATTGCTTCAACTTAGGCATTGCAATTCTGCTGGTAGTTGGAGACAACAAGGAAGATTCTATCATTTCACAGAGAAGATAGGAGCTCTGATCCTAATAATCCCCAAAGCATGCTGCTTGATTTCATTAGCAGTTGTCAAAACTTACGGATTTGGTCACTGAATACATCAACTAGAGAATACTTGAATAATGAACAGTTGCAGAAAGGGACGCAAATAGATGAGTGGTGGAGACAAGTGAGCAAAGGTACATATCATGCAATTGCCATTGTAGCTTGAATAAATTTAATATGCAGCCATTATTGCACGTTTCATGATGAAGCTAAATACAACTTTGTCCTATATGCACAGTTTATTGCTTTGTGTTTCTTGTTCACTTCCAACCTACAATCCACTTATCATTAACACGATCACATTCCATTCCCATGTCTTATCTTCCAACTGCTCATAGAAGTCATCAAAGCCTGCTTCATAATGTCTGAATGAACCTTAATATATAGCTCATGTTTTACAGTTTTAAAATGTTCTGTTTTATTAAGGGGAACGCATGATGGATTATATGAATATGGATGATAAATCAATTGGGATGTTTTGGGTTGTCTCCTACACCATGGCACAACCTGCTTGTGAAACGGTCATGAATTGGTTATCTTCTGGTGGAGTGACAGAGTTGTTACCTGGAGCAAATGTACAGCCCAATGAGAGATTCATGGTGATGCGTGAAGTTAGTCCTTTGCCGATATCACTGCTATCTGGCTTTTCAATGAATCTTTATTTGAAGTTGGTCTTTCAAATGGAAGAATCTTTATTTTCTGGGCAGGTATGATCCTAAATAGAATCATGTAATCTAATTCAAAGTTGACCTCTTTTTGTTTCAGGCTTAATAATTTTTATTAGGTATTGTACAGTTGGATCGCCATTAGTTTTCTTTCTGTTTCCTAATTGCTTGATATTTGATTCTTTTGATGCAGGTTGTTCCCAGTATAGCCATGGTTGAAACATACACCAGATTGTTGCTCATTGCACCTCATTCATTATTCCTTTCACACTTCAGTGTAATTTGCTTTCCTTCTGAAGTTATTATTTGTTATCTTTAAGAAGATTTCTTAGTAGAGGAATAGTGTCTTGCAATTCTCTTATAGATCTGTGTTATAATTTGTTGTCTATTGGAAATTTTATTTCTTATCATTTTTAATGGAAGCCTTAAGAGGTTATTGCCACTTCTAATATATTTTCTTTAACCTCATTATCATTGCTGCTAAAGTAAATTGGCCATCATACTAATTTAAAAAAACAAAATTTGACCTAGAATGACTTCATTTGTCAATATAATTTGTGCTTTTCAGATTTCCCTGACATCTGCTCCCAGATCATTGGCTGCCTTTCATGTGAACCAACCGACCTAATGAAACAATTCACCCTTTATTAAATCATTTTATTTAGAAAAATTGCACCTATTTTGGAATTTTCTTTCAAAACCCATTGAACTATACATTGGCAAATTTATGATCAACAAATTACTCCATGTACTGGAAAATGCTTAGTTGTTGACTGCTGAATTTTTCCAGTTTAGACCAAAGATAAAGTCTATATACCTTATTCTCGTTTTAAGGGTTTTTGAAAATATTCTCTCTTTCTTATATAATGAAATGATTTCTAAAAAATTGTTATCTTTGCAGCATTTGGCACAGAGGAATGCTTCTTTATTGAGCAAGCCTGCGGTGACACTTTTGGTTCTTGAAATTGTGAACTATCGCCTGCTTCCACTCTACAGGTGATCTTCTGCCTGGTTCATTCAGCAAAGATATCCCTCTCCCCTCCACTGGTGATAATGTTTAGAATGAACCTTGCATTTTCAGATTGAGCTTTCTGATTCCCAAGGGTTTCTGTTTTCTATGTCGTCGTTTACTTTCATCATACTTTCTGATTCCACTGGTGATTTCAAGTTTCTGTGTTCTGCGCAAAAATTTCTATGTTTAGAATGAACCTTTCATTTAATCCGAATATCCGATTTTATGCAAAAAATATCCGAAACCGGATTTGGAAAAAATCGGTTTTTTTTAAACCGGATCAGATATTTTAAAACCGGATAGTATAACCGGTTTGGAAAAAAAATGGACGACTGGATTTTTTACCGGATTAAAAACCGGTTTGAAAAAAATGGGATAAAAAACTGATTTTTTATCCGGAAAAAAATCCGGTCTGGGGTTTAAAAAATTGGATGACCGGATTTTTTACCGGATTAAAAACCGGTTACATCATCCGGCCCTCCAAACCGGTTATGATCCGAACCGATTTTTTTATAAACCGATTTTTTGACTTGGTGAAAAAACCGGATCGGTTTTTATCCGATCCGGATCGGATTTAAATCCGGCTATGTGCATCTCTACTTCTGGTACTGCTCAATAAGTTATAAATGCTCAAGATTAGCCTCTTACTCTTAGGACTCTGCCAGCTTCAAAGCCTAGGGATTTTATCTTATTTGCAATTTGATGATATCATATATGAGATTTTCCATCAAATTTTATAGGTACCAAGGAAAATGCAAGCCTCTGATGTATGATGTTACAAAAATAATTTCTGCATTAAAAGGAAAACTGGGAGATCATCGTGTATTTAGATTAGCCGAGAACTTGTGCATAAATCTGATTTTGTCATTGAGAGACTTTTTCTCAGTGAAAAGGGAAGGGAAGGTAAACACTGATATTTCCAACCAAAAGCTTCTGTTCTCTCCCCTTGCTTAATCGATAAAATTTTGAAACTGATTTTTTCAGGGGCCCACTGAATTCACAGAAACTTTAAATCGGATAACCATTATCACACTTGCCATCACTATTAAGACCCGATGAATTGCAGATGCTGATCACCTACTTTACCTTCAAACTATGTTGGAACAAGTATTGGCAACTAGCCAGCATACGTGGTCAGAGAAAACACTACAATATTTTCCCTCTCTTCTTCGTGATATTTTAATGTCGCGGACAGACAAAAGAGGAATGGCAATTCAAGCATGGCAACAGGTTCAATTGATGTTTCTCATTTTTTCTCTCTTTTTTTTCATTTTGTTTGATATTTTTTATGAGATAAAGTGATGCCAAAAATATTACAATGGCACTTGCTTAGGAAACATGCAAGATGAGTGTAAGAAGAACAGGAAAAAACAGTTAATGCCTCAAGCTTCAGATGTCTAGAATTTTTATGAAAGGGCTTGTTAGATAGAAAGAGAAATGTAATATGATGAGAAAATATTTTTAGAGCTATATTTATTCAACTCCATTGTTGAGTTCTTATTTTCAGTCATACTGATATGGTTCCACTACCCAGCAAAGTCTCAACTACTTGGCCTACACAATTTCCATGATTTACATGATACTAAAGAGAGTCTTCTCTGTATTGTCCTCCATTCTTCCATAACTTCAGTTCTGCATGTTTCCATCATCCCTTATTTTTTGGGATTTTAGCTAAATAATAGTCTATGCTGTTTATTATAAATATCCTAGGAGTTTTTTTTAAGTTTTAGGCATGATTAATATTACTTTGGATTTTCTAGATTATTGGTTGTATTCTTCACTGCTACATCTACTAAAAATTATTGTTCTGTTCATCATTTCCTTCCAAAATTCTGCTTCTATCACATACATTGAGAGTGAATGGATAATATAAGACAAGGGGATGTTGATATATATATGTAATGTGTTTCTCATGAATTTATAGGAACCTGAAATTTCTTGTTCCATGCAGTTATTCATCACTCTTGAAATATTTTGTGTTGTTTCAAATTTCAATGCATGTTATTATTAATAATAATTGTTTTCATCTTGTTATCCTCGTTTTCTTGCTTGCCTAGATTTCTGGCAGCAGCTAATAGTGGAACTTGTTCTTTATCTTTTTGCAGTCAGAAACAACTGTGATTAATCAATGCAAACAACTTCTTTCATCATCTGCTGATCCAAATTATGTTATGACTTATATCAATCACAGTTTCCCTCAACACCGTCAATATCTATGTGCCGCTGCATGGATACTGATGCAAGGGCACCCTGAAAACATTAACAGTGGGAACTTGGTATGTTCTTGTCTTTTCTGGTAAGACCTCTTAGACAGAATCGTGGTGTTACTTTTCTGATAGCTACTCTGCAGTTTCTTTTTCTCCTAAATATTGCATTACAATGTTAAGTAACATATTCTCTTACTAAAATTTAATCAGGCGCGGGTCTTGAGAGAATTTTCACCTGAAGAGGTGACATTGAATATTTATACGATGGTGGATGTATTACTTCATCATATTCATATGGAGCTTCAACTTGGGCATTCCTTGCAGGTTTTGTAGCCATCTTCTTTGTAGTTTCATTAACTACATTGTTTCCTTTGTTGAGCATTTCATCTGGTTTACCTTTCTCAGGACCTTTTTTTGAAAACTTGTGCAAACCTGGCCTTTTTTGTTTGGACCCATGAGCTTATTCCTTTGGATATATTACTTCTGGCACTCATTGACCGGGATGATGATCCTCATGCTCTGCGAATCATGGTATGCTCCTGTGAAATATTGTGCCTCTATTCCCATATAATGTATCCTTCTAATTTCTGTGTATTAAATTACTATAGTCTGATATATATTTCATTCATTTTTTCCTTTTATTTATTGTTATTGTTTTCTTTCTCATATTTCCTTAGGGTTTAGCGTTTAGGTTTTATTTGATATCATCTTGGATATTTTTTTGAAATATGTAACTATTGTCTTGCATCTAGAATTTATGAAGTTTAATGCAGAAAATGCCTACTAATTCTTTGTTAAGGTAAACTGTTGACTTGTTATCGTGATTTGTAACGGCATTGATGTTCAGATAATATAATTAAAACTTGCAGATAAGCTTACTTGACAGGCAAGAGCTTCAACAAAGAGTGAAATTGTACTGTATGAATCGTGGCCTCCCTGAGCATTGGCTTTACACTGGAATATTTAAGCATAACGACTTGCAAAAAGCCCTTGGCAATCATCTCTCATGGAAGGAGAGGCAAGTTTCCCCTCCTTTTTTCCATTTGAAACACTCCAATTAAAGCTGAAATTTAATTTATCTGGTGATAGTAGTGCTTTGTAGTTGAATTGATATGTATGGTTTGGAGTGGAATATTCTATGTGCCTTGTTGGGATAGATTCTTAGTAAAGTTGTTGCTATATGTTTTGATGCTTTGTTAATTATTTATGTTTATCATTATTGTTGACAATGCTCTTTCTAAGATTTACAGGTATCCTACATTCTTTGATGATATTGTGGCACGTTTGCTCCCGGTCGTCCCCTTAATTGTTGACAATGCTCTGTATTTTTAGCTTACCACCCTTTGAGATTTACATTTGTTCGTGATATTCTTGCATATTTCTATGGTCATCTACCTGGAAAGTTAATTGTTCGAATATTGAATGTACTGGATCTTAGCAAGGTAATACACTTCATGTTCTCTTCTCATTTGTTTTTCTCAAACAATTCTCTTGTCAAAACTAATTGGCTTCAAATATGTTTCAGATTCCTTTTTCCGAGTCATTCCCTCAGCACATCGGTTCATCAAATCCTGCGATATGCCCCCCTCTAGAATATTTTGTAACTCTTTTATTGGCTCTTGTGAATAATGTGATACCCCCATTAAACAGTAACTCCGGAAGTGGGTCAATGGGAGATGCTTCTAATAATTCGGTGCGTGGTCCTCATAACAAAACTCCTGCAACACCTCAGTCTGGGCGCGCAAATGCTTCTGAGGGTCAAAAGGAATTCTATCAAATTCAGGATCCAGGGCATATACTCAGCTGGTTCTGGAAACAGCTGTTATAGAGATCCTCTCTCTTCCCATTTCTGCTTCTCAGATTGTGTCGTCTCTAGTTCAAATTGTTGTCAACATACAACCAACACTGATTCAATCCAGCAATGGACTGCATGGAGCTTCTAATAGTGGCGTGCAAGGTTCAGTTTTACCTACATCCCCCTCGGGAGGCAGTACAGATAGTGCAGGCGGATCAACTCCTTCGGTGTCGGGGATCAACACCTCTAGTTTTTTTTCCCGAAGTGGTTATACTTGCCAACAGCTTTCATGCTTATTTATCCAATCTTGTGGTTTGTTGTTGGTCCAACTCCCTCCTGAGTTTCACTTACAACTTTACATGGAGGCATCACGAATAATTAAAGAAAGTTGGTGGCTAACAGATGGGAAGAGATCACTGAGCGAACTAGACTCTGCTGTTAGCTATGCTTTGCAGGATCCGACATGGGCTTCCCAAGATAATACCTCTACGGCCATAGGTATTGTATCAGTTTAATTGACCTAACCAATTTTTTCAAGTTGAGAATATTAGCATTAACTTGATTTCATGTTTGTTATGTTCCATAGTTGACCTAAGGATTTCATGATATGCTATGCAAGTATGAAACTTTTTTTAAGATTACAGAATATACAAAAGTGCCTCTAAGGTTTGGATTTTATAGCATTTAATTGTTTTCAAGGTTAGGGTGCATAACTAACTTGAATTTCTCATGAGTAACCTAACTGAGGAAAGGAAAAATGATACTGATTCCTTGCCTGACTAAATTAATTTATACTTATTGTGAGGGGTCAACTATTAGGCATCCGTTTTGCTTGTTCTAATATGCATTTTTTTTATAGTGTTCATTTAGTATTTCAGATTTAAAGAATTACCAAGGCAAGTTTGTTTCAGTATTTTGTAATAATGCCTAGGCCAGTGCCAAAACAGCGACATATTCTCAACTGTTCTGCAGTCTAATGTGATTATTCCATTGTTGTACCAGGTAATATAGTTGCATTGCTTCATTCTTTCTTCAGTAACCTCCCCCAAGAATGGCTAGAGGGAACACATGTCATTATTCAACATCTCCGGCCAGTAACATCAGTTGCCATGTTGAGAATAGCATTCCGGATAATGGGCCCTTTGCTACCACGACTTGTCAATGCTTGCAATCTTTTCAACAAGGTATAGCAGTCATTTGTTTCTTTAATTCTATTAGAATGCTTCTCTAGATGACCGAGTCATATTTTTGTTTAACTGGGAGGCTTCTTTTTTTGGTTTTTACTCTTCTGCATTGCTCCCTCAATATTTAATAAACTTTTGGTTCTTTGATATCAAAGTAACATCACGTCACATATAGTGTGATGCTCAGTTGTTCACTTCGGAGATCATAAGTTAGCAACTTGTTCTTTCAATGGTAAATCGACATGGTTACACTGTTGTAGCATGTAATAGCATCTACCTGTTTCATGTCTAGTCCTTATTGGGTTGATCTCAATCGTACAAATGACAATTATTTAATCTAATTGGGTGGCATTTAGGAGTTTGGCATGTTGACAGATATGATAATATTATTAATCTGATAACATGATGCATATAGAATTGGGAGGGAAGTGCTCTGAGCTGCGGCATCGACCGAAAAGAGGTTGATTTTGGTGTTACAACAAAGTGACAAAGATGATTTTAGCAAAAGGTATATGTTGTAAAGAAAACATGCAATAGGATGTTGACGTGGTTGGTATGTGGTTGTTAGAGATTGTATAGCATGTTTAGCTCAAAAATCAAGGGAAAGGGGAAAACATTAGGTGATATAAGGTTTACGAAAATTTAACAATGCATGATTAGTTGTTGTGTGCTTAATTTTCATTAATTGAATTCCAGATTCTGTCATTACTATTGAATACACTGGTGGATGTGTTTAGGAAAAACATTCAACCACCAGTCCCAGTTGAAGCATCAGAAATAACGGATCTCATTCACTACCTGTAAGTATTATCCCCCGGTTTGATCAGTTCATTTGTTTTTTCCATAAAAAAAAGTAGTTAAAAGGATTGATCTTTGATAATGTATAATGTTGCAGTCACCATATCGTCCACTATGAAGGACAAGGAGGGCCAGTGCAAGCAAGCAGCAAGCCAAGGCCGGAGGTGTTGGCTATTTATGGGAGAGCTGCTGAAAATCTCCGCCCTCTACGTACAGCATCTTCTATCCCACTTGAAACCCGACATTAACTCTTCGATATATGCTGCTACGCATCCAAAGTTAGCTCAGAATCCCTCCAGCTGAGTTGCAACCACAGGTAGTGGATATAGAGAAAGTTTATTGAAATGTATGGATAAAAAAGCATGTAAAATTTGAAGTGTGGGTTTGATTTTAGGTCTCAAATTAGGTTTTGATTTTTCTTTTTGTAGATTTTGTAACTAGGAATGAGCGTGTGGTTGGATATGCAAATCCATCCTTCTTCCATCGAATGGGCGAACATTCTTAATACTAATTTAGAAGAAGAGAATGAGTTAAACATCGAGTTTAGTTTAGTTATTTTATTAATTTTTTTAATCTAGGCGATTACAAGTTATAATATTTGTTCAAGTGACTTTTAACTATTTGACAATATACATTCAAATATTATGTGTCGGTGTTTGTGTCAACCATTTTTTCGTAAAATAATTAAATATTATTTTTTAAAAAAGATTATGACTTTTATTTGAAAAAATTTGGTGGTTTTGAATTGATTTGTATAAAATCGAAAGGGAGTCGTCATCGACATTTGGACTAGGTAGGTTGAGTACCTAAAACGTATTTTAATACAATTTTAAGGGAAAATTATTTTTTAAGACAAAAAATGGTCTATGTTTATCAAAGATTCGATTTGATGGGTTCGAGAGTCGATTACACGTGGGGAAAGAATTAGAACCCTCACAGTGCTTAAAATTGGTATTGAATCACTTACACTTTGTCATAGTAGTGGAAATTATAAATTGAATATAAAGTTAAAATATGATCCGTTTATTGAAAATTGATTAATTTACTTTGAATTATTAATTAGAGAAAATTCTCTAACTTGAAAAGAAATCTCGTGATAAACAATCCTTCATTGAGAAAGTTATCTCGTCTATTTCTTATCTGTAAAGAATATTCTCCCCACATTGATTTTTTCAAAACACAAATCGAATATAACTTGAACATCGACAATTTACATAAAATAAAATAAATGGATAATTATAAATATCCATTGCATTGTTTGACTTAAAATAAAATGAATTAATAATTAACAAAATGAAATCGGTTTATTTCAAGTTTGCATTTTGTTCGAATGTCATATCGGATTACATCAATTCGATCAAGTGGTGCTTTCCACGCCTATTCTACAAATAAAGTTCTTGAAAGTATTAGAATACCATATCGTTAAATAAGAAAATAATATGGAAATACATACAATTGTAAATGCAAAAAAAAAAATATCTACAACACATAAAGTCAAATAACATTTATTTAATGATATACAAATAAACACATAATATGTGAAATATGTAAATTCATAAGGGACCAAACAAAACAATAAAAAAGGTTTACACATCAAAATATAAATAGCCAAATAAACATATTTGAAAATTTAAGGGACCAAATTGGTACTTAATAAAAACTTGAAGGGCTAAAAAGTAATTACAAATAAATCAGAGCCAAAATCACAAATATTAAATAATACAAGTACTAGAAGTGAAAATAACCAATAAATAATATAAAGGACTAAAATGAACTAAATAGAAACATAAAGGACCAAATAATAATTAAACAAAATGCCAAACAGTGACTAAAATAAAAGATTTACAAATGTCATGGCCAAATTCGAACATCAACAAAAATACACAACACACTAAATCAATGTCTAAAATAAAATAATTACAAATATTATGACCAAAGTCAAATATTAACAGGAATAACGTAACATATAATAACAAGACTAAATCATAAATACTGAAACATAAGTGCTCAAAATAAAATAAGGTAAAATTTCATTAATTGACTGAAAAATAAAATTACACAAGTAGAGGGACCAAAAGTGGGATTTACCCAAGCGTAAAATTGCCAAATGGTCCCCCTCGAAATGACGTTTTCTCATTTGTCTCATTTCAGAAATCAGAAGGGGAGAGAGAGTCTTCAAAACTCTCTCAACCCTCTCATCGGGGAAGAGAAAGGTTACCTCCGTCGGTGGAGCCACGACGACGCTCACGGTGGCCTACGGTGGTTGGAGAAAGGTAACCACCCCCAGAATGTTCCTCTCACCCCCTAAGCTTGAAACCCCACCTCGTTCGGTCTAAAAGTGACCCACACACCTAGATCTAAAAAAGGAAACCAAAAGGTCTACTTTACGCTGCCGCTAAACCCATCGTCCGATGGGGCCATCGCCGAGATATGTTGGCTTTCTCACTGCCACACACCTTTTCACCTTTAGGATTCGTCGTTCGACCGCCAGAGCTGCCGTCGTCGAAGACCCAAAGGTAATCTCATTTTTTTCTTGGGTTCAAATATATTTTTTTACTCCTCTTGTGTGTTTCCTCTCTGTATTTTCTTCTCTCTTTTTTCCTTGAATGTTTTTCTTTGCTCTACCTCTCCCGAATGCCTCTCTTTTTTCTTTTATTGATGCATGTTGATATATTTGATTGCTGCCATTGAGGAGATAATGTTGTGACAGAGGTTAGATTTGCCTTGGGATATCTTGGATTTACTTTTGAATTTTCTTAATGATTTTCTCTATTTTTTGGTTGATTTGGGGTCACTGTTTGATGTATTTTCAGTCACTATGAATGGATGGGTTCTGATCGGGTCCAATAGCTGCGGCGGCGAGGGTGAAGCTCGGTTGGGAAACTAAAGGGTTGTTGGCGACGGCTGGCTTCGGTTGATGGCTTGATACATTAGGGTTAAGAAACCTTATCTGGTATGGGTTGAAGATTAGGCCCGGATCGGATCTTGCGTCAAGTCTGGATCGAGTCTGTGTTGGATCTGGCCGGGTTTGGGTCAGCAACTGTTTGGGTCTTGTATTAGACTTTGTTCTTGTGGGCTGTTGGGTTGTATTGGACTTTGGGTTGAGGTACTGTAAAATGTAAATAACATTTAATAATAATAATAATAATAATAATATTTCGACCCAGGAAAAAATGGGTGTCTACAGCTGCCCCTCTTTGCACATTCTTGTGTTAACAAGAATAGGACAAAGACGAAAAAACAACAAGTTTTTATCCGGTTCTCTTTTTGATTTTGGAAATTTGATATGTTTGTTGTTGGGGACGACACTGCTCATACTTGATGAAGAGTTCTGGTTGTCTAAGGGTGGCACGGCTCCTACATGATGAGGAGATCTGGTCGGTGGATGACACGGTTCCTACGCGATGAGGACGGCTGGCCATCTTTAGGAAGGGTGATAACACGGTTCCTACGCGATGAGGACGACTGGTTATCTAGGGGTGACACGGCTCCTACGTGATGAGGAGGTTTGGTCAGTGGATGACACGGTTCCTATGTGATGATGACGACATGCCATCTTTAGGAATGATAACACGATTCTTATGTGATGAGGACGACATATTATCTAAGGTTGATGCAGCTCCTACGTGATGAGGAGGTCTCGTCAGGGGATAACACGGTTCTTACGTAATGAGGACGACTGTCCATCTTTAGGGAAATGGTTTCAAGGGAAACTGTCTCAAGAGAGACAAACTTGTTTCAAGGGAAACAAACACAAAGATTGGTGTTTCAAGAGAAACTGTCTCAAGAGAGACAAAACTCGTTTCAAGGGAAACGACTCAAAGATGATTGTTTCAAGAGAAACTGTCCCAAGAGAGACAAAATTCGTTTCAAGGGAAATGATCTCAAAGATGGGTGTTTCAAGAGAAATTGTCTCAAGGGAGACAAAATTGTTTCAAGAGAAACAATCTCAAAGATTATATGTTTCAAGTGAAACTGTCTCAAGGGAGACAAACTTGTTTCAAGACAAACAATATCAAAGATTATCAATTTTGTTTCCAGTGAAACAATTTCATAATTTGTGTTTTAAAGAAAAATTGTCTCAAGTGAGACGAAATTAGTTTTGAAAGAAACAATCTCAAGTGAGATTAATTTTGTTTCAAATAAAACAACTTTGAAATTTGTGTCCTGAGGGAAAATGTCTCAAGTAAGACAAAATTATTTTTAAGAGAAAACTGTCTCAAGCGAGACAACATTTGTTTTTAAGAAAAATTGTCTCTAGCGAGATGACACTTTATTTTTAAGAGAAACAACATCAAAGAAGACATACAGTCTGCTTGTTCCTGCAGGTTGAGGAAACACCGGATCGTTCACTTCAGGATGTCAAATATGTATATGACATTATTTCTTCATGTTAGAGACAACTGGTCATTTCTGAACTTTTATTTCCTGAAGGATCAAAATGTTGTATTTTTGACTAACTATCTTGGATGTTATAATGGATGCGAAGATGAATTTTATTTTATATGTTTGATTTGATGAATTATGAAATTGGTCCTCAAGAGAGGAGAAAAATGTCTTTAATGCACATGATGATGAATGTTTAATGCAAAGATGCAAATTTCATGTATCATGTATGTATGTGTTGATGTATGTTTTCTCGGTGGGAATGATTGCATAGGCAATCTTCATTCTATCCCTGATTCAGCTGTCTTCATTTCCACTAGGGTGTACTCTTGTAAACCTCGACCTGAGACAATTTGTTTTCCTTGCCCCATTAAAATTTGCTCCAAAAATTTGGCTTCCTTTACCCCAGCTTCGATCACGAGCTTTGGAGAGTTATTCATTGAATTCTAAGATATGATTCCAGAGAGATTATCTTGTTTGAAAATGTTTTTCTTCCTTTAAAAGAACTCAATAAAGAAAGAATTTGTAATTTTTTGTTGTCAAATGAACTAAAATAAGGCCCTATTTTCGGTTTCACAATTGAAGCAAATCACAAAACATGAGTTTATTGAATATCAAAAGAATCAACTGTTATTTTAATCTTTCATAGCTGCAAATCTTTGACAAATATCAAGATCGAAATGTTGGCTTCGAGGTTAGCTACCTAAACTCTAAGGTTTGTTTCATTGATTTGGTCATCCTGAAGATCATGGAATGCCTCTCTTTCTTGGTTTGGCATTTTGATCGAAGGCAGACAAAATGTCACAACTAGCATAATCAATTGCTAGACTCTTTAGAACACTTTTGTTTCAGTTCTCTGAAATTCTCCATTTGTTCAAGCTTCGTAGACTCTTCTAGCCAAGATAGTACAAAAATATCGATCTAAAAATGAGATTTCTGAGTGCTCGTGTGAATTTGACTGTAACAGGTGCTCCTCAACTCCCATAGTCCATATTCACTGAAACTCCTTATTTAATAAATTCATATTTAACTTGCCATTGCTTGGCTAGCTGAATTCAACTTTATTATACATATATTTTATAATTGCCTTTATTTGGCTAGCTAATGGATTCATGTTGTCACAAAGTCTTCGACTTGAAAATCACAGTGGAGCAAACACCGAATTGTCAAGTACTCGATCAATGTCATGGTTTGAATATAATCTATTCATAAAGCCAGGGCTTTCAAGTATCCTCTATACCCAATTGCTTTAGCGGAATAGCTTAGCTTTATTGTATATATATATCTATATTTTTGGGTATACGGATTCCATTTCTTAAGCTTGTCAAGAAGAACCTGTTATAGTCTCGGTGTTTGTTGTAGGTCAGGAATTATCATCGTTAGAGTTCAATTGCCAAGCAACTGACCTAAACTAGATTCACCTACTCGACCATTCCATCTGTGAAGATCGTGATCATCATTGAACGTCATCAACATAAGTAGGAACCAATTAGTTTTACAAATTCATGTGCTAGTTGCCCCATTTTGTCTACTCCTAACACATACCATGAATGTTAAAACCTGATTGACTCTCCATAGTAGCAGATGGTTAGCTTGGTCCCTGCAAGAGAAGGGTATGTATTCTGGTGTATCTTTTAGATTAGGATCAAGGGATCATTGTTTTGAAAGGGTTCAATCTTTTCATTTGTCAAAGATTTACAACCTCAATTATTAAAGAGTTTTTAATTAAGTTGATATTCAAAGAATTTCAAGATTGCCAATTTGATTCAATGCTCACAATCCTTAAAATAGCATAAGTTCATTCAAATATCCTTACAAGAAAGATGGGAAAAGACAAAAACAAATTCAAACAAAATGATCTCAACATAAGGTGAAACTGAGGTGGATAAATATCTCCACTTGTTCATATAGAATACCACATTATTCCTAGAATGTTGGGTGTCCAATTGGATTAGGGTCTTTACCCTTTTTTGATCCTTATTTCTCGATCATTTCTCGTGTCAGGACTCCCTTGTCAACGAACTTTTCTATCTCCTCCATTAATGGTATGCACTTGTTAGTGGGATGGCCCAATGCCCCCAGATGAAAATCATAAGAACTATTCGGGTCATAGCCATAAGCAGAAGGGCTAGTCTTCATTCTCAAAGGCCTTGGGGGTGAGATATTGACTATTGATTAAAGGGGATAACAAGTCAGCAATGGGCACTTGAAAAACCTTGAGGGTCGTGTTTTTCCAAGACATCTTTTGTGGCCAGTCTTAGATTATTTCTCTTTTGATTTCCTTCTCACCATTCCCCGTTTCCTTCTCCTTTTTCAGCATCAAAGAAGTCTCGAGAGTTGAATCCTTTAAATTTTCCCCACATACCTTACTCTTATTGATTTTTCTCTTTTCTTTCTTCATGTCTTTTTCTGTATGCACTTCATTTATTTTGACCATATCAACTCCATTCTGGGGTCCGACTCCCAATTGTTTAACTGAAATCAACTGATTGTTAACATCCACCTCTATAACTCCATAAGCAAAAAAATCTTGGACTTGTCGTTTGAAGTTACCTCAATTCTCGATGGAGTGTCCTCGGGCTCCAGTATGATATTCACAAGAAACTTTCTCATTATACCAACTCGGATTAGGTGGTAACAGAGGCTTAGCCAGACATGGAGTAATCAATTGGGTCACGAGCAACTTGGAACATAATTTGTTGTATGAAGATGAAGGAAAACTGAGTGGAGGCTCTTTTGACTTCATTTTCTCTTTGCCACTATTATGATCATCTTGAAGACCTAGTAATGATCATTGAGATATTCATTTTGAAGGTTCAACTTTTGACTAACACCTTGTATGAGACATTGGTCTGTAGATCTTCCCTCATTGATAAGTTTTAAGCTTATGGGGAGTTTATGTTTTCCATATTCAAAGCATAACAACCCTCCGCGATAAGGTTTTGAACCTTTAATCTCATAACCGTACAACTTTCCATAGAGTGACTAAAATCTCCAGAATATAACTGCATGAATTTTTGACCCCTTGCCAATATGGACGCAAATAAGTATTAGGCTTTGGAGGAATAGGTGTTGGAAGGCCACTTTCAAAGAGAAATGATAACAATTCTGAATATGACCCTGAAATCAGAACGAGAGGTACCCTCTTCTTTTTCTTCTTGTTCTTTTTAGCCTTCTTTATTGGCATTTAAACTTCCTCTATGCCTCTCTTCTTTGAGTCAGACTTAACTTTCGTGTTAAAAATTTCACCCTCAATTTTCATTTTTCTTAGCTTGATCTCTTTCACATTTTCTAGAATCACGCCCGATTGTTGGAATTGACTCGGATTACCATACTCCTCAGCATATTCTTGATTATCTGATGTCACCATTTTGGTTGCACAATCAACATTCAAAGCCTTATTGAAAGCCTCAATAGCAGGATCCTCTGGTGGCTTCTCTCCATGAATCAAGACATATATCATGTGCATCAATTTAGACATATGCTCCCTTGACTCGTCCTGAAACTTCTTTGCTTGATCATTCAATTTAGACATTTGATCCCTTGACTCGTCCTGACTCGGCGCAACTATGACAACGTATGACTAGGAGAATGGAAGGGACTACGTCGATGGCAATGATTGTGATCGGAAAGGAATACGATAATGGTTTAGGATTATGTTTTGGGGATTTTTTATAATTTAAGAGAAATTATGAGTTTTTTATAATATAATAATATTTTTAATATTTTAAAAAATAAAAATTATTAGAATGTGACACATGTCACTTAACGGAGGAAATTAACATCGTTTACGGCGCGAGCACCTAAAGTGGTAACATTTATAATGTTAGGCAGTGAGATCATTCAGAAAATAGTTTAGGCACCTATTCGTGAAAAACGGTATAGTTTGACACTTCTTTTATAATTAAGCCTATCAAAATTGACTCTAACATAACTATTGTAACTTTTATTTTCTTAATATTTTGGGTAAACTATATGAATGACCATCTAACTATGGGGTTGGTATTAATATGACCACCATTTTCAAAATTGAGTCAATATGACCACTTAACTATTTAAAATTGGTTCCAATATAGTCACCTTTATTAACATTTAACGAAAGTGCTTACGTGTTAGTTAACAATATTAGTCTAATTACATATTTGATTCTCAATACTTGTACATTCAATCAATTTGATCCTAATTTTAATTAATAAACTAATCATTCGATCCGAAGATGACACATGTCAACATATGATTCTCCAATAAAATGGTGACACATGTCACCTCCTAATTGGATAGAAAATAAATCAAATACTTCATTTAGTTAAATATTGCAACAAACTATAATTATCTTATCTTATATTAATGATAGAAAAATAAAGAAACAAAATCATTCAAATGAGGATTCAAACCTAGGCCAATTATAAAATATAAGAGAATCTAAATCAGTTAAACAAATATAATTTTTTTTATAATTTTAGTCAAATTTTCTCGAATCGAGTCGAGTCAAAAAATTAATTTTTTTAGTTGAATTAAGTTTTACTCACTCCTAATAATCACTTATGCTTGAACCCAAAATTTCTAAAGATAATAACTATCACTTTAATCACCGACATAGTTTAATTCGTATACATTAAAATAATAATTCGGTGGGGGATAACAAGCCATAAGTTAATACAATATATTCTGAAAATGATTGCAAAAATATTTGATAGATGTGATTCTACACAGGTACGGGCATTCCAAGGGAAAAAAAGATGAAAATGATGTTCATATGCATATTAATAATAAAACCCTTTTTGTTTCCCTAATGTGCTTTCCCCAACTTGTCACCTTTATTAAAGCTACTCATTATCTAATTTACTCTCCACCTCTTTGTCTAGGGAAATAATAATAATAATTAAAAGAATGTGCTGAAATCATTTCTCTCTTTTATAAGCCCTGTATACGAAATTTAATACTGAAAAACTAGGAAAACAAACTAAGATGGGACAGCGATCAACACTAAATAATAATGTTAACAAAAAAAAGTTGGATAATGGAAATTGCAGATAGAACTAATTACACCATTAACAAAGATCAGTTTTCACTAATTACATCATTATCAAATAACAAGTTACCATATGCAAAGGTTTTGATGAGAAATGGAATTGTTTATTTACCACCTGCAAAATAAGAGCATTGGGAAGTTTGAGCAAAGCAAAAGGGTAAAGGAAAAAACATGTAATGTTTTTAATTTGATTACCTTCGCCACCTTTTCCACATAGCTTTGATAGGAATGATACAAATACTATGAGCAACGCAACTCCAGCAATGAGCCCTATCAGAATTGCTAATGGGCAAAACTTTCGAGATAATGTTCTAGAAAAAATTAATTCACGAGATAAAGTACTCCCAAGATTAATTGCTCAAATAAGGTGAAATCCACAGTGTTGGCCGTAGGTCGCCATGCCTTTCGGGCGACCTACTAGGTCGCCATGTCTTCCCGGCGAGCTACAAGAGATTGCATGTGCCATACACGTCCCAACACGCTGGGCATCCGAGGCCATCCGACCGAGGCCATTCGAGAGCATCCGAGGCCATTCGAACGAGCTATGCGAGGGCATCCGAGGGTAACCGAGCGAGCTATGCAAGGGAATCCGAGGGCAGCCGAGCGAGGGTAGGTCGCCCGGAGTGCATGGCGACCTACAAGGTCGCCCGGAGGGCATGGCGACCTATGTGTTGGGACGTGCATGTGCCATGCAACACGTTCATTCTCTCTGTTTGAGCAAGGGTAGGTCGCCCGGAGTGCATGGCGACCTATAAGGTCGCCCGGAAGGCATGGCGACTTACGGCCAACACTGTGGATTTCACCCTATTTGAGCAATTAATCTTGGGAGTGCATTAGCTCGTGAATTAATTTCTTCCAGAACATTATCTCGAAAGTTTTTCATTGCTAATGTCTTCTCAATCTCATCGTCATTATTATTTGTATCTACATTCATAAAATTAATAGAAAAATCTCAAAATGAGTATAATCAGTCAAATAAATAACTAATAGGAAAAAAATTCAAGATAAATATTTATTTACATGTCAATTATTGACTCAATATTTGTTTTAATTTATGTATAATTGTGACCAAAATACTTTTAGGTGGAGGGGGACATTGGATTCTTTGTTAATTTCAGAAGGGACATTAATTCAAAAGTAGGGCCATATTGGCTTAAATTTTATGCTAGCATATACTACCATGAAGGTGCTTTTAACATGTTACCTGGGTTTTGGTAGAACAAAAATAACCTATTTAACACTACAAATGTGTTCTACTTCATGTAGTCAAAGAATGTGTATATAATTCATCAAAATCAATGGCCTTTCTTTTCCGATTACTTTTACCATATTAATCAAAATTTATAACTTCTTGAATGATTTGGACTTACCAAACCAGTTATTAAACTTTCACATGGCATGAGAAAGAAAATCAAAGTTCCATGCAAATTCACACTAAATTAAGCAAAGAACATGAAAGATGAAGAACCACCGTCCGAGGGGTGGCGACACTGCTTACCGTTTCCGCCGTGCGAGTGGTATCCGCCTTCCGAATACCGAGCGTAGCACTTGGCCAAATACATGTCGCCCCACTTGGCCGCCGCACAATCTGTTTTGAGCCGTCCGATTGCCTCCGACAAGCAATCTTGACACTCGCTGGGGCTCAAATCCCCTACACTCTGAGCCACACCTTGTACGTCCCCTGATCCGCCGATCCGAAACGGCTTGTAAGTCCCGTCACTCGCTCCCAAGTAACCCAACACCGCGTCACGTCGAGCCAACACGTCCGAGGAAGTCAAAATAAACGGTCCACATCTTCTCACCAGCACAGTCTTGTCCTCAGCGCCTATAAACGTCGTATTATCATATTTAACGAAACACCCTTCGAGTTGCAACCCGCCACCGGTCGAGTCAAGGCAAAGAGTGCCGAGTCGGCTTACCGCTTTGGCGACACAGCGGGCACATTATCCGTCGCTGAGATCGCCACGGCACTGGAAGAGACCGTAGACGGTGTCCTGAGAAGCGGAGCCAGATCCTGGCGCGGTGAAGTTGTTGTAAGAGGTGAACATGGCCGAGTTGACTAGGGAAGTGAGAATTGAGTTGACGTTATACTCATAAGGAGAGCCTGAAATGAACTTGAGCTGCGAACATCCGCCGTAAACAAAGGTATCGGTGGCTGAATTTGTTGGATTAATTACACGGAAAATAAGAAGAATAAAAGGTAAAAACGACGCTTTTCTCGTAACTAAAGCCATGGGAAAGAAGCACAGAGAAAGTGACTGAGAGAAGAAAGAAGCATCTGAAAGAGAACATTGGAGAGCAACGTAAGCTATGGCTTAAAGGAGTACACACTATCTTCGTAGGAATGTAGGAATTAATTTAAGTCGTACCTATTAATCTAATTCAAATAATATATTACATATGTGAGATGATTTTCTTAATTTAATTTATTTTTACGTAAATGTCAAGATTCAAATATATTCCTTTAATAATTTAGTACCTCATCCCACTATACCAACATATTATTGATTATTTTTCTACTATAATTTAAAAATGAATTTTATTTAAAAAATGAATTTAAAAAATAATAAATAGATTTCTTCTAAATATTCCACACCAACTTTTCTCCCAACAATAGTTAGTTAGTAGTGTTTTAAGAATAAACTTTTTTCCCCTTTCAAAATGAGTTTATTCTTCTATTAGGAATTGTGGAAGATGCGTAGTGGCAGATTATAAGTGAGGTTTAATGTTGAAAGCCACGTGTCGGATGAACTATAGTACATCAAAAGATGGTCCTAGACTCAAGTTATGCCTCCCACGTTATACTTAATTGATCTTTCACAGTCAAAATCAACTCCATTTGCTGCTAATTAATTGGCCAAATATTCAGTGGGGTGATGAGTTTATAAGGAATTTATTTATGGATTCTTCTTTGCATTTCTAGAAAATTTATGTAGGATAATTGAATGTATAGAGGTACCCATTTTGTTCTAGAAAAAGAAAAAGGCACAAATTAAAGCAAAAGTAGAATATAGGGTTCTATGTATTACAACAAAAATTGAAGTGGGTGATACAGAAAAAAAAAAACCCTTTCATGAACAAACTATGAAGCAATGGAGATTTTTTTAGCTAATATTTCTCTCTGCCCTAACTTAATTGACCCACCTTTTCAAAATATAAACCATAACTGTTCACCAGTCACCACAAATAAAGGTGTTCCTCTTGGCTACACCCAAGTTCTTATAAGGCTATGTACAACTATAAGAAGAGGAACTAATTAAGATTACCATTATGGCAACGATCAAATTAGATAAATATTAATACTTTTAAAACTATAAAGCTACTGCTTTGGCGGTGAATGCATTCGGACATGGACGAAAATAAGATTTTATGTCATCAGATATAAACTTAAAAGATTACATCAAAAAATTTAAAAACGGTGAAATTATAAAATTTAAAGAGTATAGTTGTCTTATTTTTCTAATATGTTTTGATTGTTGTTATCGTTAGTTGAGAGGTATTCAGTGTGTTGTTGGTTTGATTTTATAGGTTTTGAATACATCAACGTCTTATTAACCATAAGAATTTTTGTGGTATTTCCAATAGCATTCATCTGCCTTAGTAAATAAAGAAAAACAATTAGGTGTAGTTTTCATTTGCCTTGAATGCCTAGTCAATTGTCTTTTGAGATCTCCTTTTATTTTTCCTTTTAGTTTCTTGGTTATTAAAAAAAATAGATTCATTCTTTTCTCCCCCAACTTAAAGTTGTAGGGTTCAAAAGTTTTTATTTTTCATTAATTTAAGATTATCGAATGAGTATAAATTGATGTTTGAGATTATATATATTTTTGTTAAATATCTCTTCATTTTCGACTTTTAATCTCAATCATAAATTGGTCTTAAGTCAATGTAATTTTTTTAAAAAAATTTAGATCGTATATAAAAGGGAGGAAAATCAAAGCAATTAAGTTACTTTTTTTTTGGTTAATCTAGGGTGATTACAAGTGATATGATATGTTCTAAAGACTCTAAATCATTTGACAATAAATGTTTAAATGCCTTACAATCATTGGTGCCTGAACTCAAAACCTTTAAAAATAAACTATCAAATTAGATTGAAGACGATCAAAGATCAATTTAAGGTGGTTTGTGCGTAATTCGAATGACATTAAAGGCTTGTTGTGGAATTCATTTGAGTTTGTCTATCATGTGTAGGGATGGTAAAAAAAACCGAACACGACGGGGAAAATCGAAAACCGAATTAAACGGGTCGAGTTCGGGGATGATAAACGGGGATGAGGACGGGTACGGGGAAAATTGAATGTTTTAAACGGGGGACGAGGACGGGGACGGGTTTGGTAATACCCGTCCCGATTACCCTGCCTGATAAATATTAAAAATAATTATTATATATATATATATATATATATAATATTAATAAATTTAATTTAAATTAAAAAAATATATATAATATTTATATATTTAATTTAAATATATATACCCAACCCGATACCCGATCCGATACCCGTTTATGCTAAACGATGATATCCGTTTCTCCGCGGTTTTCCCCGATTACCCGATAGAGATCCTCGTTTAAATCCTCACGGATTTTTAAGCAGAGACGAATACGGAATTTTTAAACTGGGACGGGAGGGCCAATACCCGACCCGAACCCGACCCGTTACCATCCTTAATCATGTGATGTGTTAGTTATGGAATTGGAAGCCGATATAGGTTTTTAACCTTTTTTATTTAAAATCAAATCCAAATAAAATGCCCATTCATATACCAAAATAAAAGTCCATTTATAAATCCACCAAATCAACTTTGTAACCAAACATTACCCATTACATTAAACCCTTACAACTCACTCATTAACCAATTACAATTTTAAACCAATTAATCCACTACAAAATCAGTGGTCCAAACCATTAACACGACCCATTTATAATGCAACTAAAATCCATTTTTACCCAAAATCACTATGGACCAAAAAGACTCGAATGAAAAGGCCCGAACAAATAGACCAATATCAGATTAGGGTTTGTTTAAACACTTGCACCGCCTCTCATGTTTCACAGCAACTGGAGCTCCATGACTTGTTTGCTTCCTTCCAGAAGCTTCACTAGCTCGCATGGACACGCAGCAACGACAGCTGGTCCTCTGTTTCAACGAACTCTCGCCAGCTCGATCCTAAGACGGTTTCAGCAAATCCAACTTGCAAAATAAAATAACAGAATGAGAGATGATTTTTTTGGGAGATTTTCTTTTTTTTCTTTTATTTATTTGATTGTAAAACTCGAGAAAATAAATGTAAAGGGGTCTTCCTCCTCCCCCATTTTTTCGAGCAATGAAAACAAAGAATCTTCCCCATTTTTTGATTAACAATGAATAAATGTTTTGCCTTTTCGTTCATATTCGAATCATTACCAAAAAATCAACTAAAAATCGAGAACCTATTCAAAACGAAACAAAAAGTGAAAATAGGAGAGTTATACGAACGAAGAACACGCGGAGAACCAAAGAAAAGGAATCTTACGCTTAGGTCTTCGATGACGGTGGCTCCAGTGGTCAGATGGCAGATCCGGACGGTTAAATGAAGCCTGGTGGTGACATAAGTAACATAGTTCAAAGCCGATTCGATCCAACGGTTGACGGAGGAGATCGGTGAGATAAAAACCGAAAGGTTGTAGGTCATTTTTGTGGAGATGGGAGCCGATTCCTGCGGAACCAAGTCTTGATTTGCATTACCGGTGTCAAAACGAGTCGACTGATATTGTTTGGTGTCCAACGACCATTAGAGATGGCGGCCGGCACGGTGGCGATGCTGTGGTCGGCGGCGGATCTCTTCGCCGTTTGTTAGATAGCAAAGAGAGAAGATAGAATTTTGAAAAGCAGAGAGAGAAAGTTGTAAGAAAATGAAAAAGAAGAAAATTGACTATATAACCCGATCACACGATGCCGTTTTGGGCCGTACCTGCGCGTTTTGGATCCAATGGATCAAATTACTTTCTAGGTCACTGTAAGTTTTATTTCTTTACATTTTGGTCATTGTGATGTATAGTTGCACAAAAAATCCGAATATCCGAAACCGGATTTGGGAAAAATCGGTTTTTTTTAAACCGGATCGGATATTTTAAAACCGGATATTATAACCGGTTTGGGAAAAAAATTGGATAACTGATTTTTTTACTGGTTACACCATCCGACCCTCCAAACAGGATACGATCCGGTTTTTTTAAAATCCGTTTTTTTTGTTAGGTGAAAAAACTGGAACGGTTTTTAATCCGGTAATGTGCATGTCTATTGTGATATGTTTTTTATTTTAAATTGAATGTCCTTATCCAAAAGTTTTTTTTATTTCAAATTACAAACATGTTTGATTACATCGATAAATGAACCATGAAAAGAGCTCTAACTATTGAAAGACAACAAATAAACCACAAATCAGAGTTGAGTGATGTGAAAACAATTATCTACAAAAAAAACCACATATCTAAATTCAATCTAAGAGTCTAAAAAAGGGAAGATCAACATAATAACAAATAAACATCATCTTGATAAGTCAAGACGACATTAAATCTAACCATAAAAAAAGATTAACAAAGAGAACCACCAAATGATCAATAAAAAAGACAAAAAATGCCAAAAGATAAAAGAAAATGTTTCACAAAGACAAAGAAAAAAATGTCATAAAGGTAAATTTATTAAAAATTAAAAAAAATGATATATATAAAGTAAATGAAAAATAAAAAATACTGACAGATTGACAACCAACACTAAAACTAGTGTAGTTATTGACAAAAAAATAAAAAGAAAAAAGAGTAATCAAAAGCCTAGGGTTGAAAACCCTAGTTTGGTTGCAATAATCAAATTATTTTTTAAAAAAATTCAACGTAGAGGGAGATAGGATTGAGCACCGAAAATCAGAAAATAGAAAAATCATATTGAATTGGATTATGTGGTTCGATTCAATTTGAATTTTTTTAAATTGTGGTTTGATTTCAGTTTAGTTTAAAAAATAAATATACAATGTTGTTCGGTTTCAATTTTTTCCATATGAAAACCGTTTGAACCAAATCAAACTGAATTAAAAATAAAAAATAAGTATTCCAACCAAATTCATTTTGAATTTATTATAAGATATATTTTAAAAAGTAAAATCTTAAAAGTAATAATATTTATATATATATACACACACACTCGATTTAAGCTTTAAATTTGAATTTTTTGGAGATTGAGTTTGAAAAATAGTAAACAGTAAAAAAATTGAATCGAACCGAAAACTGTAATTTTTATGCCATTTAGTTTCGGTTTCAAATTGTAAAAACTCACAAAGCTTGGTTCGATTTAATTTTTAGTAAAAAATCAAATCGAACCGAATCAAATACACTCATAGAGGGGAGGAAAAAGGAGAATTTTACTCCTAATGAATATTCAACTTACAATCTAGGAGAGAGAAGGTATCAACTAAGTACTTCTATCCACCTACTCTAAATATTGTTTACTCTAATCAATTTTTTAATCTTCTACACTTTTAATTACGTTTAATATTCAATTATATTTTATTCAACTCTTATATCCGGGTAATCTTCCACCTACTAGCTAGACAATAGTTTCAGATCAACTTTTACGCCAAAAATTGCATGATCTATAATCTCTCCTGCTTCTTCAATAACTGATGTCATGGGATATAAATCCTATTAAGTTTTAATGTTGTCTTGCTTGCATTTTCGATTTTACTGTCAAAAGAGAATCCTACGAAGTATCGAGAATATTAATGTTGCACCCACAATTTATTGCTTTGTCCATTATTTGATTATTATTTGTTTTAGACCACACACTTTCATTGTCTTTTCATTTATGTTAGTTGGTGAGATAATTTATATTTTTTTTTTCTGTTTTGAATGGGTCACATTGATTACAAGTGATTCATCATTTTTAATTTGGTGGAGAGACCCAATAGGTGGTTAGATGATTGCCAATCGGTGTAAAAGTATTCTGTTTTTATAAGGTAGAAAAGAGATGAATGAGGGAGGTGATTTTTTCTTTTCTCTCGATCTTAGTTGATAGATTTGATAGTGATTCTTTATACAAATATCAAACATAAAGATATTATAGCAACTCGTAGATAAACAGACTAAATAGATACGATCAAAGGACATGTCAAGAAATCAGGACCTCCTAATGGGCATTGACTGTGTGAGTCGACTCGAATTCTTTGGAGATGCTCTCCCCATGTGTTGTTTTCTTCTTTTAGTGAAATTGGCAAAACTCACGAGATAATGTGGTTGGAATAATTAATTCACGAGATAATGCTTTGGCCGAATTAATTACTCATACAGTCCCATGTAGGTCGTCATGTACGCAGGACGAGGAACGAGGTCGCCAGGGCATCAAAGCTAAACAGATTCTCATTTTCCTCTTTGCAAAGTATACACGTGCAAGAGATTTACATAAACAATATTTTTTTCATATAACATCAGTCATTGGTTGATTAATTTAAAGTGGATGTAATACAAATCTATGAGGTGATTCATTATTAATATTTTATATTTACAACATCAAAATCTAATTTCATGATATGTAAAGAATGTATGGACCTGCAAAATCAAGCATAATAAGGTTATTTCAGTACAATCTAACCTGGGATAGGTAAGTTGGATAGGAGGTCGCCCGGAAGGCATGGCGACCTCCAACCTTGAATGGCGTGTGCATGGCGACCTTCAACAGCTCTCCCGGAAGGCATCGCGACCTACGGCTAATACCGTGGATTTCATCCTATATCAGCAATTAATTCGGCCAACGCATTATCTCGTGAAGTAATTCTTTCGAGAACATTATCTCTACAGTTTTGCCAATGAAATTTACTTAAATAAAAGTAGGTGGTTGGATGTTTTAGAGATAATCCGCGTCTAGAATGTTTTCAAGCTCCTCCTAAAGAAAAAAACCCTAATAAGTTTAATATTGGTAGTGATGGGACATAAAAAATTGCAGAGACGCATGGCCCTACGGGGCACATATAAATTGGCGAAAATATTACTAGGGAAGGAGGTAGAAGACGAGGATACATTACTCGTCTTCCATTGTCCGGAGAGACTCTAGTAAAACATGTGATTGTCTCATGAATTTACAAAAGATTTTGGACCTAATGATGAGTATATATCGGAGAGTGATATAAATTAAAAGTCAGATGACTCACTTGATGACAGTTTCAGCGGGAATATAAGGTATGGCGTTGGTACTTTTAGCGTAAGGATCGATTCATTAGTCCTTAAACGCAAGATTGAATGGTCGACCATAATTTATATTTCTATTAATTTTAATGGTTGTGGACCATGTGAGATAATATTATATTATTGATCTTTGGTTAGAATATTAATGTTGTCCTCAAAATTTATTGCTTTGGTCATTCTTTAATTTTCATTTGTTTTAAACTTCTATACACTTTTATTATCTTCGCATTTATGTTGGTGGGTGAGATAATTATGGTTTTATAACTTTGTTTGCTTTCCCTTTTTTGTTAGAATTGTATTTTGATTCATTTATATATATATTTAAGTAAACTAAGCCGACTTCCACGACGCTATCCATCTCCTGGTTGCAAAAAGGAAGGCAACCATTCAACACTAACAAACTAAAAAATCACAGCAGCAGAGAAATGTTGGACAACCGAATAAATCGAGCCAACAACACACCCAGCTCACCTCCAAATGCAGAACAAACAGACACAAAACCAACAATCAAACATGCACAAGAGAAAGCTTCAACTTCAACCATACCATGAATACATTGAGATAAAACAAAAGACCCAAGTACGGAGAACAAAACACGTCAACGTCTTTAACATGACACAAGAACTACCAACCAACCAATTAAACCCAAATGACCAACACACCAAACAATCAACACAGCCGAAACGAGAAAACAAGAAAAATAAGACTGAATGACTACCACAACGCCTTGACCAACATCTCTTGATTTGATAAGATCACAACTTCTCTTTGCTCAATTTGGAAACGATAAATCGAAGCAGAGTAACACTAAATCAGCCACCAGCAACACCCGATTGCAAAGAAAACAGGTACACCACTCAATGTCTTGGGTAAAAAAAAACCCGTAGTACAAAAAAGGATAACAAACAAACTAAAGTAAGCAACAATCAGATCTGCATTCTACTTCTGAGACACCATCTAACCTCGTTCCCATGAAGATCCACAACCCGACGCCACTCCAGTCGTAAATCCCATGCCAGAAGCAGAACCAATGGTAAATCGAACAATCAAAGAATTAGCCGCAACTCCCGCCGTTCAACAACCACTTTGCATTGCTTTTCCTAACGACGAGACTCTCTTTCAGCTCAAGCCGAGACTAATCCATCTCCTTCCTACCTTCAACGGTCTTCCCAGTGAAAATTCGCATAAACATCTAATGGAATTTCATATGGTCTGTTCAAGCATGAAACCCCAAGGAGTATCAGAAGACCAAATCAAACTTAAAACTTTTATTTTTTCCTTAAGCGATTAGGCTAAGGAATGGTTATTTTATTTACCACCAAATTCCATTACTACCTAGGCTGACTTAACGCGTGTTTTTCTTGACAAATTTTTCCTAGTGAAAAAAGCAAGCGAACTGAGGAGAAGCATCATGGGAATTTGACAGAATGAAGGAGAGTCACTTTACGATTACTGGGAGCAATTTAAAAGCTATGTGCCAGTTGTCCGCAACATGACCTATTTGAACAAATGCTCATTCAGTACTTTTATAAGGGAATGCTTCCAATAGAAAAGAAGATAGTAGATGCCTCCAATGAAGGTGCTCTCGTCAACTTGACCACAGAAGCAACAAGGAATTTAATTTCCACAATGACGACTAATTCACATCAATTTGTCTCCCCAAGTGATTCCAACCAACGAGTTTACAAAGTAAGTGATGTTCACTTGAAAATAAAATCGACAAATTAACTAATGTAGTTAATTATCTCATTTCAGGAAAAATTGGAGTAGCAAAGGTTTGCGGGATATGTATGATGACGGATCACCCAAAAGACTGTTGTCCGATGCTACAAGAGGAGTCTAGCGCACAAGTAAATGTCGTGGGTAACTTTTTGGGACCTCTCTAGAGGCCTCATAACCCATATGGAAATACATTTAATCCATGATTAAGGGACCACCTCAACTTCAGTTACGAAAATGACCAGAGGGCAAATCAAAATTACCAATTGAGACCCCTCCACTTCCTCCTCAACAGCCACAAAAATCTTCGTTAGAGTCGATTGTCGAGAGATTGGCCTTGTCCCAAGAAAAGTTGCAAAATCAAACACATGCTCATCTTCAAGAGATAGACGAACAAATAAGAAATTGGATCAAAGAGTAGGGTGCCTAGAGTCTCAAGGTAGATTACTGTCACAAATCGAAGCTAATCTGAGAGAAAATGTTAGCGCAATCACCCTCTGAAGTGGTACCGTCATTTCACCGGAGATCCCAGAAAAGAATGTTGCACAACCAAAAAAGAAGAAATAAACTGAAATGGCACCTCTACCTATTTTAGGTAATTGCACATCATCTTTTTCCCTTTCAACTTACGAAGTTCTGCCTCCTTTTGCTTCTAGATTAATGAAGTGAGATAAGCAAGTTGAAGAGAAGGAGATCCTGGAAATATTTTCAAAAAGTGGAAATAAATATTCTACTTCATGAGGTAATCCGGAAGCTATCGAAGTATGATAGATACCTTAAAGACCTCTGCAACAACAACAGATGGTAAATTTGGGCGAAAACGTATCGGTAGTTTTCCAACGATGGATTCCACCGAAGTATAAGGACCAAGGCATGTTCGTCATACCTTGCAAGATTGGTAAAGTTGGAATCAAGCGCGCCATGTACGATTTAGGCGCTACGATCAATGTGATGCCCCTCTCAGTTTATAATATGATCTCCATCGACCCTTTGAAAGAAACCAGAGTCAATATTCAACTTGTCGACATATCGTTTATTTATCCCGAATGAGTCTTAGAGAACATTCTAGTAAAGGTAAACGATTTGATTTTTCCTGTTGATTTTTATGTTATTGATATGAAAAATGACCACAGTAACAATGGTTATGAGATTCTCCTCGGGTGTCCCTTTATGAGTACGGCGTACACAAAAATCGACGTCGAAAGCGGTATTCTTACAATGGAGTTTGACGGTGAGATCATTAAATTCAACGTCTATAAGCAATGCAATACCCGGATAATGTGGCGAGCCTTAACTTTGTTGATATAATTGGTCCATTAGCAAATGAATTTATGGAAACTAACTTGTTTGATGATTTTTGCAAGGAAACGGAGGACTTTGATGAACAAAACAGGGAGATTGAAAAATTCTTTCAATTTATTTTGACTTGCGCTTATGACCTTCTAAATCTAAAATTATACCTTCCATTTTGTAGGTACAAAAAAATGTGTCGAAAAAATTGTCGGAACATTTGATGCATTCATCTTTTGGCAAAAATAATGTATTGTTGGCCACTATTTCGGAAAAAGCTTTCAAATATGAAAAAGATCCGAAGAAGTACTTATGAGATTGTTTGAAGTTACAATGACAAATTGAAGGAACTTTATGATCGTAGAATTTCTCGTAAGAAATTTCTTCGATAGAAAAAAACATATGAAGTGGAGGAAGCATCTCGAACAGAATCTGTTGTCTGAATCAAGTCGTCGAACTCAACGTCGTTAAACAAAATGCTTTATGGGAGGCAACCCATTTTTAATTTCATTTCCTTAGTTTTCTTTAATTTTAATTTTTATTCTTTGGTTTCGTTAAGTATTTTACTTACGTTAATTTTTGTTTTAATTTTTAGGAAACCAGGTGAGTTTATTCAGACTTAAACAGAGTCAAAACCGGTACTTTCAATCGAATCAGACCACTTTTCAGACCCCAAATAGCAGCAGCTCACGAAAATTTATCCCAGCAATGAAATCCTTCCCCAGTTTTTCCCCATCACCCTACGTCATCTATTTTCACCGAAACTTTTTCTTTCATTATTTCAACCGCCTAACTTCTTTCATTCTTCTTTTTATTTTTCAAAACTAACGTTCACCCGAACTTTACCGCCAGTCATTCTTCCACTGTTGTTCACTGCTTATAGTCGAGACTTACACATCAATCGTGGTTCGACGAGAAACCAAAAGGTCGAAGGTTGCCTTTCATCTATTAATCACAAACACCATCGCCCATTGTCGAATCAGAAAATTTAAGGTAAATAAACCAGCTGATTTTTGTTACACATTACTAATGGTATTTCCCTTTAGCATTGTAGGAACCTTCGACATCGATACTGTAGACGAAAACGGGTAAAGAAAACAAAAGAACACGAGAATTTTACGAGGTTCAACAATGTGCTTACGTCCTCGGTGCCTAGGCGGCGCTAGAAGTTTTTATTCAATGATATTTTAGGTCTAGGTTACATCTCTATTTATAATAGAAAACCCTGGTACATAATTACAAAATTAACCCTGTACCGTACCGCGGGGGCTGCGCCCCCACACCCCCAACCCACATAATTCGTAACCCCACAACGAGACTTTCTTTGTAAAGACAGTTGATGTTCGCTGCGTTCGCTCACTCCATCTCCTGTCCTCTTTACTGGTATATTTATGAGTCATACCTAACAGTATCATACCATGCGCATAACGAAATATGACAACGGTACCGACTTTCCACCATTCCCCTTCGTGTAAATCGCATGCTTGAATCTTGTCATAGGAAGCGTGGTGCAAGTGGTGCGGTCTGTTGGCCACCATATCGTGAAACTGATCAGGTGAAGCGTTGATCTCTACATCGGCCTCAAGCTTACCAGTCAGAGCTGAAGACATGGTGCTTGTACATTGTAATAGTATGGTGGTGTTGTTGGTTTGATGTCTTAGGGACGATATTTATAGAATTTTTACGAAATGAGCTGGAACAGTGGTTCCTTCTAAAAAAATTTAAATTATTATATACTTTTTTATTTTTTATTAATAATTTATTTATATTCTTTTAAAATTTTATAAGTATTATTTTAAAAATTCTAAAATTCTATTATTTTAATATAAAATTATGTTTGTACATTTATTTTACATTAAACCAGTACGTATAGGTGTCGGTACAATGTCCACCACCAATTTGTTTTTTGAAAAAATACCTCAACTAATTTCTAGAAGGCATTTTTTTAACTAAACCAAACCATTAAATGAAGCTATCAATAAAATTATTAAAAAGCCATCGATAATATTAACAATAATAATAATAATAATAACATAAAAAATAAAGTTTAATTGCAGAATTATTATTTAAAACACATAACTTTAATGTGTATAATATTTTGATTAAAATTATAATAAGATTATGACATAAAATAAAATTTAATTGAAGAATTATTATTTAAAGCACATAAGTTTAATGTGTATAATATTTTTATTAAAATTATAATAAGATTATGACAATATAAAAAAGGCATTAAATAAAAAGTATCTATAAGTAACGCTTGATAAAATAACTATTTGACGTAATAATAAAATTATCCAAAACGTTTGACAAATGATCACTTTGTCTCTTATCTTTTTCTTAGTATTTTAGTTCCTAACATTTTATTTTGGAGTAAAATATCTCATGAGTGGATGAATATCGTTAGTTGAATAAAGGTCAACACTTCCTATTGATGTGACATGTCCACGTGTGATGTCATGTCATCAAAAAAGATTTTTAAACTATTTTTAAATATATATTTATAATTGTATATGTAATTAATTATAGTTTATTCTAAAAGATATTTTTTTTGTTGAAGTGGCATCACACGTGGACTTACTACGTCTATATGAAACATTTACAATTAATCAACTAACAATCTTCATCCAACCGGAGGATATTTTGCTCCAAAATAAAACGTTGAGGGCTAAAATTCTCCAGAAAAGGACAAGGATTAAGTGACCATTCATGCAAAGGTTGGGATCACATCAGCATGGGGTGAAAAAAAAGATTTCTCAAGTTGATGCAATGAGCAAATCGAGAATAGTGAGAAAAAAATTAAGGGAATCCAGTGTAAGCCCAGAAGAAAGTAGATGGATCATCGATTAGACCAAAAAGTGCTCTAGAAAAATCACATGAAATAAAAAAAAAATTAGAAAAGACCGTACAAAATACAGAGGTAAAAATGATAAATTCTTAATATTTTTATATATTATTCTTAAAGTTTTTTTTAATATTCTATATTTTTAATATAATATCATACCAACTAGTTGTAATATATATTATTATTTTTAGTTAGTTTATTTTTCTTATATATCTAATGAACTAATTTTATATTTAAATATGATAGCAACCTCAAGTTGTAATATATATTATTTTAGAAACTGTTGTTTACACAGTCAGTGGTAGAGGAAATGTGCCCTCGATCATCGTCGAATCCAACTTTTGGTTCTACTTGTGCAAGGGTTGGTTGGTTGACTAGTTTGCATGGCCAGCAAGTCGATCATGTAACTGTTGGATGTGTTCATTTCTCATCTCTAAGCAAACGAACCTGAGCAAAGTGATACTCTGACTATATTTGATTTCAATATTGGAGCAATCAGACAAGATCAGAAAGAAATTAAAACAATCTAACAGAAGAAGAAGATGAAGAGTAAGGTTTAAAGAAAGGAAGTGCAAACGATTACACTGCACAAGGAAGCTATGCCTTGTACATATCTGCATTTACAATTTCAATCAGGCCAGGATTAGAGAAGGACATTATGTTTCAAGGTATATGTATTCTAGTTTGTCAACTCTTTAATAACTAAAGATATATTTTTCTCAAATTATAGTTGGAACCACGCGAGGGAATAAGATTTCAAGTAATAGAGGGCATTTCAAATTACTACTCGAGATACTTAATCATGGCAAAGAAAATACCCTTATTAAATCTTAAATTACATTCAGTTTACTTTAGTAGGCAACTTATGAAAATAAACCAGTTCCCTAATACAACTGTATTGATATGGTAAGCCACTTAAGTTATTATAGATGTTCAATAAAATTGTTCTGAAAAAGAATGGAGGATATTGAGTAAGGAAACAATTGTGCAGTTACAATCTAATTAAGATGTACTCAATATGATAGCTGAGATGCCCAGGACAACTACATACATGAGTACTTAGTTGAACAACTCATTTTATTTGGTTCTGAACCTACCTTAGCTAACTTAAATGTAGTGGCCTGACTCAGGTGAAGAATCTGACTTAAAAAAAATATGTAGAAACATGCATGAGAATGTTGCATATGGAGCTCATCACAGATTCAGAAATATTTTTAAGGGTGAACATACGTACATTAACAATATAAAATTTTTGTATAGGATGAGCACAAATAATTTTTTTTAATAAATAAAATTAGTAAAATAGATAATTGATAGAAGAAAATTCAAATTTTAAGGTGGACAAATCAGACGTAGATCCAGCATCGTATGTACAGGAAGTTATGAAACCATACTTAATATTTAACACACAAATAGAAGCACAAAATACATTCAACTTCATACATAAGTACTAACCCACAAACCAAGGGATCCAAACATACACATACTTGACACAGAAGCAGGAGAACTGAGGATTTATTCTTTAGTTATATTAGTAGTTCTTCTAAGTAGCAGTAATAGCATGCTTTAGTTTGATTGGGTGAGGTGAGCGTCCATGTCTTTAGAGAGATCCACCAAGAATTGCAGAAAAGACTCGGGTGCAACCGCGTCATGAAGCTTCTCGTATTCGAGAGTCCAGTGCACGACGCTACCACCGCCAATCTTGGGCGAAGCTTGAACTGTGACTAAAAGGCTCTTGTACTCTTTCACTTTATCTCCTTCGAGCGCTCTGAAAGTAACCAACTTCTTATCATGGTCTATTGCTTCAATAACGTCCTTTGTTACTTTAGCCTTTCCATCTAAACAAAAACATAATTGTTTATTATATTTTTTTTCCTCTCAAGATTAACAAATGAAGAGAGAGCATGAAAAGGAATTATGGGTTTGTATCATACCATGCACATAACGCCAGATGACAACGGTACCGACTTTCCCCCATTCCCCTTCGTGTAAATCGCATCCTTGAACCTTGTCATAGGAAGCGTGGTGCAAATGGTGCGGTCTGTTGGCCACCATATCGTGAAACTGATCAGGAGAAGCGTTGATCTCTGCATCGGCCTCGAGCTTACCTGTCAGAGCTGAAGACATGGTGCTACTAATAGTATGGTGGTGGTTTGTTTGATGTTTTACGACGCTATTTATAGAATGTCTACATAACAGGCCGGACAGTCGTCTTTCTTAATATAATTTAAATGTTTTTTTATGATTTTTTTAGGGTAATCCTGATGGTGCTGTGTTATTGAGTCTCCCAACTATTATAAGTTATAAAATTATTCATCAACTATAGAGTTTTAATTTGTTGATTAATCAACCATTAAAAGTTATAAAATGATCATCCGATAATTCATATGTTCCAAACTCCTTTTTTTTTAAATGATGATAGTCCGAGCTGAATGTTAGCATGTTGACTGAGATATGATAGCCGTTTGAGATTTTGGGGTTGTATTTTATCATATCATGATCAACAGGTTAACGGTCAGTCCCAAATGCAATTAATTTTTTAATAGAAAAGGACGAGTTCAGAACATATGAATAGTCGGACGATCATTTTAAAACTTTTAATAGTCATATGACATAATAAAACAATATCCTATAGTTAAGGGGTCATTACATAACTTTTAATAGTTGAAAATTCAATAAAATATTCTATAATCAAATGATCATTTATATACTTTATCTTATTTTTTATTGATAACTTATTTTTGTTTTTCTCAAATTTTATACATTAAATTTTATAAATTCGCATATTTTAAAATTCATTTTTCTGATATATAATCAAAACATTGATCCTCTCCAAATGATACTACTTAGATTACTTTCCACCACCAATTATTCTGAAATGAATGACAATTATTTTGCCTAAAATCAGTACTAATGGGTGTCGGTACAACGTCCACCACTAATTCATTTGAAGTTAATCAATCATTAAAAGTTATAAAATAGTCATCCAATAATTCATATGTTTTAAACTCTTTTTTTTAAATGACGATAGTCCGAGCTAAATGTTAGCATGTTGACAGAGATATGATAGTCGTTTGAGATTTTGGAGTTGCATATTATCATATCATGGTCAACAGGTTAACGGTCAGTCCCAAATGCAATTAATTTTTTAATAGAAAAGGACAAATTCAAACATATGAATAGTCGGATGATCATTTTATAACTTTTAATAGTCAGATAATATAATAAAACAATGTCCTATAGTTAAGAGGTCATTATATAACTTTTAATAGTTGAAAATTCAATAAAATATCCTATAATCAAATGATCATTTATATACTTTATCTTATTTTTTATTGATAACTTATTTTTGTTTTTCTAGAATTTTATACATTAAATTTTATAAAATCGCATATTTTAAAATTCATTTTTCTGATATATAATCAAAACATTGATCCTCTCCAAATGATACTACTTAGATTACTTTCCACCACCAATTATTCTGAAATGAATGACAATTATTTTGCCTAAAATCAGTCCGTATGGGTGTCGGTACAACGTCCACCACTAATTCGTTGAAAAAATTATCTCAATTAATTTCCACCTTTACTTGGAATAATTATAATATATATATATATAATTAGATTGCAATAAGACATATGATATGTCAAAATTTTAAAATAAATTAATATTATTCTTTTATCAGCTTTATTGAAATGATATGTAGCCGTCAAAGAATAATCCATGCCACAGAAAATTTGTTGGATCAAATGAAATAATATACATATGTTTTAGGGTGCATCTGGTGGTGACTGGTGACGCTATCTAAATATCTTTCTAATTAGAATGTTTATTTTAATCGTAAAATTAATGTTAAACGGATATAAATTTAAAAAAGTATAGTAGAAACGATGGTTTTAATCTAAATGCAAAAATTGAAATTTCTGGTTTTTTTCATTTCTATCTTTGTGTTTAGAAGCAAATTTATTTTCTTACTCTTACCAATATATGTGCTCCATTCATTTGCCATGGAAAGAACTTTGAAATTCAATTTTCTTTATGTATTTTTGGTTCCCCTTCCGGTTCTAAGGATTCACATTGATTAATTTGAACCAACCCAAGTCTCACACCTAGATTTGGTGTGTTAGTCTTTCAACAGAGATTTTATGCACACACAATGACTCCAACTAGAGACATGCTTAAGCGATATCAACCTGTTTGCCACTTGAACCAACCTCGTTGGTATGTTCAAATTTCTTTATCAATTATTTATTTATATTTTATTTCAATAATTTAATACTAACGTCATTAAAAATAATTTATAATTTATTTTTATTGGTTAAAAGTAAATAAAAATTATGATTTATAAATTAAAATATTAATAGTGAGTTATTATAAAATATATTTTTATTATAATTATATTTTTTATATTTACTTTTACTTTTTATATTTTTATTATAATCTATATTCATATATTTCATATATAATAATTTATTTATAATAGATATCCTTTTATTTTTTTTATTTTTGAATGGTTAAAAAGATAAATATAATATTTATATTATTTTATTTTTTACTTTAAATGAATAATTTTGGTTAAATCGGAATAATTAAAATACTAATTTAAAATTCAAATATTAAAAAATATTGATAATATATTTTTTCTTAATAAAATATTATATATATATATAAATATTATGAATGAGTTATCTTAAAATATGTTTTCTATTTTTATCATAGTTTAACTTTGATAGGATTTGTGAAAGCTCGAAATGACAACCGAAAGAGTTGCAAGGGGATGAATTGATAAAAATTTGTTTAGGGAGTAAGGAGAGTAAAATATAAGAGAAATTTGGCATAAGGATTTATAGTGGTTCGACATATCAACCAAGTCTACATCCATTACCTTAGCTCATCACTAAGGATTTTCTAACAAATTCACTAATTTGTTCTTTCTTTTTCAAAGATCAAGAGTAACCTTTACAAACCCCCTATCTTTTTTACTTTGCTAAGATAGAACCAAAAACTCATTTACAAAAGGATAAAAGAAGTAAACAAATAAACCTCTCAAAGGTAGGGTGTTTACAAGATTTAGCTCGCTAAAACACAAATATTTACAAGAGATATAAAATAAGATTGTAAAACTCTTTTCTTGTGTTTGATTGTTTGGATAGGTGTTCTAACCTTTCTTCAAGTGTCCTCAACTTGTATTTATATGTTGGAATGATGTTGTGGCCGTTTCTAGCCGTTGGGAGTGCTTTGGAGCCGTTGAGGATCAATTTTCGTGCAAAATAAAACTGTCCAGAACAGAGGGTATCGCTACTCCTAAAGGGAGTATCGGTACTACCTTTGTTATTTTTAAATCAACTAACCGTTACTAGTCGTTGGGGCCTCATGATATCGATACTATGCATATGGTATCGATACTACTATATAGAGTAGTATCGGTACCCCTTTGGATATCGGTACCATTTTTACATTCTGAAATTTAAGCAATGTTGGTAGTATCGATACTACCTAGTGAGTATCGATACTCCTCTGACATTTGGTATCGGTACCATATAAACAGTATCGATAATGGTCATGAGGTATTAATACTGTAAGAACAGTATCAATACTGCTTGTCCAGAAAATCATTTTGTGCTCAATTCCACTTTTAAATGAACTTTGAATTATTTCTGAAAACTTGGAATAAATTCAATTCAAGTCCAAAAACCTTTTGCCTTAATTGTTATATCAAAATATAGTTGAACAAACTTGATATATTTATATATCATAATATTAATAAGTGTAAATATAATTTAAATGTTATGTTTTTAATTTACAATATAATATCTAAAATAGATATTTTATTTTTTTCAAAGTTATATTTTAACAGTAATTTCAAACAATTAAATTTTAAATTATACTTTTGAATAATCACTTTTAAAAAAAAATTTCTACTTTACTTTAAAAAGTAATTTTTCAAAATCAATCTAAAACTAACCCTAAATAGAGAGTCATTTTACTTTGAGGTTTTGGTTCAAATAAATATACCTATAAGTTATATACATAGTCAATAATTTAAAAAAAAAATTAAAAAAATATTACCGATCACCTAAAATTATTTAAAAAAACAATAAAATATATGAACCATCAAATCATGATCTATATACATATCCGCAATACCATTAAAAATAGCCAATGAGGATTGTAGAGCCCATCCATAGAACACCCCCAACGCCCAACAGCACAGCTGTTATTCACCCCGCATCAGTATTTGTTTGAATCTAATAAATGAAGGCTTGAAATGTATTAAATTACTTTACATTAAATAATTAAAAACTGATATATAAAGCTTCGTATGTTGATTTTTAGGAGTTTTATCTTGTTTTATATTTCCATGTGTTATTATTTTAGATCTTCACCGGAGTCGCAACTTTAGGAAATAGGAGGGCTGAGCGTCTAACCGAGAAATTGAAGAGTTTGGGGTTTCTAAGGTTCGGGAAAGAGGCTTGCATGTCTTTAGGAACTCGATCTGGGATTAGCACGAGTGAAGAGTGGTTTTAGGATTAACATCGCTGCCATGGGACCTCGTCGGAGATAGGTAATATCGAAAGACGATTTGATTTTCATGAGGGTATTAGGTAGGGTTTAGGTATTTCGATCTCAAAATGGGGATTAAGGAAGACGGAAGAGTGTTTTCGAGGTTTTAGGTTATAGGTTTGGCCTCGTCAACCATTTCATACGGTGGCCGGAGCACCGTTTTAAGGCTTTTAGGGAGATTAGACGAGAGAGAAAAGGGAGAGGGAAAACACAAAGGATGAGGCGGCTGAAAAGTGATTAGATTAGGATTTCTTAATCTGAAATTAGAATTTTATATAATTTAATTAGGGCTAATTTAGTCAAGGTCCCCGAACCTTTAGCGTTTTTTTCTCATTTTAGTCACTTGTTTGGTTTGTTTCGATTGTAATTTAATTTTAGTGGCCTAATTTTGTAATTGTCCAGGTTTTGAAAGATAGTATATTTTAGGGTTATCAAAATCGATTAATCACGCTTTAGTGCTCTTAGATTTTGTCTGTTTCTGCATTTAGATCACTGTTTTATTTCTAAAATTGCATCCTTAATTTTAACTTTTTTAATTTAGTCACTAGTCTGAAACTTGTACAATTAATTTAGAATTTAGTCCTTGAACTATTCTGTAAGTTTCAATTTAGTCACTAAGTTCATTTCTTTATTGATCAACCCTAATATTAATTTAATTTAGGGTAAAGTATAGTAATGGTCACTGAACATTTTTGAAGCTTG
Source organism: Hibiscus syriacus (assembly GCF_006381635.1). Lineage (NCBI taxonomy): Eukaryota > Viridiplantae > Streptophyta > Magnoliopsida > Malvales > Malvaceae > Hibiscus > Hibiscus syriacus. The sequence goes on along the minus strand of NW_024062533.1, from coordinate 328,144 downwards.
CATTTAGGTCTCTCAACTTTTAAAACTTGCAATACAGTCCCTCAACATTTATTCCGTTTGCAATATGGTCCCCCAGCTTAAATCACTGTTAGAAAATTAGGGTAAATTATATAAACGGTCATTGAACTTTTCAGGCACTTGAATTTAGGTCCCAACTTTTAAAACTTGCAAAACAGTCCCCCAATAATTTTATTTTCTTATTAAATATAGATGTATAGAAAATATAAATGATTCAATTTATATTTAAATGTATGAATCATTTATATTTTTGATATATTTTATTTTTCTTGTATAAACTAGTATTTAAAATATGTTTATATTTTAATCAAAATATTTCAATATACGAATAAAAATATATTTATATTTAGATGTATAAATAAAAAATATATTCATATATTAATGTATGAATCATTTATATTTTTTGAATATTTTATTTTTAATAAGAAATTAAAATTATTAATTATATTAGAAATACTCAACTTAAGATTATATATATAATCATGAATTATAAATATGAAAAATATAATTATTAAATTTAGTTTAAAAATATATAGATTTTAAATTCCTTCTTTTAAAATATTGTATCAACTAATATTTAAAAAATATATTAAATCTATCAAACAATTTATCAAATATAATATTTTCCCATCATTTATTGCTTTCAAATTTTTTGCCGAAGTTCAAATCTCATTATTTCCATTTTCCATTATATTCTTTTTTTTTCTGGCATTGGTCATACTATTAGTATATGTATTATTGTATATCTCTTAACACAAACGATGGTGTTAGCTTAGTGGCTCCACCCTGTATCTTTCATTTGCGTGACTCAGGTTTGAGTTTGCCCAAGACCCAAATTTTACTTCTTTGTAACTTAATTTTCTTCTAATTAGGTGGTGACATGTGTCACCAATAACATATATCATGATCATGTGTTAACACATGTCAGATCCTGGTTAAATGATTAATTTATTAAATTTTATTTAATTTAGGACCAAATTGATAGCATATATAAATAATTAGGTGGTGACATGTGTCACCAATGACACGTGTCATGATCATGTGCTAACACATGTCAGATCCTAATTAAATGATTAATTTATTAAATTCTATTTAATTTAGGACCAAATTGATTATATAAATAATAAAGACTGAATGTATAATAATGTCAATTCCTTTTAACTGCCACTTCATCATTTGTATCAATTGGTAACGACTAGTGGCTTAGTTGAAACAGTTAAATAATTATGTTGTATGATTGATAAATTTAAAAGATCGATGACAAAAGTAAAAAGGGCTAGATAGTTAAGTTGTCAACCTAGTAGTTTACACTTTTATTTATACGTCAAAATAACATTTTATAAATTTAAAATTCGAATTATTTTCAACCTCTTCTATATCCTAACTACTTTTTTAAATTAAAAAATTTCTTCAACAGATAAGAATTATACTATTATATTTATATAAAAAATACGTATCACATGAAATAAGATGAAATTAAATAATAATAAATCTGACATAATTGAATTTAATTGAATTATTTTGGAATTTAGGGTTTAGAATGAAATTGAATTACTTTGGAAATTGGGGTTTAGAATGAAATTGAGGACTGTTTTACAAGTTTTAAAAGTTGGGGGACCTAAATTCAAGTGTCTGAAAAGTTAAATAACCTTTTATATAATTTACCCTAATTTCTAACGGTGGTTTAAGTTGAGAGACCATTTTGCAAACGGAATAAATGTTGGGGGACTGTATTGCAAGTTTTAAAAGTTGGGGAACCTAAATGCAAGCTTCAGAAATGTTCAGTGACCATTACTATACTTTACCCTTTAATTTAATATATTCATTTGATAATTTGTAAATAACTAATTAGTTTTTTCAATTAAATTTGCATTAATAATTTTAGTACATTTGGATTTTTTATGCATGTTTTTATTTGTTTATTTTGATGATTTTATTTTTTTCCTAATTTTTTCTTTAATTTATTAGAATTTAGGAAATTCCTTTTAATTTAATTTTCCTCAATTTAGTTCATAGTTAGAACCTTGGACTTTAAATTTAGCCTTAGATTTAGATTTCTCACATTTAGTCCTTTAGTTTAGAGAATAATTTGATTTGGCTCTCGCATTAACATGCCCAATGGACCATTTCGATTATTCGACTCAATAATTGGTTAAAATAAATTAGGATTAATATTAGAGCCTCCACTTTAGGTTTAATTTTAGTTTAGTCCTTTAATTAGGGAATAATTTGATTTGGCTCTCCCATTAACATGCCCGAGAGACCATGTCGATTATTCGACTCAATAATTAGCTAAAATAAATTAGGATTAATATTAGAGCCTCCACTTTAGGTTTAATTTTACTTTAGTCCTTTAATTTGGGAATAATTTGATTTGGCTCTCACATTAACATGCCCAAGGGATCATTTCGATTATCCGACTTAATAATTAGTTAAAACAAATTAGGATTAATATTAGAGCTTCTACTTTAGTCCTCTAGGTTCTTTATTTTTCATAATTTGACACTTTAAGTTAGGGTATGCCTTACTTAACTCACTTAGTAATTAGGCCTCTAAATGGTTGTGTGATCGCATCTTGATTTTAAAATAATAAGGCAATGTTCATTTATCAATGAATTAATATTGTATCCTTTGTGTTATGCTCAGGGGGTGACCACTGGTAATTCACGAAGTAAATCAACATCCTTTTCTAAACCTCATGTCATGGCTTCTTAAACTTTAAGGCAATGTTCGTTTACTTAGATCAATAACTAAGCTCTCACATTTCATGCTCGAGGGTGATCGTTATTGGTCTTAGTAAGCCGACATCATTTTCCAAACTTGGCATCCATAATGATTTTTAAATTAAAATGAAACATCGAGCTCAAAATTTCTAATTTTAAATACAGGGTAATCGAGTAGGTATCAATTTCTGGGCATTGTGGGAGTGCCAACCCTTCACCACGTATAACCAACTGTCATACCTATTTTCTGGTTTTCGCAGACCAAATTTTGATATTTTTGATAAAATAAAAATATTTTATTAATACTAACTAATTTTAGGTGTTCCAATCGAATCTTAAAAATAGTTGGTGACGACTCCCAAATTTCATCAAAAATATTTTCAAAAGACCTCATCGTTGCAACTAATCAGTTTTTCCCTGAAGGACCTATTGCGACAGAAAGGTTGGTAACTTTTTTAATGAATGATTTCGTAGTGTTATGTAAGGTGGTTTTTTAAACAAAATATTTGCATAAATTTTTTAGTGGTATATAATTTTTTAATTATAAATTTTGTATTCATATTATTATAATAAAAATTTAACTGCAATTAAAATTAATCATTGTAGTGCATACACAAACAAATTAATAATTGAAGACCTGATTCAAAAATAATATAACTAAATCAGAATAAATTTAAATTAATAATTCGTATATATTTACATCATAAAATAATATTTTTCAGAATTTTCGCCTACTATCGATTACATATCTTATAAATGCATATATATACATAATTTAGATTCTTAGAAAAAATAACATTCTCTTTTATCACGTATAATTATAAAAATGTTAAAGATACCTTTATCCCTTAATCAATTTTTAGACAACATAATTTATGAATCAAACGTCACTTAAAAAGATAAGGATCCACTAAGCTAAATTCTTGAATGAAGAAATTTAACTTTGCAAAAGCAAAGCAATTTGGACCTCACATGGGTTAGAAGAATGTGCTTCCCCCCTCCCCCCCAATTGATGCCTGAACCTCAGGATTTGTGGTGATTTGTTCGGTTTATTTTCTCCCATCTTCCTCTTTAGCTCTAAAAGTTTCAATTTCGAATAAATTTGTGTATCAAACTTCAAATCTGTTCAATAAAAAACAAAACTCGACATAGAATCTCTCCACGTAATTTGCATCCCAATAATTTACAGTTATTTTCCTAGCATTTCCCAGCTACTAAATCAGTGCACAAATTGGGAGATTTTAGCTGCTAAATCAGTGCACAAATTGGGAAATTTTTGTTCATTTTGTTGGTCCACTGTGTTTAGTCTTTGAACCAATATGTCTAAAGCTTCCTTCATCCACCAATGCTGACAAACATCCCTTGCTTCTTCAACATTCATCTAAACAAAATCAAAAAGGAAAAAAGAATCAATTTTTGATCATATTGAAACCAATGGATTGAAACTTGGAAGCCATTTTTGATAACACAGAAGCTTACCCAAGTCCTTTGTCTGAGATTTTGTTCTGGCCAGAAGTCAAGTTCTTCTTTCACAAGCAAAGGGAACATATAGCCTTCATAAAATGTGCCATGTCTTTTGCTTATGAAATCCCATTTCCCCAGTTCACACTGTTTCAAAGATGAAGAAGAATTTTTAGAATTTGCAGAAAAAAAAAAAGATTTAAGAGTTTGATTAAATAGATATTAACCTCGACAATGCCTAGAACACCAGCTTCTTCAAGTGATTCTCTTAGTGCAGCTTCTTCTCTAGATTCATCGAGCTCCCAACCACCCTGAGAATCAAAACCCAAAGATTAGTATTGAAGAAACATCGTTTTTAAGGGGGGGGGGGATATGTTGAAAATTTTGAAGATTTTCATGTATGTGTACCTTGGGGAACATCATTTTTTGACATTTTTGGGAAGAGATTACAAGAACTTCGAGATCATTACTAGTGGTTCCATCACTGGTGGATTTGTATCTATAGGGAATGCTTCTGCAAATCGTCAAATTTGAAGAAATCAACGAGGTTTCGTTTATGGAAAAGAAAAACATGGACTGGAAACAGTCCCAGCATGAAAAATCTGACCAAAAATCCATTTCAGAAAAGAACAAATACTCACCCGACAACTTGGCGGCGGCCCAAGTTATCATATCGCTGCAAGTGCCTTCCGGTACGAGGAACCAAGCAGACCATCTTAAGAAAGATTGAAATAAAAGAACGATTTGAACAAGAACGAAGAAGAATACCCAAAACGATTCAGATTGATGAACCAAATTCAGCAGCTCCAAACGTAATTCGAAGAGATTTGTTTTACTTTTTTGTGATTAATGACAACAATCCCAGAAAGGAGATTCGTTTTTGGGAGTATTACGAAACTGATTTATCGTAGAATGGATCGAGCCAAATATTTCAGGTAAAAAAAAGGCAACAAAAATGATGAAAATGAATGAACATGGAGTTGGGTATTTGTAGAAGAAAAAAAGTGGAAAATAGAGTAAACATGTTTATTTAATTAATTTGATTAAACAAAGTTAGTGAATAAATATAATAATAATAATAATAATAAGATTAATAATGGATGAAAATGATGTTTTTTTTTTATTATTAAAAAAGGGTAGGTATTGAGATTTGAGACGCGTCTCATTCTATGAGCTTCGATGTCGTTTCACTAGCAGAAAAGGTTTTTTTTTTGTACTTTTAAAAAATGAATATTAATTCATTTATTTTGGGTCAAATACATAAAGAGTCATTCGACTATAGGGTATTACTTTATTAAGTCTATCAGTTTTTAGCAATTATAAAATGATCTTAGGCAATGCTTTGTTGAGTTCTCTGACTATTAAAAGTTATAAAATGATGATTCTATTATTCATATACTTTAAACTCATCATTTTCCATTAAAATATTCATCTAAGCTAAACGTTAAACTGTTAATTATAATATAATAAAATCATATGTTAATGATGTCTACTAGCATCGTTGTCAGTGACAGATCTAAAAATATTTTTTAGTGTGGACACATTCATATTAATTATTGAAATTTTTCGTATGGGTGTGCACAAATAAAGTTTTAGGTTGGGCACCCATAATAAAATGGACAACTACCATAAAGAAACTCATATTTCAAAGTGGGCACGCTCCCACCCTAGGTATGCTTTACATTTGTCATTGGTCATTGTTGCTTTCAAGTACTGATCGACGACATAACATTTCAAACACTGAGTCGACGACATAATGTAAACAGAAACTCAATCCACAAAATACAATTCAAATAGTTTTGAGATCAAATTTCATCATATCCTAGTGAGCAGATGAACTTTTAACTCAAACGCCCACCAAATTTTTTAAAGAAAAATGACGAGTTTAGAACATATAAAAAATCTAGTGACTAATTTACAATTTTAAAATAGTTGAGAGACTCAACAAAGTAGGACCTACAATTAGAGGATCATTTTATAACTTTTAATAGTCAAAAGACTAAATAAAGTAGTAACCTATAATAAAGGGGTCATTGTGTCCTTCACCCATTTATTCATTTGCATATTTAATTGGGAAGATTTGGAAGAGTGGTGTTGTAGCCAACACGTACACGGTTGATCCGATGTAAATAGGGATGACTTTTCATACAAAGGTGTCTGAGTCACGTGTGCGATGATTGGCTATTTCGGCTGAATGCCTTTTCTTTAAGTTGGGCTGTTTTTTTTCCAAAACATGAAACAAAAAGCAAGAAAGCGGCTGTCTTTTTTCTTCTTCATCTGTCTGGCTGGCTACAATCTTTAAGGATAAATAGATAGGGTTAGATTTAATACCCATTTTGCTTTAAGGTTTTCCACTTCGTTGCTTTTCTCTTTGTAATTTTAGTAAGAAAATTCTAATAATTAAACGAAAATACAAACTAAAAGAAGGGTAAACTATGTGAATAGTTCATTTTATTTAGGGTCTATCCAACTTTGATTACTGATTTAAATTTTAAGAGTAAATAGTCTCTAACATTATCGGTCTATATGGTTTAAGTTCTTCCGCCGTTAACCCTTAACGTATATGTGACATAGCTGAGGGACTAAAATCGAATGAGAGTTAACAGCTGAAAAACTAAAATCGAATGGATCGATAATGTTAGGGACTAAAATAGAACATATCGATAACGTTAGGAATCATATACCCTTAATTTTTAAAATTAATGACCAAAGTCAGTCATACCAAAAACAAAATAGACTATTCATATAGTTTACCCTTAAACAACATATATATATATATATATATATATATATATATATGCATGTACGAACATATTAAAATTATATAACATAGAAAATAACCTATTAAACTTTAGATTTAATTTATGATTTTTTAATCAAAGCATACATTTTTTCTTACTTTACACCTTATTTTTTAAAAGTTACCTCCTAAATTATCACATCCATATCGATTTACTAAAATATAAAAAAGGTAAGAACGTAACACGTCCTTATTAGATGTCGATAATTTTTAAGATGAAATAAGATAAAAAATAATAATGCAAGGGACCAGAAAAAAAAGATAATTTAAGATGCAAAATGAGAAAAATCACTTTAAAAACAGAATTCATGAATAAAGCCTAAAACTCTAAATAATAATAATAGTAAAATTATAATAAATAAAAATTCTGTAAATTTGATATTATTAAATGAATTACATGATTTGAAAATGACATGAGGCAGACACGGTGTAAGTAAAGCATGGTAGTCAAATGTAGATCAGTATAAAAATCAAATCTTATACATACAAATTAGAAAAACCAAAAACACATGTGTAGACTGATATGCACGTCAGAGAAAATCTTAACACGGATCGATCACTGCTATACCTCCCCAGTACCATTAAACGAATTAATATACCTAAGTGGTTGTCGTAACCGTCCTTCGGGTAGGTCCGAAATCGGGTTTTGACTTAATTTCGATGTGTTGGAGCCGTCATCGATCATTTAAAATTAGGTTGATCGGATACCTTAATTTACCATTTTACCCGATCTGTATTTTTACCAGAATTAAATCGGATTCGGGAGTCGATTACAGTCAGGGAAGGATTAGCACCCCTGTACTGCCCTTTTGATACCAATTTAATTTCTCGGTTGTCTTAATGGCGAAAATTAAAAGTCAAATTAAAATTTAGAAGTTTGATCTGAATTACTTACCTTTGATGAAGTTAAAATTGCCCTAAAAAGTTAAATTAATGTTAAATAAAACAAAATAAAAAGGGTATTAAATTAACAGAAAAAAATCATTAAAGAATGATTAAATTTGGAAAGAATTTAAAATTGGGGGGTCAAATTGACGTTAATTGAAAGCTGCAAAGGAAAAAAATGAAAGTTAGGAGGTCAATTTGCTAAAATATAAGAAATATAAACGGGGATTAAATCGAATTAATTAAAAATTCAAGGGTAAATTCACAACAAGTGACCAAAATGAATTACACATCAGAATTACAGGGACTGTGAAAATAATTTAAGAATTTTATAATTGCACATGGATCCCCCTATAAATAGCCCTAAAATCACAAAAATCCTTCATTTTTACTATTCTCCTCAAAATCAAACCCCAGAAAACAAAACTCTCTAAACTCTCATTGACCGGCCAAACCCCGCCGCCCGGACTGCCGCTCCGGCTACCAGTGATGGTGGTCAGAATCCTATGGGCTACCCGAAAATGCTCCTCTAAACATCCCAAAGCTGAATCTGAGCCCCAAATTCCCTAAAAAAAACCCTCAAACAACGTAGATTTATGTTCAAAGTTTCGACTTTTCAACTCTCCGGTGACTTTTCCCCTTTCGGCAAGGCTTCTATGCGATCCCAACGTTCTTTGACGAGACAAAGCCTCAAGCTTTGTTTTTTTGCTTTCGATTTCGAATGTTTTTTGCCTTTGGGTTCTATATTTGGTATACTATTTTTTTTGTGTTCTTCACTTTGATAATGTTTGTGATTTTTTGTTGTTTTGCTGATATTTTTGTGATTTTGTCCGTATGTTGCTTGGTTGCTATTGGTTGCTTAATCGGGTTTTTTTGCTTGTGTTCCCCGATCTCACCTTTTTCGATGACTTGGGTGAGGTATTTATACCCCCTCTTCCGATGGTTGTTTCCGATCCTACTGGGGTTGTTTCTGTAACACACCCAACCCGTATCCGATCCGGATTCGAGTTTGAGGTGTCACATTGAATTTGCAAAACATTTACTTTTATAAAATCATGAAAGATTTCCACTTTTATTAAATAAAACTGCATAATTCATGCAATTTATATCAAAGAGTTTACAAAACTTATCAGAGCTTATACAATTCAAATCTTTTAACTACATGCCAACTACATTCTATATAACAAATTACATATATTCGAATATATTTCTGATATGATCTATAGAAAAGAGAAATTGACTTGGATCACATATCTTTACTCCCTTTTTTTCATGTCAGAACCTACGTGTGAAACATACACACGCTAAGTCGTTGACTTAGTGAGGCATAAAATATGTATAATATGAACTTTATATACTCAATAATGCATGAACATTTCACAATTCATATAATAATATATTGCAAACATCATATACCAGTTTATATACATGCACACATATCATCATTATTCTAATCACATTATTGTCATTATCACTATCATTAGTTCATTTAGAACATAAAATATGATCGTTAACCTTTGTAGCATTTCATACTATATCTTTCACAAGCAAAGCATATAACATCATATAAGATTTCTTTATGTTATTTCTTTGTTTAGCCCATGTACATTTCTGAGAACTTAAGGTATATGAGTACATAGAGGTTGTGCACATATGCTGTCACCACAGCTCGTATAATTCTCACTAGGGGTGCGTAGAATTTGTTCCGAATGACCACTATGTCCCGAAAGACCACATATTACATATGTCCTCCACTTCTTAAGAACCATATACATATTCCAATGGACCAAATAAGTGTACCGAAGTACCGCATAGATGTTCCAAGGGATTTCATATATGTCCCGAAGGACCACGTAGAACCCTCGACTCTTGGCATGCCAACTATACCCCTAGCTCTCAATACACATACCATGGGCATTATCATTAAGTTTATCACATATTCACATAATCTCATAGCTTCTTTCACATAGTTCATTGTCACATTTTCATATTATCATATAGGCACGCAGTTCACTTACTCGTAGATCATTTCCATATAATTCACATGTCACACATATCGCATAGCTTATATCTCTTGATCATTTACTTACATAACATGTATTCACAACAATCATATAACATACACAATAACATATATCACATATATTCATACCATACCCATGCTTATAATCATGAACTCATGCATTCTAATATAGGAAATAGACTTATCGTAAGTCTTATTTCCATTCATGATCATATAATAGCTAATATGCACTCACCTGGCCTCACTAATCTATACATATCTCTTACTTCTTCCTTGCTCGGTCTTATTTTTTTCACTCATCCGATACTCACTTCCGATCAATATCTACACAAATACACAATCTAAAAGTTGTCGGAATTCAAACTACTCGAATAAATTCTTATAAATGCAAACTAAATAAAAATACAAATTTCACTTTCCAACTTAAGTAGTATCGGTACTACTCTCACAATATCGATACTTCTATACTAGGGTACTAATACCCTACGCCGGTATCGGTACCAAAATTAGCTTCGATGTTCCCTGGTATGGATACCCTCCACATTGGTATCGATACTCCTTCCTTATGGTATCAATGGTACCAATATTGTTCATACAGGTATCGATACCCCAAGCAAAAGATCCTCATAATTTTCCTTGTAGTATCGGTACTCATGTAACATCTCAAAATCCGGGTCAATGACTAAAATGAGAATTTTTGAAATTTGGGGATTAATTTAGGAAAATTTAAAAGTTTAAGGATTTAATAAGAATATTTCAGTGTTGGATAAAAGGGTAATTATGAAAGGATTATAAGGGTATTATGGTCTTTGTTCTTTAAAAGATATTTCCCCCCTTATATATGAGTGAGACACGTGGGAGGGAGAAGAGTGTCTGGAAGCTCCTCTTCTTCTTGCTTTCTTCTTTTCGTGGGTTCAAGCTTAAGTCTATAAGGTAAGTTTGATTCAGTTGGTTAATTTCTTGAATTTATAAGTTGGGATGGAGTATTTGGGCATTATATAAGCTTAAGTGAAGCTTATGTAAGCTTAAAACACCAAGAGGAAAGAATTAGAAAGGAATTTCTATTAAGAGTTTAGAAATAAACTTTTGTTATAGAAAGGTTTTTGAAGTTCTAAGGATGGATTTGACTTGTCAAAGGGTTAATTAAGAAGTTAGAAGTGATAGAATTGAACTTAGAACACATGGAAAAATTTGGTGAAATTCTTTGATTCAAGAATTATGGTGAATTATGAGAGATAGTTAAGTGTTATAGTATTATAAGAAGGTTTACATATGTATAGATAAGTTTTAAGGCATAAGAAGGGGTTAATAAGTAGAATTTGAGGACAAAGTAAGACATTTTCGTGCTCAAAATGGAATTTCTAGGTTGTGTGCATCGATGCATCTTCAATGTGTATCGATGCACTCTCAAATAAATAAACATCGAATGCAATTAGTGCATCGATGCATAAGAAGTGCATCGATGCACCCCCTTAAAATGAAAACATCGAATGTAATTTATGTACCGATGTATGGATAGTGCATCGATGCACATGTTAAAGAATGCATCGATGCACTGTAGAATTTTCCGATGCACTTCAATGGGAAATAAAATAAATCGTTATTTCGGTTTATGAAATTATAGATTATAGTATATCAATTGGATACTGATAAGTATCAATATATGATTGTATAGACATTGATCGAAAAAAAAGTTCGGATAGGTTGGCAGAGTAAGATACACAAAGAAAATAAGAGATTAAGAGTGTTCATCATGACCAAGTGAGTACATGATAGTAAGTATATGCTATGTTAGGGAATTTAGACTTGCGATGAGTCTAATTTCGATATTAGATTACATGAGTACAAAGATACAATCATGTTGTATAAGATGTTTATGAGTAGATGAATATACATATATATATTTAGAAGTTAACTGCATCTGTATATATGATTTATATAAATGTATATTGTGTGATAAATTTGATAGCCATGATTTATGTGATAATAAGATGTAGGATTATGTGATGATAAGATATATGAATATAAGTTTATATGAAATGAGATCATGTGATATGAATGTGGTATATGAATATAAATGATTAATTAACATGAGATACATGGCCATGTGAAAGCAAGAATATGTATATGTGAACATGTGTTATGAGATAAGAATCATAACTATGAGCTATGTGAAAAATAATACAAGTAAAAGTGAAAAGTTATGTGATACGTGAATGTGAATTACATAGAAATATGCTACGTGAAAGTAAACTATGTGCATATGTGAAGATGTGAAATGATATAAAAGATAATGCCCATGTCATGTATTATGAGAGCTATAGGTATAGTTGGCATGCCAAGAGTCGACGGATTATCAGTGGTCCTATGGGACATAGTGGTCCTACGGGACATAATGGTCCTTCGGGACAAAATTCTACGCGCCCCTAGTGGGAATTATACGAGCTGTGGTGATAGCATAGTGCAACACCTCTATGTACTCACATACCTTAAGTTATCAATAGTGTGCATGGGCTTTGAAAAGAAAACATAATTGAATATAATGATATGTGTGTTTCTCGTGAAATGGTACATGTGATATGTGGTTATGTATGAAAGGATCATAGTAATTATTCATGTATTGTTGTGTTTGAAGTTATATTATATGTTTATGTTAAGTATATGCATATGATAGAATATAATTAATTACAATGAAATAAATAATGATAAACATGTTAAGGAATGGTTCAATAGGTATGTAATTATGATGTGTATTATTTGACATATGAATTCATTTGTTAGTTTACATTGTGCAATTACATGTCTCACTAAGTCTATGACTTAGCGTGTAAGTGTCTTACACGTAAGTGTGGATAAGTCAAAAGATCAAGCTTCGGATCCGTAAAGCAGCATATCTCCGCACAAAGTTCAGATCAGAAATATTTTGTAAAGTATGTTTTGTTATGTAATTCAGTATGTTGCCATGTAATTAAGTCATTAAATATGGACACTATGATAGAGTTTGTTAAGGTTTTAACATGTTTGTGTAAAAGAATTTCTTTATAGAATAGAAGTTTTAAATTTTCTATGGGTTATTTTATAAAGTATGTGCTTTGATTAGTCAATGTGACACCTCGGATTCGTATCAGGGTCGGGTACGGGTTGGGGGTGTTATAACCCACTCAACAGGTATCGATACTACTCACCAAGAAAATGTTTCTTAGCCCAAAAATTTCCAACAATTTACTCCAAAATCTACTTATTTAACTCTCTTTATACCTTTAAACTCAACTATAGATACTTAACCCATCTTTAAACACTATAACACCTTATCATCTTCAATAACTTACTATAAATCTTGAAATTAAGAATTTTACCAAACTTTCAATGTGTTCTAAACTCATTTCTAATACTTTATACTTCTTAATCCTTCTTATGACAAGTCAAATTCATAATTAGAACTTCAAAAACTTCTTCATTATAACAATTCATTTCTACACCCTTAATACAATTTCCTTTCTAATTCTCTCTTCTTGATGTTTTAAGCTTATATAAGCTTTCCTTAAACTTATATAATACCCAAAGAATCAAAACCAACTTATAAATCCAAGAATTAAACAGCTGAAATTAAACTCACCTTTTAAATGAGGCTTAGGTGGAGGAGAAGAAGACAAAAAGAAAAAAAGCTTCTAGATACTCTCTCACCCACATGCTTATCTCTTAAATAAGAGATAAATATCTTTTAAATGAAATGACCACCTTACCCTTCATTATTTCATTCCTTATTAATTAGTACAATACCAAAATATTTAACTTAAATCCTTGAACTTTTCAATTTTTCCTAAATTAATCACCAAATTTCAAAAACTCTCATTTTAGTCAGTCACCCTGATTTTAAGATGTTAAAGTTTCCCTCTTCCCCATTTTACTCTGGTTGACTTGTTGTTTGTGATGGCCGAAAATCCCGGATGGTTCAGTCCCGGGCTGCTCTGATTTGGTTTGCCCCAAAATCTCGGTCGATTGTTGCGGGTGGCTTCCACGTGCCATTTGTGCAGCGTCGTTACTAAGTTTGAAACCCTAATATGGTTTGAGTCTCTTTCTGGGCCTGGTTTAGCGGCTTGCTAGGTCAGGCGAATCTGCTATTTGGATCTTGACTTCATTGGACTTGATTTGGACCATGGCCTTAATTTTGTTGGGACCCTAGACTTTTACTGGACCATTTGAACCTGAAAAGTGAAAAAAATAAAAAAATAAAAATAAATAATAATAATAATAATAAGTTATATATATATATATATTAAAAAACTATATAATATATTATATTTTCAAAATCATATAATATGTTTACAAATATATATATATATATATATTACATATATTTTTGAAAAACTATATATATTATATGTTTTTAAAAATATATAACAATATGTTTTTAAAACTATGCTATATATTTTCAAAAACTATATTATATGTTTTTAAAAACTATATTATATATTTTCAAAAAATAATATATTATTTTTTGATAGAACTATATATTATATATTATCATATATTCTATATATATATAAACATAAAGTCTCGAACGAAAATGAGTGTCTATAGTGATTAAAAAGAATGATTATTATTTTCAGAGGTCTCGAGTTTAACCATCAGTGATTGTAAGGTATTTGAGTGCTCATTATCAAATAGTTGAGTCTTTAAAACCCATACTACCACTTATAATTAGCCTAGATGAATCAAAAAAGAAAATCGATCATCATAATTATAAATTTATTGCACGAACCAAACAACCTCAGTGGTTAAAATGATGATTGTTAATCTTTGAGATCTAGATTCGAGCCTATTTTTTGAAGAGATATTTAATGGTTCATTGTTCAATGATTAGGAATCTTTCGAATAAATATAATCACCTCACACTGATAAAAAATTACAAATTTATTAAGAAAATTATATAATTTGATGATTGTGGGTTATAACTATATAAAAGATTTACGATAAAAATACATTAGAATCAATAAAATTAAACATAAAAAACATTTCAAAATTCAATTTGATGACAAACTCCCAACAAAAGCAACATTGATGAATGAGTATTACATACGACAGATGAAAGAATACTTGAGGGCATATAATGTTAATAACTAACAAAAATTCTAAATAAATATTATATTATAATTAAATTATTAAATGATTTTAGTGAAAAATAAAATATTTTTTTTAAAATTCAAATTCAAACAATTGTATCTAAAGGATGTATGTATGTCATCAATAAACTAAGAAAATTCATAACACAGTATTACATTATAATCCAATGCTATTAATAAACTTTTGGATAAACTATGCATTTAGTACCTAAATTATTAATTGTGGTATGTTTTAGTACCTAAACTTTTAATATTTTCAAAAGTATACCTAACGTTTCATTTCATTTTAATACATGCTGTTAAAAACTTAATCCATTTAGTACATAAACTATCAATTTTAGTCCATTTTATAAATAAACTTTCAATTTTTTCAAAACTTATCACTAAATTTTGAACAGGAGTACTAAAATAAAACAAAAACTAAAGTTTTTAACGGCGGGGTACTCAAATGAAACAAAATCTAAACTTCAGGTATGGTTTTGAAAAATTAAAAGTTTTGGTATTAAAACAGACCAAAACCGATAATTTAGACAGTAAATGCATAATTTACCCCAAAACTTTTTAGCATAGGCTATAGGCCTAGTCAGCCACATCAATGGAAATAGATGCCATGGGAAGTTTGAGGGTGGTGACAGCTTTTGGAGAGGACTCCGTCGCCTTTCAAAACGCTGCAACTGCCCATCATTGATAAAATCGAAATTTCCCAGAAATTATGTGTGAAGACTTGCTGAATATATTCCAATAGTACATTATACCGAATTTCAGCATGAAAAAGCTACAGCTTTTATGATGCCTTCCATCTAATGTATGGAATAGTTTAGGATTCTTTCAATAAAAAAGAAAAAGCTTGAGTGGAAGGAAAAGTTGATTTCTATTTCGTGGAATATTTTAACTTTAATTTGATACTACAATTTTTTTTGAGACAAATATGTATAGTTATGAGGAATTACCCCTAAAATGTATGTAATACTTGTGTTACAAAAATGATAAGGTAAAATATACATCATTCTTCATTGAATTTTACTCTTTCTCCTATTCCATTCATTGTACTTTCAAATTTTTTTCAATTTACTCATTGAACTTTTGAATTGCTAATGTTTTGGTCACTCAGAATTATTTTATTATTATTTTGGTATGATGTGGCATTTATTATTTTTTTTAATATAAAAATAATTTAAAATATAAAATAAAAACAAAAGGTGGTTGTCCACTGTTCGCCTGCGTTTGATGCCACCGTCGATGATAGTAGATGGTGTCCGTTTGGTCCCAGATTTCATCGGTCGCTTTGTCTCAACCCTTGAGTCCAAATGTAACTACTATTTTATCGGAACATGCTCCTAGTCCAATAAAAAAAGAGAAAATCGAAATCTTGACCGCCGTAGATAGTGGTTATTTGGCCCAAATTTTATGAGTTGTTTCGCCTCGACCACATGAGTTTGAATCTGACCTCTATTTTATCGGAACATGCTCCGAAATCCATGAATATGAGATCAAAAGTAAAGAAATCGAAATGTTTTAAACGAGATTCACAGATTTCAAGATATTTCTGGTGAAACAACCACTATATTCAAACTTAGAAAGTCGAGGCGAAGCTACCTATGAAATTTGGGACCGAATGGTTATTTTTTAAAATCTTTTTCAATTTAATAATAAAAAATATTATTTTATTATTTATTTAAATTATTTTTATATTTTAATAATAAAAATGTCATGTCATATGAAAATAATTCAAAATGACCAAAAACATGAGCATTTTAAAAGTTTAGTGAGCAAATTAGAAAAAATAAAATTACAGTGAGTAAAATAGGAGAGATAGAATAAAGTTAAGTGAGGAATGATGTTAATACTCGCCTCTCATCGAATAAAAAAAATTAGAATAAACTATCTATTTAACCATAAATCTATTGTTTTATTTTTGTTTTAGTCATTCAACTATTTCTTTTTTAAAATTACGCTTATTTGTTTAACGACGAATGGTCAAATAAAAACAAAACATTACGATAAATATGATTTTTAAAAAATGGATTACTAAAACAAAAATAAAATAACATGTGGTTGAGTAAATAAGTGATTTATCTTTTTATAAGAGTATAACAATAATTTATCAAAATAATTGTGACAATACATATAGATAAAAATGCATTACATGAGATAAAGATAAGTGGGATATAAATCGTATTACATGATCAATTGAGTTTTATTTAGATCCATAATTCTTGAAAAATGTGATTTAAACATAATTTAAATATAATTACTTTTAATTTAATATTTTTTCTAAAAATTACGAATAATTTATATATTATATATAAGGACAAAATTGGTAAAATTGCATGGTACAAGTCCTTTTATAAAATCGACCTTATCTTTTTAGTTAAAAAATGTCCGGATTAAAAACCTCTTTTTAAACAACTTCTTCCAAAGGGTAATTTTTTTTAAAAAATTTAAATAAAAAGAATAAAAATACTATAAATTAAGAAAAAAAAATTGAAATATGTGGGCTAGAAATGAAGAAAGAGTTGGTGATCTAATCCATTGTGGTTTGAAATGGTCGGACCTCACATGGAGTGGAAAATTGGTGCATGGCGCCCACTTGTTGAGAATTTATTTCGTCTCTGCCTCCCCTTTTTTTTTAATTTTATTTTCAAATTTATACTAAATTCATCATGACTTGGACGACTCTTCCTACTTTAATTGCCAATAATGGAGTAGGTGGAGGTTTTTTCTTTGATAGCTACCACTTTAATTTCTTTTAATTTTTTTACTATATGGTTGAGATTAATTTTTGAAACCCTAACGACCTTAGTTTAAAATAGACTATTATTATTTTTAAATAAAATGGGAAATTATAAATTTGGTAATTGAATTTTACTTTCTCTCCTATTTCACTCTTACTGTATTTTAAATATTTTCAATTTTCTCACTGAACTTAATACATTGAGTGTTTTTGGCCACCAGACCTTTAAATAGTTTTTTTTATTAACGGTTAAATAGATAACGACGTTAAAATGGGAAGTTATATAGATGCAAAAGGACGTCGTTTTGGTGAAAATTTTGTTTTGTTAAAACGGCATCGTTTTTAACGTCGTTAACTATTTAACGACGGAATGACCAAAACAGGAGAGACACAAAGTTCAGTGATAAAAAACCCCATGAATTAATTTCAGTGAGGAAATTGAAAACTTTTAAAATTCAGTGAGCAAAATAAAATTGGTTGGAAGTTGGAGATTATTGATTGATGTTTTGTTTGGGCATGCCAATTTTGAAGGATATAAATGTCCAAGAAATTGGAAATACATGAAACTTCCATTCCCTACTTAGTCAATATAGGTCACATGGGGTATCCCATACATCATAATTTCGTTGGGATTGATGTCCAATTTAGAAGTCTATTCTCTTGAATTATTTAGCATGTCATTATTTTGGACAATTGACTATCTCTATTGGAAAATAAACTAACCTTTTGTATTTTGGTTCTTTTACCATAAAATTCAAGTGCAAGTAAGGTGTTCCATATAGTTGTGCAATAAATTTGTAAAATATTTAGATAAAAAATCTCGAGTTGGATCCATAATTCAAAGATGACTCTATATTTTAATAGAAAGTTTGAGTTAAATCCATAAAGATTAAATTATTTAAATTCGTTCAATCAGTTTAATTTACATATGAAAATATAAGTTTGATTCTAAGACTAGACTTAAAACTTAATTATTTATTTCTTATTTCTTATTTCTTGAGAGTTTCTAGGGCTGTAATTTTCCGTATGGTTGAGCTCGATTCGACTCAAAAACTCAAAAATGGAGTTCGATTTGACTCAAAAACTCGCGAGTCTAAAATTTTCAAGTTCGATTCATATTCGAAATCGTGAATTGAAGCTCATAAAAGCTCGAAATCAAAATATTCTTAAATTTAACTCGATTGAAGCTCAAACTCAAACCTGAACCTTAAATACATGAAAACTTTATATTGCATTTTTTTAAAATATCAACACATAAATGTTAATATTATTAATAATTTACTTTTTTAAAACAAAATCTTAATATATTATATTTTCGAGTTGCTTGCGAGTTTTTCGAGTCGTGTATCAAGTAGTTCGTTTCGGCTCGTTAAGAACGCGTGTCGAGCCTATTCAAGCCGAGTATTTATCGAGCTTTGACCGAATCGATCTCGAGTAGCTCACGATTTATCTCGTCTCATTTACAGCTCCAAGTGCTCCTATGGCATTCATTATGACTTTGAGAACAATTTCAATTAACCATTATGAATGTTTTTTTTATTAGACTTGGTGATCATAAGGTAGTATTTATTCGAAAGACTCTTAATCATTTGATAATAAATGCTCAAATACTCTTTCAGACGTCGTGCTTGAATTCGAGACCTCTAAAAATAATAATCATCTCTTTAACCATTGAAATCATTTAATTCGTCTCACTGAAAAAGTTGTTTGGCAATGCACCATTATGAACGCAATGAATAATTCTCTCTTCGACGTGTTTTTTAAGTAGCACATCTTAATCAAAGTATGGCAAGCAATCCATGACATATATATGATGCATGAATAAAATGATCCATTTGTTGTCCATAATTCGCTCATATTGAGTTTAGTTCTTTGGTAATTTATGCATCATTATGCGTAATAAGCTATGACATTGTACTTTTAAGATTGTATTTAATGATATTTAACATTTTTTTATCCTTTTCGTTAAAATTTATTTATCTTGGATAAATAAATTCTATTGAGGTTATTTTCAGATGTAAGAACGAGTTAAGAGCTAAAGCGAAAAGGAGTAAAACAAATATTGAACTTATCAAAATCAATTTTAAGTTTGAAAATACATTTTCAAAAACATGCTTTTAAAAAAAAGATGAAATCACTATCTATCATTTTAGGTAAAATATTTAGTCTAAGAAGAAACTTATAAATTTCTAGAAATTAAGCAATAATATTCTAACTTCTACAAACCCTAAACCCTGCCAAGCCGAATAGTAAGCTTTCTAATGGTGTTTTACGGTGTTGCTGCAATCTCTTCTGTTTTTTCCCGACATATGGAATAGTCATGGAAGAAAAAGTTGAATGCTTCAGCTGCTTCATTAAAGTATGATCAGTGCACATTTTGACGTGTTCACTTTGAAATTCGATTTTTTTTTAATTATATACTTGTTTTATTGATGGAGTTCATCATGAAATCTTAATTTTTTTCGATGAGTTATTTATTTTACGGACGGTGCCCACCCTAGAATTTTATTTGTACTCGTTTTATTTAAAAAAAATTATGTTGTTGACATATATGTGCTCACTTTAAAAAATATTTTTGAATTCACCACTGAGTTTGATGATATATATAAATAATATATTGATATATGAGTTAGGATCCATTCATTAGTGTAAAAATTTTAGTATTATATTTTTGTTTAAGATAGTTGGATAAGTAGAAATAGGTCACTGAAATTATTTTTTATTTTTTATGTGAATATCTTTAAATTTTCTACTGATAATTTCAATTGTACGTTTTCACTTATCCAAAGATTTTAAAAATATTAATTTAAAAAAACTACATGATGTTTTTTTTTAAATGTTTGTAGTCTTTTATTTTAAGGATATATAGGTAGGGATGACAAATGACTAAAATTTTGTAGATTCCACACCGTACCCGCTATAATTGGGGCGGAGATGGGTATAATTTTAGTGGGTAGTGGGCGGGTGTAGATTTAGAAAGTGGTACCCATCACGGGTAGTGGGCGGATGATGGGTTTGTATTGATCGCCATTAAATTTTGGGTCATTATGAATTTAGGTATAATTAATTTTAGAGACTAATTTATAAATCTTAATATTGTATAAGATATATGTTGTCAGGCGGGTCTAGCCGGGTACGTCTCCAATTGTGTAGTGGGTGTGGGGATGGATTTGAGAATGTATCCGCGTGGGCGGGTGTGGATTTGAAAAATTTTACCCATCGTGAGTGGTGGGCGGGTGGTGGATTTGAAAATATTAGGTAAGGATGAGGATGAGGATGGGGGAGGGGATATCCGCACCCGACCCGCTCATTTTCCATCTCTAGATATAGGGTGAAGCCATAAACACTAATCTCGTTAAAAATATCCCTAATCTTAAATAAATAAATAAATAAAAAGAGTATACATAGCTTATGCCCAATGCAAAACACCACAAAATCGCATAGCTTTCTTACACACTAGGCGCCTTCACATGATTACAAAAACCAAAAACCCGATCTCATGAAGAATAGTTCCAGCAGTTAAAAACCATGGGATCAAATACATGCAATTCCTAGTACCCAACTGCATCTAACACAATACGGCAGAAAGTCCAAACTTTAGCGTTTTCACACTGTGATTAATACTGGACTTTGCGAGTCTATCAGCATCGCTATTATGGTTTCTTCTCCAATAAGAGCAGTTTTCCAGCTAAAATTTCTGTGAACATGGCCTTTAAACACAGCCGAAGTGTGTGAATGGATCTTAATTCATATATAGGTAAATTATATCATTTTTCACTGAATTTTATTATATCTCCTATTTTACTCATCGTATTTTCATTTTTTTTTTCTTCTATTTTGCTCATTGAACTTTACAAATTGAATCATTTTGCTCACTCTGCCATTAACTCTCTAAAGGTGTTATGACGTGTCATTTTTTATTATTAATTAATATAAAATAATTGAAAATATAAAATGGTAAATTACATCGTTTCTCACTGAACTTTACTCTCGCTCCTATTTTGCTCATCAAACTATAAAATAAAAACAGAAGGTGGTTGGATGCCATCGCCGACCACTGTCGTAAATGGTGGCCGTTTGGTCCCAAATTTCATGGCACGCTTCGCCTCGACACCTTGAGTCTGAACCGACCTCTATTTTGTCGAAACTTGCTCCGAAGTCCACGAATTTGATATTAAAAGCGAGGAAGCCGAAACATTTGAATCAAGATTAACTGATTTTGTGACATTTTCCAGTGAAACAACCACCATATTGGGACTCAGGGATCAAGACGAACCGACCCATGAATTTTGAGATCGAACGACCGCCATCAACGACGGTAGACGGTGGTCGGAATGAAAAATGATGTGGTGACCAACGACAACAACCGATCATCTTATTTGCAAAGTAGAGAAAAAATGGGAGAAAAAAAGAAGATTCGAAACAATGTCGTTTCAGTGTATATTTGAGTTTTTCAAAATTTCGTCGTGTTTGATGTTTGTGACATGTCATCACACCTTTAGTGAGTTAACGACAGAGTGAGCAAAATGATTCAATCTATAAAGTTCAATAAGTAAAATAGAAAAATTGAAAGTACAATGAGTAAAATAGGAGAGAAGTAAAATTCAGTGAGGAACAGTGTAATTTACCCTTTATATATATAAAATTTCGTTTATTATTCATTCAATTTATATTTAATGATATAATTAAATAAATTCAATAATTAAATAATTTTTTGAATTAACTTAAGATTTTACAATAAATAATTATTCGATTAGTTATTTTTATGTTTAATTGTCAATATATGATTTATTTATTAATTATTCCAAATTAAGTTTTACATAAGTTCATTATGGGACCAATTATCTCAAAACTCAATTTGCTTCATTCGTAAATATTATGATTTAAACTTTATATCTTATTTAAAAGATTCAATGTCTCATCTTATTAGATCGTTAATATTTAAGTGGTTAATTTGATATTCAATGCTAATAAAATTAAAGAAATAGTATTAAATGGTATCATAAATATGATTATTTTAAGGTTCTTGGAACATTTATTAAAATAAAATTAAAAAAATTCACCATTCGTCAGGATTTGAGAATATACAACATCTTCCCCTCTTTAATACTAAATCTGACAATGGATGCCGTTGCACGCGACTTAAAATTTGGAGCTCCTAATCCTGACGTGGAAAATAATAAAGAATATGAAATCTGACTCATCCTTACCCATGGTTTTTAAAATCAGATCGGTTAGTGAATTGATCATGTTACTGATTTAATCGGTTGAATCAATTTGACCGGTCGAAAAAATCAGACGACGTCATAATTATTTAAAAAAATTAAATAAAAATACAAAAAATATTTAATAAAAAATAATTTTTTATATCACAAGTCATATTCAAAGCAAGTCATAACATATATAAGTTAAAAATCATAAAATCAAGTGAAACAAAATGATTTAAATTAACTACAACATAATATTTAAGATAAAACATATTAAATAATAAATATAATTATATAACTATAATTAAAAAATAAATTTGGGGTTAAAAAAATCATAACAAAATGATATTGTTTGGTTTAATCTTTTTTTAAAAACAATATCACATGGCTAAGAAACATAGAAGAGCATCCCAAAAGTCTAAAGAGTAAAAATATAAGAACAAAACAATCCCACATGACTAAGAAACGAAGAGCATCCAACTAACTTATATAAATAATAGAGATAATTTGACATTCAAAATCATGAAACCTTTTGGTGAGCATTGAGTGAAATGTTCTTTCACTTTAATCAAACTCGAATTTTAGGCTTCAATCGAGCTTCTATTTTTTTTTTGATTTTAAGCCTTTTCGAGTTCAAGTTTCAATATTATATTTTGAGTTCGAGTTGAACTTGATAAATTTTAGCTCGTGAGTTTGAGTTGAACTTGATAAATTTTAGCTCGTGAGTTTGAGTTGAATTGAGCTTACTTTTAAAGTTTTCAAGTTCGAGTCGAGCTCAGCAATACTAGAGTTCGACTTGGCTTGTTTAATAAACGACGTCGTTTGGTTTAATTAAAAAAAACAAAATTGACGGTTTTTCTTAGTTTTTTTCGATTTTCAGCCGGTCTGGTTTGAACGGTTCAACGGTTCCGACCAGTTCACTAGTAGCGGTTCAACTGGTGTAGATTGAACCGGACTAGACAACGATTCTCGATTGAACCGATTGAACCGACCAGTCCGATTTTCAAAACATTGTCCTTAACTAATGAATACTCTCAAGTTTGATTTGGTGTTGAAGATTGGAAAATTTTCCTATGCCTTTTATTTGTATATATTCGTGGGATTCATTTACAATATTTTATTATGAATTTGAGGTCTACAAATGTTTATACAGCTTTAAGATTAATGTTTTAATAATATAATTATTAAATCCAACGTTCTGTTTATTTAGATGGCCTATAATAAATTTTATATTAACTAAAAAGTATATAACTATTTATTTATGTAAATAAGTTTTTTTCTTTTCGGTTCCAAAGTTGTCTTGATTAATCTGAATTGACCCGCGTCGTACATCTGATTTTAGTGGGTGAGTCTGATTTTCTGCGTACATAAAGAATCAAACCCGAAACTTTACTTAAGTGATATCAAGCTGCTTACCACTTAAATCAACCCATTGATATGTAAATAACGTTCAAACTACTAAAATTCTTTATAATTTATAAAGATGTTACTGTGGATCAATATAATAAAAATATAAGATAAATTAAAAAAAATACTTGCATAATAAGTATATTTGATCAATTTTTAATTATAATAAAATCAAATTTATATAAGTTATTTGATCAAGTAATATTTAATTAAAATTTTATTGAGATGTAGAAGATAAATAATATTTAAAAACACACATAGATATTATAAAGTGACCTTCGATTTAGAGAAAAAAATTATATTAATGTAGTGTTTTACATTATAGTTTCTTAATAGTTAAGCATAATTAAGGTTTAAAACACGAAGTTTTTAGAATATATTAGAAATAATTTTTAACTTTTTTATATATTATTTGAATTTCGTTCTATTTTTTCTAAAAAAATCATTTAGTACAAGTGACAACGTATGATTGAACCATGTAGTAGTTTTAATAGACAATTGAGTGAAAATAATCTTTAAAGTATCAAATTGAGAATTTGTGTTTAGAAAAAAAATTAACACAAGTACTTAACTACTTTTAAAGATGATTATATTAAATAGTTAAATTAAATTAAATTTTGAGTTTATTTTTTTAATAATAATAGAAGGCTGGACCTTTACATCATATGTTTGGGGTCCCTTCAATGGGGAGGTCCCTTCAAATCCCGAAATAAAATACCAAAGAAGGGTTGAGGAGCTTTCGAGAAAATACGAGTCAAGCCATTAGAGTTGTGTAGTTTGGCGAGAGTGTCGGCAGCAAAGTTCGCTTCCCTTTTGATGAGGACAAAGTCTACGGTCCAAGCTTTTGAGTAGGTTCGAGCGATGGAACGGATGAGAGAAATGTATTTAGGTGGCGTTTGGTTCGTTGAAATGTTTATGAGGGAATTAGAATCTGTTAGGAATTGAAATCTGAATCTGACACATGTTTGGTTGGCAGGAAATTGAATTGGAATCCAATTCCATATTCTGTTTGGTTCGCAGACATGTTAGATGAATTTGATTTCAGTAATGTAAAATGACAGAATTGTTCTTTTTTTTAATTTATTTTATAACTTACATGTAACAATATATTATAAAAATTTAAAAAATATTAAATTTTTTATTTTTTTTTTATTTTTGTTGAGTATTTATTTTATTATAATTTTTGAATTTTTAGGTACCCAATATTTTTTATCTAAATTAAATAGAGTCGGATCGAATAAATTCATTTGAATAGTAGATGATTTTCATCTATGGATAGGGATGGGCATCTAACCCGAACCCGACAGGTTCTGACCCGACCTGACTTGATCGGGTCAGATTTTTCTAAAAAAAATTCGGGCTCGAGTCGGGTTCGAGTTTAGGGTGAAAAAAAATCCTACCCGACCCGGAAAAAATATATAATTTTACCATATATATTTAGATATAATTACAATAATACCCCTCCATATATTATTTTTTTTCAATTTAGTCACTATTTTTATTGAATAAAAATATATTTTTACTATTTCGGGTCGGGTTTTTTAAACTATCTATCGGGTCGGGTCGGGTGAAAAATTAATTTCGCCGGATCGGGTCACGGGTGAAGGTCCCCTTCTTCTCGGGTCAGGTTTAGGTCGGATCGAATGTACTAAAAACCCGACTCAACCCGACTGGGATGAAGCCATTCTTCCCTTTACTGGGCACACTGTTTCGTTAAACAATGCACGTTAGCATATTCCTTTTCGACCCGGCACAGGTTATCAAACCCAAAATCCAATTCTTTCCTACTCTGCCGCCAACCCTTTGCCCCAATAATTAAAAAGCCCTCCAACCTGTTATTTTGTGGGGCCCACACATATATTATAAACCAAATATTTTTAACCCTTTTACCTGCTGAATAAATCGAAAAATTTTACGGTACAATATCTTAATATAAGATTAAAATAAAGTATTATCGGTTTTGTTATTATTTAAATAATAAAATTAGTAAAAAATTATTTAAAAAATTATTTTTTTTACCTAAAATATTAATTTTTTAATATTTCTAGTAAAAATATCCAATAATAATAAAATCGATAAAAAAATAATAAAACTGATAGCACTTTACCAAATCCAATAAAATATTAAATAATAATAATACTAATAATATCTTTTTTTTTAGCTGTATATTAAAAATACGAACTGAGCATTTTCAAAAATAAACCCCCCTACGTGATTTTGGTTTCATAAACCTTGGTCCCATTTATAATTAAAATAGTTTTTTTATTTTAGGCCCACCTCCGGCCGGACGTACTTATTTTAATTTAAAAACCAACCCAACCTTTTCTATTTAAATTACCCTTCCACCACCCATTTCTTTCGCCTCTAATAAGTTAAGATGTCACACTATTTCTGTACGACATTTACTTGTTCAAAAGCAGATGAAATTTTATTTCTTATTAAATTTCTAATCTAGTTGTTACTAATAAATTATTTAATCACATAAAATCATAATGAAATATTTAAAATTTTAATTCACATCCATTTTTAGACAGTAACTATATAGTTTAGAGTTATTTCATAAAATAAAAAATTCAACCAATTATTCTTTTTAACATGATTTATTACTACACTCATACATAACCGTATATCAACTTATTATATTTTTACGTCTCTTCATTACATTTTCTCATACTATTTCGTTTCACATTTAATATAATTCTTGTAATATCCTTTATCTCATCATAAGTGAAATATCTGAAATGTTTATATTCAGTGTGTTTTAAACAAATTATTTTAGTTGTTGTCTACCGCCACACGACCATCCACATACAACAACTATTATTATAGTTTTCCATCATACATATAAATTTTCCAACTATTATTATAGTTTTCCATCATACTTATAAATTTCCTTAAGTTAAGTATATATATATATATATATATGGTTTGTCCTCAATTTATCCACGATTATGCAACCATTATATAACTATGAAAAATATTAATTAATATAGTTAATATAAAATTTATCTTACTATGACAGTTGCCAGTTTCTTCTTGATAATATACTATACGTTTATCATTCTCACCATCTTTGTCTCATATTATTTTTATTAAATCTTATTCGTTTCATTCAATCATAATTAAAGAAAATGATGTTATTCGCAAAATCTACTTTAGTATGTAACCTATTTAATTCATACCTTTCAAACCGCCTAACAATATTATGTAATATATAACTTTAGTACAAAACATCATATGAAAACATAAATGTAAGACCAGTAATTAAATAGTATTTGTCTAGATCGTTTCATATACAAACAACTTATAATTCAACTTTTCATATATAACTGTTTAATGTTAAATCGAACTTTACATAAATCTTTACTGAAAAGCATAGTAATCAAATAAGTACTGTCTTTTCTTCCTATATTGTTTCTATTTTTTCTACTGCTCCTTTTTCTTATACTGTTACTTTTACTGTATCGTTCCTTGTACAATATCTTTTACTATATTGTTTCATTTACTGTACTATATCTTAAATTTCATTTTATAGCCCAATGCATAAACATGAGAATGTATGATACCCGAGTCAGTCACGAGTGATATACAGTATAAACTGCTAGTAACATGTAACAATATGACACATTAATGCTCAATACAAATGTACCCGAAGGTACACGATACACTCAACCTCGTGTACCACTAAGGTACGCGAGTCACATTGAGTGATCTGTATGATATTCAATTATCACTCCACCTCATGCACCACAAAGGTACACGAGTCACATTGAGTGATCTTCTACAATATTTCATTATCACTCTACCTCAGGGTAAGCTAGAAAGATATCTTGAATTTTGCTTTTCTTGTTTTCTATTTTATAAAGTTTATTTCTTTCCTTTCGTTTCATTTTTACTTTTCAAGTTTTTATTTTTACTTTCTTTAAAATATGCTATGTATGATTTCTATCATGCTTAGCTAATTTTCCTATAAGCCAAAGCCTTAAGCGATGACTCAATTCCAATCGTGAGAATTGAAAAGCACCTAATACCTTTGAGTTAAATTCTCAATTTTCTGCAAACTTGGATTGGCAATCGATCGTTCCTATAAAATCAAAACACTTTCATTTCAAAAAGTCGGCATTAGTCTGGATGTCATTATGATTTAAAGTTGGGAGGAAGAATCAGCTGGTAGCAAGTTCGACTTCCTAGGAACACGCTTAGTGACGGTCTGCTAAGGGAAATTGAGATAGGATTCATTCTCATTGAGATAACATAATCCGAGTCTGGCTTTTCCAAAATTGAAATTGTATTGGTGCTGGCGACAATAGTCGTAGTTAGTCCAAATAAGGATTGCATTCCAAAGATTGATTTTGGATTTTCGGTTTACCAGAGAGAAAAACAAGTTACAATGGTTGGGCCTTGTAGACTGTAACTAGCATTTACTCGGAGTAAAAATCATCTTCGATGATCAATTGGAATTGAGGCAAAGCGAGGCCTGAGGCTGTTTTACTTAATTTTTATTTCTTCTATAAAATTTTCATAGTTTTATTTCCTTTACTTCCAAATCTTGTTTTCTTTAAATTCTTGTTCTCTTTTATTTTATTCATTTAATTCCTTTTATTATTCTTTGCTATCTCTCAACAAAAATCCCCATATTTTCTTTATTTTCTTGCCAAATCAGAATCAAGAACCTTATATATCAGAATTTCCAA
The DNA here is from genome assembly GCF_006381635.1 of Hibiscus syriacus. Taxonomy (NCBI): domain Eukaryota; kingdom Viridiplantae; phylum Streptophyta; class Magnoliopsida; order Malvales; family Malvaceae; genus Hibiscus; species Hibiscus syriacus. Next base: position 299,069 of record NW_024062533.1, on the reverse strand, counting down.
AGTCCATGTGGATCAACCCTTCTTCTCTATATTGCATTTTTTTTTTGAGATTAAAGATAAATTATTTGACAGTACAAGAAGCTTGCCAGGGCTTTTCTAGCGCTTAAGTCTGTTTTGGTGCTAACGATAATAATTGTGGTTAGTCAAAGTAAGGATTGAATTTCAAAGATTGACTTGAGAATATTAGTTTACCGGAAAGAAAAGTAGGTTACAAGGGTTGGACCTTATAGTCTGTAACCGACGTGAATCCCAATGTAAAATCTCTATCAATGATCGAAATGAATTGAGGCAAAGTGAAGTTTGAGGTTATTTTTCATCATTATTGTTTTCAACTATTTACCTTCATTCTTTGTCATTTTTACTTAGTTCATTTAATTTAATTTTTATATTACCAAACCTCCTTTTCTTTTTTACTTACAGTTTCCTTAGATCAGGATCAACACAATACGATATTGGAAATTTCTAAGTTCCTACGAATCGACCATTTCTTCTCTATGCTATGTTTCAATTTATTTCATTGAGAAAAAAATATTTATTTGACATGACGCTTGTCAAACCTTTTTATAACTTATATGGTGTCTTGTCATTTTCCTTTTCTTTCCTGTTGACATTTATTTAAAAGGTAATTAGTTGACAGAACAATTTCTCTCCCCCATATATTATGTGACAACTCAGAACTTCTTAGCATTGTGTTTATTATTTTCTTTAAGATTCAATTCTTCCACTTTTGCTACTCCATTTATTTTAGGAGAATATAGTGATGTCACTTCATCAATATCACTTATTACTAACTTAATTTTTTATATTAAGTTGGTTTCTAACTTTATGTGTTATAGAAAACGAAATTTCCTATAACTTCACTTTTGCTCTTTTAGCTAATACATATAACAATTCTTTGCTATCATCGATGGATGTAATAAAATGTTTATTTTCCCTTGTTTATGTCATTACTACGAATTTTAAGAACTTGTACACTAACAATTCATTAGTACCAGCATCTTCTATTTCATATCTATGATCCAATGTTATCCATAAACTTTTTATAGATATTGTACACCTTATATAGTGTATTCGATAACACATTCAAGATGTATTTTCAATATAAGAAGTCATAATACTTCCAACCAATAGTGAATGTGGTAACGACGTTTACCTCATCCTCTCAAATAATAGAAGGATCGTTCAATATTTGACCAAATTGAACATGGTCAAATAGACCATCATACTATGTTGTCACATCTTGAAATTCTATCCATAGAATTTACAAATTTCTCATTGTCGCTTACAATCATGATTTTGTTTAACACACGGAATTAGAATTAATAATAATTCCAACAATAAATCAAAATTAAATTTTGATTTATTATATCAACATAATTTAGCAATGAACTAAAATTCTGAAACAAATTAATAAAAGAGTTGTTATTTTCCCACAATTTCTATTATAAATAGAAATCAAATAATTATGTTACGCGACAGAATTCAAATCCCAATTGATTTCATATACGAAATCAAAGATTCCAATAAATAGAAAATTAATTCTCGTTTATTTTTTATTTTGTTATCGAAAGAAAATCAAAATTCTGAAACAAGATCAATAATCAAAGTTACTTTCAACAACAATTTCTGTTAAACAATTTTATCCACTTTGAGACTTTAGCAAACTCGTTAAGACAACTAGATTAATCCCGAAACAGATTTGTTCGTTATCTCGTTTTCCCACGATAATTGAACCGCTTCAGATTAAATAAAGATAGAAGAAAGAGTTCCGAATTGTTTGGGATTAAAGGGAAATATTTAAATTTCACCTACTTGATTGACTTCATCATTATCAACCAAAACTTGAATTCTTTATCAAAATTTATTAAGCCTACATATTTCTTTGAACCATAATTTGCTTTGATTGCAACGTGCAAATTATACACCAACGTGTATCAACATGAAATCTTGTAGAATTCATTGAACTTACTCGTATTGAATCCTAGCTCCGTTCGTTCGTCATCATCGTTCGCTTGATAATAGATTAAACTCAACAAAATTCTATATCAACTCAAAAAATAAGAAAATCAAATATGTCTTAAGATTGTTAGAAAAAATCTCGTTAATCCGAGAATAATATAAAAAAAATAATAATGAAACAAATATCATTATAATCCAGAGAAACAAAGGAATATAATGAGTTTACTCTGTCTTGAGATTGTTATTTGAAATAACAATCTGAGACGAAATCAAACCTGAGAAAATCAAATCAAAATGTTAAATTTCTTAAAATAAATCAAAATTATATAGAAAGAAAAAAATACTCTTTTTATTTTGATCTTGTGATCGAAAACAATTGAGGCTTATTGCTACACAATTTCCTTAATACAAAATTTCAGCCACTCCTTTGGTGCTTGAGATCTTTGGTCGTCCGTGTCCCAGGATACAACAACTAGATGATTAGCTATAGTAGCACAACAGTAGAGATCACGAACTATCATTGCCTTCAACTATCATTAGAAAACTAGTGGAAAAAGATTTTTTTCAAGAAAAGAGAAGTTCTTGAGATCTGAGATGAAAACATGTTCAGAATTCAAATTATAAAACTTGTGACTTGTTTAACCTAACACGTTAACTAAATATTTATAGATGATTTTCAAGAGAGATTTAATTCAACTAGATATATCTTTTAAATATTCAAATGTAAACATATAATAATATCTTTTAATTTGGAATATTCAAAAGATAAATTTATTTTACTATTCAAACTTAAATAGATATTATTTTAATTAAAAATATACAAAAGTATATAATTATCTTTAATATTAAAAGTTAAAAAGATAATAAATACCTTTTTAAATTTACATATTCAAAGAGTAATTATCCTACTAATATTTGAATTAAAAATTATCTTTTAATTTACAATAGTATAAAGGAATATAAATTTAATATAAATATTAAATACATCAATTAAATTTACCCTTTTTCCAACAACAAGAAAGGATGAGCAGGGCCGACCCAATACATGTGTCAGATGGACCTTAGTCCAGGGCAGCATGTTTGAGGGGGCATCATTCTTCAAGTCGTGGCTTATGTGAGTTGGTTTGGGACATGGTTCCGAAGAGGTTGAACGAGCTGGGGCAATTCTCTTTTGGGGGTTTTGGAATCATGAGTTTGAGCCTAGGTGAGTTAGTTTGGGCTTCAGGTCAAGATTTGGGCCTCAAGTCAACCCGAACGAAAATGAGTGCTCACAATTATCGCTCTTTGCCAATTGTTGAGAAATAAAAATACGGAAAAGAAACAGAGCGATGAAATTTGTCTGGTTTTAAGTTTAATCTTGTAGAGATGATCCACTCCTTTACACTTGAAGATGCATTATGTTGAAATGACGATGACCTACTCATTTATACCCGATGGGATAAAATTATGAAGATAATGGTCAGCTCATTCATACTTGATAAGACTTTGAAAATGATATTCTACTCCTTTGCACTTGAGGAAGCATGCTTTTATAAATGGTGGTTTGCTCATTCGCACCCAATAAGACAAGACTTGAAGAATAAGATATTCCACTCATTCTTATCCCAGGAAGTATGATTTTCTAAAGATAACACACTCATACTCTAGAGATGATGAAAATAATATGATCCTTCATTCCCAATGATGTTAGATTCTAAATATGATTTGCACCTTTGTACATGAGGATGTCAAATAGTTAAAAATGATATGCTCATTTGTACATGAAGATGTCGTATTCTGAAGATATCGTTCAGAATATTACTGGAAAGAACGAGTTGATTAGGCATTACAGACAGTGGCGGAATAAGCTGCCAATGCCAAAACTTTTGGATGTTAGAGAACATTGATTGTATCAGTTGCATCCTCCATGCAAAATTTAGCTACTTGATCCTATCGCATTTAGGATGAAACTGAAAAATATCATTGCCAACTACAACAATTATATGTAACATATAACTTATTACAAAATTTAGCATGTTTAAGGGGACATTAGTTTTCGAGTGCTTATAGTGTGTATATATATATTTGGCCAAAAAAAATTAGCCCAAAACACCTAATCGATCGATGGAAGGCTTAGGGTAGGCGACGAAGATCCAAAAAGATTAATTCTCACTTGAAAGTGCAGACGCCAGACATTGAATTGAATAAAAATTCTAGAGCATAATTTCTATTACATTTTTGTTTTAAAAAAATTATTTATATTTTGTCTATTATACGGTACAAGTATATGAGCATAAAATTATTATCTCGCCTAGGGTATTAAAATTAATTGGACCGGCCTTGAGGATGAGACCTTCATGAATGCCTTACAACTCAACTTAAGGATGAAAGAGAATCCAAGGTGTTTGTTGAAACCTATTAGCCATTCCCCATCGTGATTACGAACAAGTCCCCCAATTGAATCAAGAGAGGTGGTGTGGTTGGTTGCTCCATTGGTGTTAAGGGTGACCTATCGTGGAGTTTCTGATTCCATTGAATAGAGTCTGCATTTAGGTTCTCAGCCAAGGCATTAGGAGGATGGGAGGATGTGAGGATGAGACAAAGTGGTTCGCTCAGTTGGATGATATGTAAGGTCAGAATTGGACATGCCCTCTCCTTTGAATATGGTGGTGGTCGTTCTCTTTTAGACCTGCCAAATTTTCAAGGAATAGTAATTCCAATTAAGAGTTGATTAGTGGTGATATTTTGATGTAATCAGTGATCCAGGGAAGGTAAAAAATTTTGGGAGATTTTGATGGCAATTAATTTCAGTCCAGAGGTTATTTGAATCTTTGCAATCATAGAGGGCGTGGATTTCAGTTTCATCATCAACTCATCTGTTACAAAGGGGTTGTCCGAGAGGTTGCGACTCCAGCAATTCATATTGGTGAGGAGACCTTGGCGAGAGGTGAGCCACAAGAAGTGCCTTATGCGATCTGGAACTTGAAGCTACCAGATGACGGACCATTTACTGTCCTTGGGATCCCAGTTTTGTTGCGAAATTTAAAGGTAGGTGGATTTGACAGAGAAATCGTCATGTTTTCCATAGGTCCAAATACAACAGTCAGTTCCAGTAAGACGCGATGGGGGGAGTGTTGAGGAGATGTTGGATTGCCTAGGGTTAAGCATGTTGTTTAACCGATTCCAATCCCAAGAAGCATTGGGGGAGATAACCTCACATACTCTAAGGTCTTCATTAACGATCGTGTTGTCGAGACAGAAATGGACAGAGGCCCAAGATGAGAAACTCAGTTGTCGTGCCAGAAACGAGTAGAGTCTCCATCAGCAACAGATCAAGAGAGGAAGCCATGAAATAACGATCAAACTTTGGTAAGGGCTCACCAAAGATGAGAGCATCGAGAGCGGTTAATAGAAAGTGGGCAAACTTCAATGACTTTGTACTTCTATCGTAAGAGGTGGATTCAATAGCCATCGTCATTAGTGACAAGGTTGTGACATGGTTGTAACGATCAAACATTTGTCAATAATGGAAGTTAAACTGTAGATTCAACTTGGAACATTCATTGCAAGGTTGATTATATCATAATTGATCATTATCAGAAGAGAAAAATATATATATGGAGTGGTGGTTTATCAAAGCTGAAAAGGTTGTCTGATGACAACCATTCTTATCTAGAAGAAAGCTGCATCAACACGACAACAGATTACAGCAAAAGACTGAGTCAACTCATTGGTTGGACACGAGTTTAAATCCCATTGGTGATGAGGCTACCACAGATGCTGAGTTCAACCACAGATGCTGAGTTCAACCACGTCATCACTCGGCGTCTTAATTTATTTGCCATCTATTAATTTTGTGTTCATTTTTAAATAATAATTTTTAATTTAATTTATTTAAAATTATATAAATATAAATAAAAATATCATCATAATAATTTGTATTATACTTTTCACTAAATATAATTCAATAATTTTCAATTAAAGTAAAATGGTGGTTGGTTTGCAATTATAGTCTTGTAGAATATCATAAATTAATCTACGAGGATAGAGATGTAAATGACATATGATAAATTATAAGATATTTAAATTTAACTCAGTCAAAACTTAATAAATATTCAAATTGAACAAATTCAATTTTATTTCAGTGAGTCGAAACGAACTATTTGATATTTCAATTTTAACTCAGTCAAAACTTAATAAATATATTAAAATTTTTAATTTTTTTAAATTAAATTATTAATAATATTAACATTTATATATTATCATTTTAAATAAAAAATTCAAACGAGTTAAGTTTGAGAATGTTTCGATTTCAAAACTTTTTAAACTCGAATCAATTTTTAATTTGAACATAATTTTATAATTTTAAATTCATAAACTTTAAACTTAAATTCAATAATACTCAAACTCAAATATACTCTTTCATAACCCTGCATGAGGGCATACGAGATCAATGCAATAAAGTAGGTTACCTTTTACAAGGTGTAACCGATATCAGCCTAAAATTGGTTAAAAGTAAGGGTGAATGTTTCATCGAGTCGAGTCAAAAAATTTCAAGTTATTTGAGTTGACGAGTCTTATTTTATAATTCAGAGTTGACTTAAAATTTTTTCGAGTAGAGTCAAGTCGAGTTAAATTTTCAAGTTTCTATTTAAATTAATTGTAAATGTTTATAATATTATGACATTATTTGATTTCGATTTAAATGGTATTTTATAACTATATACAATACATATATATATATATATATTTCATATTTTTTTAATATGTGATATATATATACCATACAAAGTCAAGAGATTCGACTCAAACTTTAAAATCAATATACTAATTATTAAAAAGTTCAAGTTATTCGAATTATATTTTACAACTCGATTTGCACTTAAAATTTTTTCGAGTCAAGTCAAATTTATGAAATTACAACTCAAAATCAATACAATTCAAATCTTTTTAAATCAAGTCAAATAAAAAAATCAATTTTACAAATTAAATCGAATTTTGCTCACCCTCGGTTACGAAAAGGGCCAAGATATCTGATTTTATATTATTGCCCAAACTTTGAACACACTGCATTTTAGTCTATAAATAGTTTTAATTTTCTTTTTTCTCGTGAAAAGTAACGAGTTAAGATACATTTTTATTTCTGACTAGATATTAAGATTCAATTATGTATTTAGAATTTTTGTAATTAACCATTTAAATTTAGTTTTAGATTTAAATTTAATATTTACATTTTTTATAATTATATATTTAAGTATTTTTTTCAATTAAGTATTTTTTGAAAAGCATAAGTTTTTAACTCAAACGGTAATAAACACTACTACCAAATAACCAAATACATATTTTTTTTAATCAAAAATAAAATTTTAAAAAGGAGAAATAATTGTATGATTTTTTCCACATAAACAAAATATTTTTAAAGGTATATATTTTTCAAATTTTCTAGATCACAATACAAGTTGAAAAATAAAACCTAAGTAAATGTGAGTTAGAAAGATAATAATTTATAGATAACGAATATGTAAAAAGATTTGCAAAACGATGTATGAAACAAATGAAAAACGAGAATTGAATTTTTTTCCCAATAGATACGGGGTAAACACAAACCCTAAGTTTTGGTAAGATGGTGGCGTGAATGATATTGATAATGAATATGAAGGTGATGATGAATTGATAGATGTTCTACAAATTTTCTTAATCTCAATTGACTAGACAAACTTGATAATTGGTTCTAACCAGCCCTCCTAATCGTAATGAAAATGTAAACCGAAGTGTGAAGATCTCCTTCATAAAGAACTTGAAAAAACTTAATGACGAAGAATGCTTCGAAAGCGCAAAACTATTAGCACTTGCAAAAACATACTCAACGTTGTATTATAATGTTCATTCTTCCTTCCTTTGTTGAGTGGTAGATAACAAAGGGTAATCTCGCGCGCCGCCTAGGCCGTCCGTCTGTCTCGGCTCGTGGCAATATGTGTCTTCGACATGTCCGCGTGGATACTATTCTTTTGGAGAAAATTTGTTAGGAGTTTTCTCAAGCATAAAAGATTGTCATTATGATATTTATAGGCTGCTGAGTATTATGTTCGATTTAAATTTTCAGTTTCTGAATTTTAATTTGTGAACGTTTGAGTGTAAATTAAGCCACGAGTCTGGATGGGTTAGAGGCCAAGTCCATTCGTTTATTTCAACAGTTTCAAACAGGAGATTAAATTCAGAAATTAATAATATGTATATCTGAACTAAGCCTATAAATAGAGAGCTTCATAAGCTTCTCAACTCACTCATTCACTCAACACTCACAATCCTCTCAAATTTAAAGAGTTTTAAGTTTTCACCATGACACGGTTTCGATTGTTCATTTTTCAATATTTTTATATTGTCCTGTCAGTACTAACATATCATTTTATTGTCTATATTTCCAACATTATTAATCAAAGAAACCGACACATTTCCATGTTTTTTCCAAGTTGACCAATAAAAGTTGTAAAAAATAATGGGCAAATAACTTCCCCAACGAGTCCCATGACGTTTTCTTTCCCTTTAAGAGTCCAATAGATTTTTATCGTATCAGCCACCGCCTAACGTTTTTGCATACACACCAGCCCTTGAACACGTACAAAAGGCAATCAAAATAAGCAAATATCTCTCTTTCCAAATGTGAAGCAGCAGTTGGGCCACCTATTCCATTACAAAACAAAACGTTGTATGAAGATAACATTAACATGACACGTGTATATCAAGCCGTCCATCAAAATTCAAAGGGAAGACAGGTCCACTTGGATATTTAACGTAAGCAACCAAAAGAGTCTTCTAAACAAAGTACAAGTGGAGAAATTTGCACGCCCTTGGCTAGCCCACCGGCTTCCTTCCATGAAGAAATCAAGTCTACTTCATTATTCTCACCGTATATATAAACCCTTAAAAACCATCCCCAGAAACAGGCGTACAAGGGCCTTTGGTGTGAAGGATTAGCAGTTTTTGTATCAGAAAAAAAAGAGGGTTTGGTTTCAATTTTGAAGTTCATAACATGGAGGAAATGAAGAGCAGCAGCAGCCATGGAAACAACTCGGTCACAAGAGACGATGATGGATATAAAGGTGTGCCGATTCATAGCCAAGTGGTGAAGATAAGGCAAGAGTTCGAGAAGATTAAGCATCCATCGCTTCAGCAGCCGGATATGAGACGGGTGCCTCGAGAGATCAGCAGGCAAAGGTCACGGTCCCCTCTGGGGTTAGCTGAACGACCCTTATATGTTGGGAATTCATAGGAATTATCACCTGAAGAAGATGAGAAATGGTTGCTTTGTGTATCTTTGTTCTATCTGCAGTACCCTTTCTCTTTCTCTTCTTCTTCTTCTTCTTCTTCTTTTCCTGTTCATAATACTTTTTCTTCTATTAATAGAATACTTTTTTGCATAGATTAAACCAGCTTCCTCTGTTTTCTTGCCCTGTTTGATTCTGGCAAATTACGTGTCTTCTTTCGACACCACGGTTTCCTCTTTACCGGAACTTCTAAAATGATTAATTTATTTTTTAAGAAAAGCCTGCAAAGATCAGAGCCTTAATGATATAAAATACCAAACATCAGCAGCAGGTTTGGTTCAATATATGTATAATCAGCAGGATAGCTATTTAACCTTAATTAAAATAAAAGTGATTAAATTATATCTATTATTTATTTTAGATGTATAGAATTTCTTTAATCAAAATAGTAATTTTAATATTTTTTTGGTATTATTTAAAGTATGATCGTTAAAGATTATTAAAAATGAATATGTCAATTACTTAAAATATGGCACGTGGTACACGAAATAAGTATCTTCAGTAATAAAAGAAATAATTATTATTCTTAGAAGTTCTAGGTTAAATAAAAAGAAACAAAAATTGACATGTGGTTCATTTATAATTCTTTTTAGATTTTATTTGAGATTTTAAAAAATATTTTTTTAAAAATTCATTTTTTTATAAAATCTAAAAAAAATCTAAATTCTTAAATCTTTTATACTTAAACCTTCAATCGCCTCTCTCCTTTATCGCCATCGATAATGAATTTTTGAGGGAGAGGGAAGAGCGGTTGGAGAAGAAAAGGAGAATCCACTCAATGAATGTGAACACATTAAACATTTTCAAATCTCAATTTCAACCCATCATTATCTGATATATAAAACCATTTGCACAGTAGAGATACTGACTTCCACCATTTTTTCCATTAGACATGATCAATGTAGTTCATCCACACAAGCAAGACAAGATATTGCCTTCCTGGTAAGTTAAATGATGAATTGAAAACATATACAAGACAAAAATATAAGAACGTTGATATGTGCCAATTGCAAGGTATGAGATTTGGATTCGAATATTCGATGTAATCATGGACACATTTAGAATACCAGTTTTCAATTACTTTTGTTGTTATTTTCTTTTCTCTATCCTTACATTTATCAAATCTTATAACGCTCCTCAAAATCTTTGAAGTTTTATGTCCTCCGATCAACTGTAATCTCTTGACATGATTACTAGTAGACCCACATATTCTACTAACTAAATCTGTCATATGACAGTCAGATCTATCGACCATGTCAACTTACAAATAGCTATCATAATCCTAATACTGACACCGACAATAAGAATCCATATAACAATTACCATGCAAGGTTGAAAAAAGGACTTTCTCTATATGAATTTCTCTTAATTGTTCACCATCTTCTTCAACTCATTTATTCTATTTTCCCTTCCCGTTATTCAATAGTTAAATTTATCATTTTATTGATCGATAAAATTAAATATAATAATATAAATTTTTAAGCATGCATGAAAAATAAAAATTTACGAAAAAGTAGATATCTTCTCTTTATCCTAGATAATGTATTACTATATTGTAATTTATCATATGCTATAATAATATTTAAATCTTAAAACAATTAAATTAAAGTTTTTAGACTTAATATAAAAATAAGTGTCATAACTTTGTGTTAAAATTTTTTAGAATGAATAATGTTTCACATATATTATTTGTGTATGAAGTCTATACAAATATATATACAATTTCAGCCTAACTAACTAACTGCTATTTAGTTACAGCTTAAAACAGAAATAACAAACTTCTACTCCTAACACTCCCCCTCAAGTTGGTGGTAGAAGACATCTTTACCCCCAACTTGGATACAAGATATTCATGTTGTTGTACTCCTAAGGCCTTAGTAAATAAATCAGCCAATTGCTCTGAAGAAGACATAAACTCTGTCTTGATGAGTCCCTCTTGTATTTTTTCTCTCACAAAGTGACAATCAATTTCTATGTGCTTTGTGCGCTCATGATATACTGGATTTGCTGCAATCTGAAGAGTAGCCTTGTTATCACAATGCAACTTGATTGGACATTTCTTTTCTAACCCGAGTTCATTAGCTAAGCCATTCAACCAAGTCAGTTATGCTGCAATAACAACCATGCTTCTGTACTCTGCTTCAGCAGACGATCTAGCCACAATGTTTTATTTTTTGGACTTCCATGAAATCAATGAATTTCCAAGCTTAATGCAGAAACCAGAAACAAACTTCCTTGAATTAAGACATGTTGTCCAGTCTAAATCACAAAATGTCTTAAGTTCACAGCTGCTACTTGAATCCATCAGAATCTCTTAACAAGGATTCCTTTTGATATACCTCACTATCCTCAATGCTGATTAAAAATGAGATTCTTTTGGCTGTTGCATAAATTGACTTAAGTGATGTACAGCGAAGCATATATCTGGTCTGATATGTGTGAGGTAAATTAGCCTTCCAATGAGCCTTTGAAAAACACTCTTTTTTACTAGCAACTTGTCATCTCTATTACTCCCTTTAGTGCACAACTCATCATACTCTGTTGTGGTGAGCCTTGCATTTTGCTCAAGAGGAGTCTTTGCTAGTTTTGAACCACTTACACTTGTTTCCTTAATCAATTCAAGAGCATACTTGCGTTGATTGATTAAAATTCCTTCTCTAGATCTCATAATCTCAAGACCCAAAAAATACTTCAATTCACCAAGATCTTTCATCTTAAATTTCTTGTTCAAAAGACCTTTTAAGTCATCAATCAAACAATTATCATTTCCAGTGATCAACAAATCATCAACATAGATAAAAAAAAACTACAATCTTGTTATCCTTTTGTCATTGTGAACAAAGAGTAATCAAATTTACTTTGTTCATAACAGCCCCTAAAAGAGTCTCAGTTAACTTCAAATTCCATTGTCTGGATGCTTGTTTCAAGCCATAAAGGGATTTTTGCAGTCTACACACCTTATTCTCCCCCTGACTGCAAAAACCAGGAGGAAGTTCCATATATACCTCCTCAGACAAATCACCTTGCAAGAATGCATTATACACATCAAGTTGAAACAAAGGCCAATCATGAACAAAAGCTATGACAAGAAGAAAATGAACAGTAACCAATTTGACCACTGGTGAGAAGGTATCAACAGTATCCACACCCTCTCTTTGACTATAACCATTGGCCACTTTATAGTACCAGCAGCATTGTACTTAACTCTATAAACCCATTTGCATCCAATAGGAACTTTTCCCCTGGGTAAAGGGACAACTGACCAAGTTTTATTTGTTTCAAGGGCAAGAATTTCATCCTTCATAGATTTTACCCATTCAGGATGATGAATGGCCTCATGATAGGAGTTAGACTCAACAGGATGTGAAATAGAGGAAATGAAGGATTGTGTAGCAATAGAAAGATGAACATAGGAAACAGAATTTGAAATACGATAAGTAGAAGTTGAAACAAAATTGCAAACAGAATCATTCAACCATTGGGGTTGTTTAGAAACCCTAGTAGACTTCCTAACCAGAACTGGAGCTACTGAATTTATTGGAAGTGATGACTGTTGTGATAATTGGCCAGTTTCATATGTAGAAGAAGGAGCATAATCAGATGTAGAAGAAGCAATAAGTTCAGGAGGGACACTATGAGTAGTGTGTTGACAAAAAAAAACCAAAAACTCAGAATCAGGAATAAAAAGAGTGGAAGGAAAAAGAATTTGTTTGAGTAGTAAAATGAAATTAAAATATATGCTCATGAAAAACAACATCCCTATTAACAAAGAACTTTTTAGAAGTGAGATCAAACAAGAGATATCCTTTTTGAGTATTAGAGTATCCCATTAGAACAGAAAGTAAGGCTCTAGGTGTAAATTTATCATTTGGTTTGAGATTAGTGGCATAACACAAGCAACCAAACACTCTAAGAATGAACAAATCAGGGGGTTTGTGATAAAGCAATTCATAAGGAGTTTTCCATTGTAAAACAAAATAAGGAAGTCTGTTTATGATGAAACAGGTTGTTAAGACACACTCACCCCAAAATATAATTGGCACTTTTGATTGAAAACATAAAGCTCTAGCTACTTCTAGAAGATGCCTATGTTTTCTTTTTGCAATTCCATTTTGCTGTGGAGTTTGAACACATGAACTTTGGTGTAAAACACCAAGAGATGAGAAAAAAGGAGCACAATGAGAGTTAAAAAAATTCTATACCATTGCCACTTCTAACAATCTTAGTGACAGAAGAAAATTGAGTAGAAGTGAATGAGATGAATTGTTTAAGGAACAAAACAACATCATTCTTAACTCTTAAGAGGTAAACCCAAGTCATTCTGGTGCAATCATCAACAACAGTGAAAAAATATCTATGACCACTATGAGTGGAAATCCTATAAGGACCCCATAAGTCTATATAAATTAATTCAAAGGGTTTTGAGGACCTAGTAATACTAAGAGGAAATGTCAGTCTGGTTTGTTTTGCTAAAGGACAAATAATACAAGAATGGACAACATTTAAATCAAGTTTATCAGAAACATAAGGGGATAATTTGCGCATAGATGAAACAGAAGCATGCCCAAATCTAGCATGCCAAAGACCAGTTTTATTAGAGACAGAAACAATGGGTACAGAACAAGCATAAGAAACATGCCCATAACTAACTAAAGAATCAGAAAACAAACCAGTAGCTCCTTTAGTAGACTGAAAAATATAAAGGCCATTAAACCTTCTACCAATCCCCTTGATCATGTCAATGTAAAGATCCTGCAAGATACAAAAGATACAAGCATGATCTTTAGCAAGTCGAGAGACATAGATCAAATTATGAGAGAAACTAGGGACAAACAGGACACTAGAAAGAACTAAATTAGAGGTTAACCTATGAGAACCTATATGTGATACTAGTTCAATTTGGCCATTTGGTAGATGAACATAACGAGGGGAAGAGCATGAAACAGGAAATTGCAAACCCTTAAAAATATATAAGATGTGGTCAGTGGCACCAGTATCAATAATCCAACGAATACACAAATCAGTAGAAGTAGGTAAACCACAATTAACAGTACCTGCAAGATTCACACTGGAATCTGGAGCTGGATTCTTACTCAACAAACTGAGAATCTGATTGTACTGCTCAGAAGTAAATGTAGGCACAGTCAAAACAGAAGGAGAAACTATCGATCCAGTTTCAGTCTCTCCATCAACAGTGTGCACCGAATTAACCACCATGGAAGCTTGAGGAGTCTTCTTTCGATTGACCTTGAAATCCGACAAAAAACTGATAAGGAGATAACAATGATCGCGACTATGGCCTTTGACCTTGCAATACTCCCAGGTGCCAGTGAATCTCCTTCGGTCATTTCCTTCAGAAACAGCCGAGAACATTACAGAGGATTCAATGGATGCACCACTCAGCTGAATCCGATAAGACTCCTCCTGAATGATCATTGAGTACGCCTGATTAACAGTGGGAAGTGGCTTCATAATGAGGATTTGGCTTTGAATTGCAGAGTAAGTCTCATTAAGACCCATCAAAAATTGAAAAAGGCGTTGTTGTGCCACATGAACGGAGTTCTATTGTGCAGCCTCACAATCACAGAAAGAATAAGGGACGAGAGCAGTATACTCATCCCACAAGAGCTTGAGACGAGTGAAATACACCAAAACTGAAGAATCGCCTTGAATGAGCGTAGCAATCGAACGATGTAGGAAAAAAACTCTAGATCCGTCAATTTTATCAAATCTTTCCTTGAGATCTTTCCAAACATCCACTACGTTTGAAGCAAATACAATACTGGCTGAGAGATCTTGACTTAGAGAGTTCAAAATCCATGAGAGCACAAGAGCATTGCATCGTTCCCACTGAGGCTGCAACGGTTTGTCATAATCCTCTCTTCGACAGTTTCCATCCACAAAGCCAAGTTTGTTCTTGACCAGGAGCGCAATACGCATGGATCTACTCCATATAACATAGTTTTCGAAGCATGTGAGTTGATGCGAGACTAATTGGATGCCAGGCGTATCAGAAGGGTGTAAAAAAAGGGGTGACTGGAATCGATTGTAAAAGCCATGAACCCTAGGAGAACTGATTTGGGAGGAAACAATGGAATCACTGAAGCAAGATACCGGGCCTCAATGCTCAGAAAAAAAATGGGCCACACAGAGAACCCAAATGAGAAAAGACTGTAAACTGATACCATGTTAAAATTTTTTAGAATGAATAATGCTTCACATATATTATGTGTATGAAGTCTATACAAATATATATGCAATTTCAGCCTAACTAACTAATTGCTAATTAGTTACAGCTTAAAACAAAAATAACAAACTTCTACTCCTAACACTTTGTCTCGAAATACATTTTAGTGTTAAAGATTTTTTCGTTAAAAAAATATGTTCAAAGTTTTTTTAGTTATACTTTTAGGTGCCTACCGTTTATCTTTAATTTTTATTTTTTTCCTGTCCCAATATACTCTAAAGTTGGCTTTTTTCTCCTTCCACTTTTATGTTGAATTCCAGTGGTTGAATTATGTTTAGTATTATTAAGTTCTTCTATGTTGGTGTTAAGCATTCATTGCAACTCCAATGCATTTTTTTTGTTGGTTTTTTCACATTTGATATATTTTGGGTGTAATTAATTTAGTTTTAAACTAAGAGTGCTATCTTTTAAGTTTCAGTAATGCATATTATGTTCTGCATTCAGTTAGCATTGATGCTTAGTGCTAATTTTCATTTCAGCATATTTTGAGCTAATGTCATGTCCCTTTCGTATCTCTTTTAAGCATAATTAGCAGTAATGCATTTTGATGGCAAGGTTGACATGTATAAATGGATTGAATGGTTTGAGATGGGTTACCCTCCGTTATGAAATTAACTTTCATATTCCGCTGCAGGGGCCTCCTTGGGTTGAGACGGGGGATACTTGGGAGCTACCTTCATCACTAACAGAAAAATATAAAGCAGCTGGTGGACAAGGAACTGCATTACGTGGAATATTTCCGGAGATTCATGGGGCTTGGGCATCTGTGGGTAATTCTTTCTTTCTCTGGCGTTTTGACAAATGGTAAGATTTTTGTTACTTGTTACTTGTTTTGATTTAGTGTTTTGTAATTTATCATTTATTAGATCACCCATTTCATTATTTGTGAGTTTTAGCTGGCTGCCTGTTGAATATCCATAAAATGATATGCTCTCTTTTTGGAATGAATATGAACCTCTTGGAATTAGAGAAATTACTTGGATTGAGGCAAGCGTTTTTTTTAATATAATTTTATTAATTGGAAATAAATTTGGTAACTTGTAAGCATTTAATGTAAGATGTGGTCTGCTAAAAGAAAAAGAGGTGTCAATTATGCTAAAACATGAGCTGTCTTATTGTGTATTGATGGTTGTGGAAATCTCTTAGCAATGTGCTGTTTCTTTGATCCAGGCTATATCTAAGTTAGCATTTGTGGATTAGGGTGTGCAAGTCAATCTGAAAAAGCACTAAAATGGAATTCATTATGAAAATAGGTTGGGATGACTAAGATGTTGCCTGGTTGAAGGCAATAGGCAATGAGGTGTTGGAATTTTCTTGACGGTAATAATATATATATCTGAGGAACGAGGGCTTTGTATTTTGTGAGTTGGTTTCACTCGTATTTTTGTTCTTCTGTTATTATTGTTTTGTGCATATTCAGTTACTCATTATGTTATCTACCGTTGGTCCTTATCAAGCCATGTATATGGTGTGAATTAGGTTCATTGCCCTTTCGTGAAAGGTCTGCTTCCATTGTTCTTTTTTCTTAGATGCCACTTCTGAATGATGAGAACAGTATAGGTGAGCGATGCTGTGATTTTGCAATCCTTTTTATATTCATAATGTTTTAGGGTAGCAGTTTAAAGATTTTATGTAAGCTTTATTATAAAGGGGAGACTATCTACCTAGATATAGGTTGTTTATCTGAAGAGAGTAATGTCTATCAAATGTAATGTTTTCTCATTGAATCTTGCTTTCTAGAAAATTTTCAATTTATATATAAGGCAATCCACAAGTGCTGTTAAATCAAATCAATTGTTGGATGAAATATTAAGGCTCTTACTGTGTCTTGATTTGATGTATCCAGCATTTAGTTGGCCAAGTACATTTTTGTTATTCAATGGCTTGTGTGCATCATGATGGATGGATAGCCTCCACCCTTTTTCCCATTGAATCCCAATTCCAGGGGCCATTCTTTGTGTTGAATCTAGGACCCGCATTCTTCACCCATAAAGAGATGGTTCTTGAACTACCAAGCTGAATTCAGAGTTTATAATTTTTTTGAAACAAAGTATTTGTCCTTTTCTATTTTGTCCATTTTTTAATTTTTATTTGCTTCTCCCGCATCACATCTTTACTTTTGATTAGGGATGGCCAATGTCCTGAATACAATGTGGAGGAACAAGCTATATGTGGTGTTGGCCTCACCAAATCTAGACCTGGCATTTTCATTGAAGCTATGCAGTATCTTTTAATATTAGCAACTCCTGTTGAGGTAAGAACTTGGCTTTTGTATGCATCTAGAAGTTGTTATATCACGAATATCCTATTTATGATTAAAATATGGAATTGATAAAATATCCTCTTTCTAAATGATTTATGCTGACAAGGATTTCGTCCTTTTTGTTGGGAAATAAATAAGTAACGAGTAATTTTCCTATAACCAGATTAGTGAGAATGCGAAATAAACGCGGAAAAATAATACCCGAAATTGATAACGGGTTCAGTCAATTTTGCATACGTCTCCGGACTGCTGCAGATCTTTTATTAAAGAGAAAATTTACAAGTGTTTACAAAACACACTTGAGAGAGAACTAGAAGATTTTGGGATAATTTTGAAGCTAAATGAGCTAGGGTATTTATAGTTGAAGCTTATGGACTAATCTTTGAAAATACCCTAAAGTACAATGACTAAAATGTAATTAATCATTTCTTAAATTCAAAAAAAATGGGCTGCCTAACTTTAAAAAATTAGCAGCCCCTAACAGCCCCATTTGCTTTTGTTTTTCTAGCCGCCCATGTTTTTATATTCAATAATCTTCCACTTGAAGATTGATTTAAATCTGTCTTCACACCTCGATCAATACAACAGTATTTCTAGTCT
This sequence comes from Hibiscus syriacus, assembly GCF_006381635.1. Lineage (NCBI taxonomy): Eukaryota > Viridiplantae > Streptophyta > Magnoliopsida > Malvales > Malvaceae > Hibiscus > Hibiscus syriacus. The sequence continues at coordinate 280,696 of NW_024062533.1, read as the reverse complement.
TGTTATTCTAGCATGCCAACTGAAGTTGAACACAACTTCAGTTTGTCCGTAGTCACCGTCTTTGTCAACATGTCTGCCGGATTTTGAGCTCCACTAATCTTTTCAAGTTTCAAAATCCCATCTTCCAGAAGAGACCGGATAAAATGATATCTCAATTGTATGTGCTTCATCCTGGAATGAAAAGACGGATTCTTTGCTAGATGTATAACACTTTGACTGTCGCAATACAAGATATTGTTTTCTTGTTTCTTGCCTAACTCTTCCAAAAAACTTTGGAGTTAAACCATCTCCTTGCTGGCTTCCGTAACAGCAACATATTCTGTTTCAGTTGTGGAGAGAGCAACTATCTTCTGTAGTTGAGAAACCCAGCTCACTGCAGTTCCTCCTAGAGTATAGATATACCATGTAGGTGCTTCTTCTGATGTCGAGATTTCCGGCTAAGTCAACATCTACATAGCCTGTTAGTATTGTATCTCCACCTTTGAAACAAAGTGATTTGTTTGTGGTACCCCGTAGATATCTGAGGATCCATTTGACTGCTTCCTAGTGTACCTTGCCTGGATTATTCATGTACCTGCTAACAGCTCCCACTGCTTGAGCAATATCTGGTCTGGTACAAACCATGACATACATCAGACTTCCAATTGCTGAGGCATATGGCACCTTCACCATGTGTGCACGTTCTTCCTCCGTCTTTGGTGACTGTTCTTTGGAGAGTCTAAAATGAACAGCTAAAGGTGTACTTACTGGTTTAGCATCTTGCATGTTGAACCTGGAGAGTACTTTATTGATGTACTCAGCCTGTGATAATATCAAAGTCCCCGACTTTGTGTCTCTCTTGATCCTCATCCCAAGAGTCTGGTTTGCAGTGCCCAGATCCTTCATAGCAAACTGCTTCGACAATTTTTGCTTCAAATTTATAATCTCTTGCATGTCTGATCCTGCAACGAGCATGTCATCAACGTACAATAATAAAATAATGAAGTTGTTGTCGAACCTCTTGATGTAGAAACAATGATATGCTTGGCATTTGGTAAAACCACTGCTACTCATGAAACTATCGAACTTCTTGTACCACTGTCTAGGAGCTTGTTTTAAATCATACAAGCTCTTCTTCAACCTGCATACCAGGTTTTTCTTGCCTGCCTCTATGAAGCCTTTTGGTTGCCTCATATAGATTTCTTCCTCCAAATTACCATGGAGGAAAGTTGTCTTCACATCTAATTGCTCAAGATGTAAATTCTCTGTAGCTACAATTTTCAACACCGGTCTAATTGTAGACAGTTTTATGACTGGAGAGAAAATTTCATTGTAGTCAATAGCTTTTTTTTGCTGAAAACTTTTTACAACCAATCTTGCTTTGTAGCGTTTGCTCCCATCGTGCTCTTATTTGATCCTGTAAATCCACTTGTTATGAAACGCTTTCTTGCCTGGTGGTAATTCAGCTAATTCCCATGTCTGATTTGACATAAGCGAGTCCATCTCATCTTTCATGGAAGACTCCCACTTGACTGAATCCTCCACTTGCATTGCTTCATCATAACAATCTGGTTCACCATTGTCAGTCAGCAACAAGTAGTGCAAAGAAGGAGAATATCGATGGGTTGGTTTAGTAATTCTGGAGGAGCGTCTTAGTTTCGGTGTGCCTGGTTCTTCTTGGACTGCTTCAGGACTGATCTGAACATCATTTCTAGAAATCTCCTCGAACTCAGCAAATTCCTTTGTTTCAGCTTCGGTGTTTGAGCTACTTGATTCTATGGTTGATCTCTCTTTGTACATCACATTCTCATTGAAAATGACATCTCTACTTCTGATGATCTTCCGATTTTCATAGTCCCAAAACCGATAACCGAACTCATCACCGCCATAACCAACAAAGACACATTTGTTGGACTTAGCATCAAGTTTACTTCTTTCAGCAGAGTCTATGTGTACATAAGAAATACAACCAAACACTCTTAAGTGTGAAAGGTTTATTTATTTCTTGCTCCAAACTTCCTCTGGTATTCCGCTATCTAAGGGAACTAAGGGCCCATGGTTGATCAGGTAAGCTGCAGTGTTGATAGCTTCAGCCCATAGCAATTTGGGCAAGCCGGCGTATATCCTCATGCTTCTGGCACGTTCATTCAGAGTTATGTTCATGCGCTCTGCTATGTCATTATGCTGCGGTGTCATGAGAACTGTTCTCTCCATCTTGATCCCATTGTTTGCGCAAAATTCTCTGAATCTACTATTTTTGTACTCTCCTCCATTATCAGACCTCAACCGCTTGACTTTCAAACCAGTCTCGTTTTCCACCATGGCCTTCCATTTTCTGAAGGTATCAAAGACTTCTGATTTCTTCTTCAGAAAATAAACCAACACCTTCCTTGTTGAATCATCGATGAATGTGACATAATATAGTGAGCCTGCAAGGGATGGAACTGGAGATGGTCCCCATACATCAGTATGAACCAACTCTAACTTTTCTGCCTTGGGTGTCTTGCAAATCTTTGCAAAACTGACTTTCTTTTTTTGCCAAAGATGCAATCTTCACATAGTCCTACATCTATATTCTTTAGATCCGGAAGCTTCCCTTTTGACAAAAGTGTCTTCATCCCTTTCTCACTCATATAGTCAAGCCTTTGGTACCAGAGGTTTGATTTTCCATCAGCATTTACTGCAGCAATGATATTCTCTAAATTTGAGGTTACATAGAGAGTACCAGTCTTCTTACCACGAGCAATGACGAGTTCTCCTTTGGTGATCTTCCATTCACAGCTTGAAAAAGTTGTGTTATATCCTTCTCCATCAAGCTGTCCTGCAGAAATCAAATTTCTTTTGAGGCCAGGAATATGTCTTACTTCTTTCAGCGTCCATGTGGTATGGTTTGGCAACTTTAATCGGATGTCTCCTTTTCCGACAATCTTCAAGGTTTCATCATCAGCTAGATGAACTTTCCCAAAATCACCACTAACATAGTTCTCCATGATTTCTCGGCATGGGGTGAAGTGGAAAGATGCCCCTGAATCCAAGATCCATGATTCAATCGGACTGTTGATGCTTAGAATCATGACATCACCTGTCTCCTCTGTCACGTTGGCAGAATCTTGTGCGCCGATATTTTTCTTCGGTGCTCGACAATCTCTCTTAAAGTGACCCTTCTTGCCGCAGTTATAACATGTAAAATTTTTCTTTCCCGTTCTTGATTTTCCCCTTCTGGATTTCGATCTGACACGATTTGAATTTATTTATGAAGTTCTCCCTCTGGACTCCGTGTGCAAGGCTGAGGAGGTTGATGCTTCACCCGATTCTCTCTGTCGAATTTCTTCGCTCAATATCAGATCACGAACATCGTCGAATTTTAATTTGTTGTTTCCCGACGAGCTGCTGACTGCTGTAACAGTAGCATTCCAACTGTCTGGTAGAGATGATAAGAGAATTAAAGCTCGAACTTCATCATCGAATTCAATTTCCACTGAACTTAACTGGGTTGTGATTGTGTTGAGTTCATTTAGGTGTTGTGTCATTGATGCCCCTTCCGTCATCCGCAAATTGAATCGCCTCATCAAGTGCACTTTGGTTTAGGCTGATGACTTCTCATACATACTGGAGAGAGCCGCCATAAGACCCGCCGTGGTCTTTTCTTTTGCTATGTTGAAAGCAACATTGTGGGATAACGTCAATCGGATAACTCCGAGGGCTTGTCTGTCGAGAAGAGCTCAGTCTTCATTCTTCATGCCCTCTGGTTGTTTTCCTGAGAGAGGTTGATATAGATTTTTCTGGTACAGAAAATCTTCAATCTACATCTTCCAAAAGCCAAAGTCCGCATCATCGAACTTTTTAATTTTCACATTCCCTTTGTCTGCAGCCATCGCTCCCACTCGAATTTGGCTTCGTTTGGATCGTTTCTGACTATTCTTGCGAACCATCGTGTATTAAAACACCTCCGTCGACAAATTTGTATCGCCGACAAAATTTTACTATTCACGAAATTCACTATTCACATGAATAGTAATGAATAATAACCTCACAAAACATTGACAAAATTCACAACCAACAGCTCTGATTACTAGTTGTTGGGAAATAAACAAGTAACGAGTAATTTCCCTATAACCAGATTAGTGAGAATGCGAAATAAAAGCGGAAAAATAATACCCGAAATTGATAACGAGTTCAGCCAATTTTGCCTACGTCTCCGGACTGCTGCAGATCTTTTACTAAAGAGAAAATTTACAAGTGTTTACAAAACACACTTGAGAAAGAACTAGAAGATTTTGGGATAATTTTAAAGCTAAATGAGCTAGGGTATTTATAGTTGAAGCTTACAGACTAATCTTTGAAAATACCCTAAAGTGCAATGACTAAAATATAATTAATCATTTCTTAAATTCAAAAAAAATGGGCTGCCTAACTTTGAAAAATTAGCAGCCCCTAGCAGCCCCATTGAATTTCCTTGCAGCCCCATTTGCTTTTGTTTTTCCAGCCGCCCATGTTTTTATATTCAACACTTTTGTGTTGTATCCAATGTTGGCAAGGGCATACGTGCAGTCAAGGTTCTTTACCCCTGTATTGCCTGATGTGCAATGTGCGAAAATGCACTTGCCCGAGTAAGTAAGGTACATATACATAAATAATATCAAAGGGAAATGCTTTCTGTTTTTAACACTAAATCGGAGTAATATTTGCTTTATTTTCTACTTTCATGCCAGCATTTGCCCTCTGTTTCATCAATGAAAAATGAGCAGAGTTCAAAGTAAGAGAAGAGGGAGAGTAGAAATTGAGAAAAGAAAAGGAAATTGAGAGCCGGAAAAAAAGAAGTTTGAAACATGATAAAGTACATTTTCTAGAGCCGGCAAAAAAGAAGTATGAAACATGATAAAAGAAGTTTTGGTGGCTGTGAATTTATTTCTTTTTTTTAAGGAAAACCTTTTGATAGAATATAACCCCTTCTTCTATCTATTATGAGGATGTTGGTCTTTTTTTCCTTTAAATTTTATAATAAAAACTTATAAAAAAATTAAAAAGAGAAACCCGTTAGGCTTTTTACTCGAGCACCCCATTTTTAGCGAGGAAAAGTGTGAGACTTTTTATATTTCTCTTACCAGACTTGCTTGCTATCAGTTGATTCTTGTAGGAGTATGCTGCTCTGGAGGGCGCGATAATATTGATCCTTATGCAGAAGTTACACTGCAATCTTTGCCAGAGTATGCGATACCTTTTGATGGAGTTACCATGACTTGTATCACATATACTGATCAGGGTCGTATTTTCATGGCTGGCCGAGATGGCCACATCTATGAGCTGCATTACACGACTGGTTCAGGCTGGCATAAGCGTTGCAGTAAAGTTTGCCTCACTGCAGGTGTAGGGAGTGTTATTTCAAGGTGTGTTCTACTACTTAAATTCTTTTGGCTCGTGTGGTCATTTTGCTTTTTCTATAATTTCACCTACGCATTTAGTTCTCTATCTACATGATTTGTCCCCTTCTGATTATAAAACTACTGTGAGATAACCTCACAATGAGGACCTTGAGTACTTTTCGTTTGGCAAGTGTTTAAATATGCTTTGAAAACAGAGATCTTTGTTGGTTTTCAGGTGGGTTATACCAAATGTGTTTAAGTTTGGAGCTGTAGACCCCATTGTTGAAATGGTTGCCGATAACGAAAGGCGGATTCTATATGCAAGAACTGAAGATATGAAAATTCAGGTTTTTGTTATGGGGCCTAGTGGAGACAGTCCATTGAAGAAAGTGGCTGAAGAAAGGAATTTGTTAAATCAGAAAGGTGCACATTATGGAGGTAGCAAACAACAGCACCAAGAGGATCAAATTGATCATCAAAACCATCTATTGTTTCAATTTCCCCTTTGTCCACGCTAAAATCGAAGTGGCGGCATCTTGTTGCTATTTTATAAGATGTTAGAAGAACGTACCTTTCCACCTCCTTATCTAATGGAAGTAACAGTACTGTTGGAGGTTTGGGTGGATTTAACAATCATCACCACAGGCCAAGCTGTTTAAAAATTGTAACCACTAGGCCTTCGCCTTTTTTAGGTGTCAGCAGTGGACTTACCTTTGGCGCAATGTCATTGGCTGGTAGGACTCAGACCGAGGATCTTTCACTGAAGGTTGAAACAGCATACTATTTTGCTGGAACTCTTGTTCTTTCTGATTCGTCACCACCAACCATGTCTTCTCTTCTCATTGTGAGAAGAGATTTAAGCTCACAGTCATCTCTGTCAGGTAATTTAGAAGCAAGTGTTCGGAATTCCCGAGCGCTACGAGAATTTGTATCTTTCTTGCCCGTTGAAGGGCGAATGCTCTTTGTGGCAGATGTTCCTCCCTTACCAGATACAACTGCCACTGTCTTATCACTTTATTCAGAGCTTGAATTTTTTGGATTTGAAAGCTCAGTTGAGTCCTTTGAAAAGGCATCCGGAAAGTTGTGGGCTAGAGGTGACATTTCAACTCAACATATACTACCAAGGAGGAGAATTGTTTGATGGAAGTAGTTTTCAATCGACCTATTGATATTCTAAGAAGATTGTTGGAGTCGAACTCTCCAAGATCCATATTAGAGGATTTCTTTAATCGTTTTGGTGCTGGTGAAGCAGCTGCTATGTGTTTGATACTAGCTGCAAAGGTGGTTCATTCTGAAAATCTTATAAGCAATGTTGTTGCTGAAAAGGAAGCTGAAGCATTTGAGGACCCAAGAATTGTTGGAGTGCCACAATTTGAAGGTGCTGGTGGATTATCAAATACTCGAATAACAGCTGGGGGTTTCAGCATGGGGCAGGTTGCTCAGAAGGCCGAGCCAGTGTTCTCAGGTGCTCATGAAGGGCTCTGCCTGTGCTCATCAAGGTTTCTATTTCCTGTTTGGGAGCTCCCTGTTATGGTTGTGAAAGGTGGTTATGATGAAGCATCAGAAAATGGGTTGATTTCGTGCAGACTTTCTGTTGGGGCGATGCAAGTCCATGAGAACAAGATTCGTGCTTTGGAGATGTTCTTAAGGTCTAGAAGGAACAAAAGAAGAGGGCTTTATGGATGTGTAGCTGGTTTAGGTGACATGACTAGTTCTATTCTGTACGGAACTGGTTCAGAATTAGGAGCCAGTGATAGGAGCATGGTGAGAAACTTATTTGGTGCTTATTCCCGGAGTGTGGAGTCTAATGCCGGTGGAACATCAAATAAAAGACAGCGATTGCCGTATAGTCCCGCTGAATTGGCTACAATGGAGGTGGTGTGGAATTTCCTGATGCATCCATTTATAATGTACTTAACCCTAGACCTCATATCTGTGTCTTACAAAAGTCTTGTGCTACAGGTTAGAGCAATGGAGTGCGTCCGTCAGTTGCTTCTTAGGTCTGCTGAAGCTCTGTTTTTACTACAGCTTGTTTCTCAGCATCATGTAACACGCTTGGTCCAGGGGTTTGATGCAAATATCCGCCGCCAGGAGTTGGTTCAGTTGACATTCCACCAACTTGTTTGTTCTGAGGGTGACTGCCTTGCTACAAGACTTATTTCTGCCTTGATGGAGGTAACTGAATCTTATATAAAGTATCATCGAAGTTCAGTATATGAACTCTTTTCTTAATTCCCAGGATTTTCTTTTCTTCAAATTGTATATTAGAGTTTCTGAAGGATTGCGCTAATAAATGTTGTTCCAGTATTATACCGGCCCTGATGGCAGGGGAACCGTGGATGATATAAGTGGGAAATTACGTGAGGGATGTCCAATCTATTTCAAGGAGTCTGATTATAAGTTTTCTTGGTTGTGAAATGTCTTGAAAGAGCTGCTGTAACTTCTGATCCTAATGCGAAGAAAAATCTTGCCGTGGAGGCCTTTGAATTCCTAAGTAAAGTTCCAGAATCCACTGATTTAAGAACTGTTTGCAAACGGTTTGAGGACTTAAGGTGATTTTATCATTCAATTAAGGGGCTAGAATATGATTTCTATAACAAGACATTGTTTAAATCAGATTATTGCATCTTTAACTTGAGACTTTACTGCAGGTCTTATGAAGCTGTGGTTTGCTTACCCCTACAGAAAGCTCAGGCACTTGATCCTGCAGGTGATGCTTTCAATGAGCAAATTGATCAAGCAATCAGAGAATATGCAATTTCCCAGATTGAACAGTGCTATGGGATATGAACAAACTTAAAAAGAAGATTGTTACTTTTTATTAATTAATTTACAGCCTTTATAAGGAGAACTAAGTACAAATAAGGAAACAATCCCTAAAAATCAGTAACTTCCTAAGAATTAGAGACTAAGATTAGATCCTACTATACAAGGTAACTCCTAGGACTAAGGTTAGTATTATATCCTTAATCTTGGGAATTCTAACAAGACAATTAGTAGTGCTTTACGTTCTCTGAAAGGTGAGGGCTCACAGAGGGAATTTGGGTCTCCTGCTGCAGTGAAATCTGTCCTTGATAATGCTTCACGGAGAAAATTTATATGCCAGATTGTTCAGCATAGTGTTCAATCACCTGACAGAATATTTCATGAGTACTTGTATAGAACTATGATTGATTTAGGTCTTGAGAATGAGCTGTTGGAATATGGAGGTCCTGATTTGGTATTATTTTATTTCAAAGTTGACTGTCAACCTGTGAACACCGTTTTCTTCAGAGCTTTGATGATGAATTGCTGAAATTACTTTTTCAAATTGTTTTTCACATTTCTATCATCTTCCATATAGGTTCGAACTCTATCTGCATTGACATCAGCAACCCCTTCAATGGGTCAACCGGGAGCTCCTATTCATTCTAATCAAGCCAAATACTTTGATCTCTTGGCTCGATATTATGTCTTGAAGCGACAGCATTTACTTGCAGCTCATGTACTGTTGAGGCTGGCTGAAAGACGCTCAATTGATGGGAGCACTGCTCCTAGTCTTGAACAGAGGTAGACAGCTTTCATTTTATCAATTTTTATCCATATCTTCTTAGACCTTGTGGGTTGTAAATCAGTAAATTCATCTCTATAATCATGTGCTGATCTGATATCTGGTTGTTGTATTGAAAATCTAAATGTGTTCTTATCCTTCAAACCATTTAACCTTTGATACAAGATTAAGAGGAAGAGCTGCTATTCAGCTTTTTGGAGTGCTATGCACACACATGACATGTAGTAATTAGTCAAATGCATCCATTGTACTGTTTGTGGCTTTCAACACTAGTTTTATAATTGGTGTTGAAAGAACTTTGAATTGTGATTGTAAGAGGGGAAAAGGAAACTCATTCCTTGTCAGAATGATTTGTCTAACACTTGTTTTGATTGTCAATGTCAGGCGTCAATACCTAAGTAATGCTGTTCTCCAAGTCAAGAGTGATAGTAACAATGATAGTCTGGTAGCTTCTAGCCGGGGTGCTTTTGATAGTGGACTGCTGGACTTACTCGAAGGGAAGCTTGCTGTTCTTCAGTTTCAGATAAAGGTTAAAGAGGAACTGGAAGCAATTGCTACCGGGTTAGAAGCTACACCTGGTACATCAGAATCTGTTCAAAATGGATCTGCTGCTGATAGCAGATTTAATGGCGATGCCAATTTATTGAATGCTGCACGAGAGAAGGCCAAGGAGTTATCTTCAGATTTGAAGAGCATTACTCAGTTGTATAATGAATATGCAGTTCCTTTTGAACTTTGTGAGATAAATGTGCTTGTTTTTAATTCTCTTTCTCCCTGTTCTGTTACTCTCAGTGGAGATGTTGTATATAAAAAGAGAGGTGAAAAGAATATATTCATAAATAAATATATGCACACATATCTTGGGATCTGACAAGGAGCAAATAAGTAACAAAATGAGGGGTGGAGAGAGAATTATATCTCATATAATAGTATTCTTCAATTGAAATTTTCTTAAACTGAATTGTGTTTCCAAATGATTCAACATGTTGTTTGGAATTGTTTTTAATGGCTTTTATTAAGGTTTTTCTTGTACTATTTCCCTTTAATCATGTGATAACTTCTGTTATTATTATTAATGAGATTCGTTGCCTTTTCATTTCTGCCTTTAGATATGCCTGGAAATGCTGCACTTTGCAAACTACTCAGGTGATGCTGATAGTAGCATTATCCGAGAAACCTGGGCTAGACTCATTGATCAAGCTCTTTTAAGAGGTGGTGTTGCGGAGGCTTGCTCTGTTTAGAATAGGGTTGGTTCTAAAGTGTATCCCGGGTATGGAGCCGTTTTACCTCTGGATCCTCTCTGCCTTCATCTAGAGAAGGCTGCATTGGTACATCTTCCTCTTGGCTACTTTCAATTTAGTTATATCTCTGTTGAATGGAAATTGGTCCTTATTTTATTGAATACTTGTTTTCTCTGAAACATGTTCAACTCGGTAGGAGAGGGTGGAACCCGGAATCGAATCTGTTGGAGATGAAGATGTGGGAAGAGCTCTTCTGGCAGCTTGCAAGGGTGCAGCCGAACCCGCATTGAACACTTACGATCAATTATTATCAAATGGAGCTATTTTGTCATCGTCGAACCTCAGATTACACCTTCTTCGATCAGTGCAAGTGGTACTGCGTGAATGGGCGATGTCTGTATTTGCACAAAGAATGGGCACAACTGCGGTCGGCGCGTCTTTAATATTAGGTGGAACATTCTCACCGGAACAGACGATGGTTTTAAATCAAGGGGTTCGCGACAAGATCACGAGTGCAGCCATCGGGTCAGTTCCTTCAAGCTCTGTTTAGTAGAGCACATATTTAGCTGTGGGTTATAGTTTTTAAAATAGTATATTTGGGATTCTACAGGTACATGACGGAGGTGAGGAGATTGGCACTTCCACAGAGTCGGACTGAGACCATTTATAGAGGATTTCGAGAACTTGAAGAATCTATTAATTATGTGTTCGATCAAATAATAATTTTAACAATTTTATTTGAAGATGAAATAAAGTACAAGTCGAGAAAGAAAATATACCAAAAATAAAATCCATGCAGGATGGCCCTAATCATTCATTCTTATAAACTATAATAATGAAGCATATACAACTGATAAATATCATTTTTATTTTCAACAAGACTGGAAAAACTGGCACACAAGATGGCCCATAGGAATGAAGTCAACCCCAAAAAGCCATTCAAACGGAAAAAAAAAAGTTAAGCCAAGAATGAATATATATATATATATATAATAGCATGTTCAGTTTCAGCTCTTCATAGCATAGGGTTTCTTCTGTACAATACACAGAGAGTATCATCGACGACTTAATCGGACAACATCCAAGGCTTGCTCTCCTTATCTTTCATACTTGTTCATTTACCTTCAAAATATTGTATTTGCAGAGAGGGCATGTTGCATTCATCTTAAGCCATTTCACAATACATGTTGAATGAAAATGATGGTTGCAAGGGAGAGCATGGAGGTCCACCCCATCTTCGTATGAGCTTAGACATATACAACATTCCTGCCAAAAAAAAGGACGATTAGAATAGCATAGCTGTCGCCTGAAAGGAGTCGCATTGAGCAAACCAGCCACCAGAAAGTTATCAGATTGAGTTGCAACTTACTGCATCCTCAGGTAGGAGTATGCGCTCATTTGCGAAGTAACCGCTGCTCATTTCTACGGGGATCATTTTCCCTGCTCCCTTCTCACTGTTGTTTATAATCTGAAATCTATATTTCGGAAGGATACTAAGATCTGCTTCTGATGCACCTTCCTGATCAGTATAAGCCCAAGATAAGAAAATGCTATTTAGTACCACTACCAAGTTGTTCTATAAATTTTTCAGTAAGCATAAAATGTGTTTCCCGATACCTGCTCCGTAACAGCATAAAGAATTGCAATGATGCATGGCAAGCAGCAGCAGAGAGCAATCCCAATTAAACAGGCCAAAACAACACAAAAGATTGCAAAAAATACATCAAATGCTAGAAAAACCACAGCCAACCTGCAAAAGTCACATATTAAAGATCCGTATACACCATAGTAAACATGCCAAAAACCTATGTTACCAGGAATAAGGGTTAATGTCGGACACATGCATCCAACACACATATGCTCTTTTTCTATAAACAATTTTCAAGATATTTGAAAAATCATATCCCATATCCGTGCCCAATTATTGTAAAACAAATCTGCTTTAGAGAAAATACAGTCTGGAGAACATAGCCACAAAAAATAGAATACAGGAAAAGACTAGATATTCTTTTTGGGAGATGGTATTTGGGGTTCCGAAATGCTTAACATGTAAAAGTACTCTACTACCGTTTCCCCCCAAATTTTTGGCTTAACTAAAGCATCAACTTCTTTTTTGCAGCCAATTGAGAATCAGGGAAAGAAATTCCAAAAGGTAACAGAATGATTGTGTTTCAAGGAGAACAACACAGATATTATACAAGAATGAGATGATAACTGGTGTCGAATGTTTCAATAACTTGGCAACTATAGGTAAAAACTCTTGTATGTATTTCTCTTTTCCATCGAGGCGGAAATCATATGTCATTAACAAATATGTAATCCTAACAGAAGATAAGGTGCTTGCAAAACAACAGGTTGGCCAACAACATACCAATACAATCGTGAAGCATTTTGCAGAAGGATATCACCACCAGAAACTACCCAATAGAAGCCAACCATCCACCAAACAAATGATGCCATTGTATTCAATGATTCGCACCGTTTAGGTACACTGCCCATTACATCATCAAATCAGTACAAGAATAATAACTTGATCATCCCAAGTTGCTGTTTCCACAACAGAAAATAAATGCAAATCTAGACGGACAATACAAAAAATACACTCAAATGATAGCTTGGCAACAGTTTCATTACTTTGGTGAATTGGGTTGATTAGTAATCAAAATAGAAAACTATTATACTAAAATATAATGCCAGTAGATAAGTTGTTGTCCACAAGATAAGACACGTCAATTCCCCAAGCTTCTCCATTGTGCATAAAGGCGGAAAAAAAGTGTGTGTTGTTCTGTTTGAGTTACTCTACCATCATCCAAAGCTAAATGCTAAGTCCATTCGATAGATATTGGCAGTTTGGCATTCACTTTTTTCAATACTATGCCCTATGACATTGGTTCTTGTATTTGGACCAGGGACTCGTTCCAATTTCAAAAACAGATGCAGCCTAATTCGTTGCCCAGCAGCATTCCCAAAGTTTAAACATTGTATTCACCATGAAGGCGAAGACTAAAATGATAATGATAATTTCACCAATTATATTCGCAAAACATAAAAAAAGTGCCACAACTAGAATAAATGATAACACCAAAACAAAGCCTTCCAATTCCTTCAAAATAACCCGAGGCTCAAATCTTCTAAACCTGAACAGCCAAGATGATACTCAAACCCTAATCTATCCAAAATAAAAAAGCAATAGAATGCCAAATTGACCCCAAACCCTAATCCAGTCTAATACAAAAATAAGTAATAATTTCATCAAAATTCCAAGTTCAGAGCATAATACTTCGTGCACTAAAACAAATTCGATCCTAAAAGAAAGCCTGAATCTACATCTGAGTTAAACTAAGAAACAAGAAACCACTAAAAAAATTTCAAAGTTAAACAAACAAAAACCCCAATCAAGATTTGTAGCTTAAAAACACAAACAAAAAAAAGCAAAATTATACAAAAAGAAACTGACCTTGATTCATTTGATCCTAAAAGATTCCTTCCAATACCGTCTTCATCGTCTTCACTATCACTAACATCCCCAGAAACTGCATCTCCACTCTCCCCATCCCTAGCAGATATTCTACTACTGTTCCTTCGCCTGTACTCCAACCACACTAAAACAACATGAACCAAGCACTGCAAGGCATACCCGCAGATCCAGACTCTAATAGGAGTATTAGGTCTCTCGTCCGCCGTACAGATCAGCATAACCACCGACACCGCCACGAACGCTGTATTCCACAGCATGTCCAGTGCCACCACCGGCTTCGAGTACCCCCAGTCGGCCCTCCGCTCCTCCAACTCACGTGCCGCCGTCTCCCTCACCAGCATGGGAGCGCCACGCCGTCCCGTAGCTCGACCCAACAGTTGGGTCAACGTAACAGGGCGGGGCGCCGATCCATCGGATTGACGAGGACGGAGTAGCGGCGCGTGAGGATCAGACGCCGCTATAGATGTTTCGGATGAAGATGTGAAAGACATGTGTAACCCCCCAAAAAAAAGAGGAAGAAATCTCCAGAAAAGTCAGAAATAGAAAATAAACATAATTGAAGAATATTAGCGGTTTGGATTAAAGAGTTTCAGTTCTGCACACTCTTTTCAACGGTGTTTTGTTTTCTCTTAATTCCTTCTCGCACCTTATTTTATTACTTAGTTTATTTTTACTCCTCTTTTTACCCACTTAGCACTGCATTTCTTAGGTATAAATTTCATGTAACAACCCGATTTTTAAAATAATATTTAATTGAAATTAGAGGGTTTAATTGTAAAAATTGGCGAAAATTAAGATTAAATTGAAAGATTTTAAAACTAGGAGCTTGTTTTAGAGTTAAAGAAAATTCAGGGACCAAGCCCTGAATTTATCCTTGGAGTGTCGACAGACATTTGTTATTTATGCGTGATTTCTGTTTTGAAAAACGAAAATCAATTTCACAAATTCTTCCTCAAGCACACAACTTCCAAACTCGATCCCAACGCCGTCCGAATTCCAATCGTTGTTTTGAAACCACCGTTGTGTTCATCATCAAGCGAGGAATAAACTCTTCAAATTAATTGTAGCGAAACGCGGCCAAACGTCGGGAATTTACAATCAAAGTAGCGACGTTTTTGTTAGCTCTATCGCCGAGAAAATCTTAAATTCACCGCTAATCGTTGCTCCGTTTACGACACCTCCCGCACCATCGTGTTCCTTGTGCCGTTCCGAGTCCACCGATGTTCTCCTTTTTCTCCGGCGGCGGCGGCGCGTGGGGAGGTGAACCGGTCAAACTTCCCGATTTGATGAATTCAAGCTCTCCGCCGTTCAAAAATTTGAACCGAGCTTTGTAAGTACCTCGAAAACGCTCAAAATAATTTTTAGAAATTTTTCCGTAATTTTTACAGCCCCGAAGAACACCTCACGCGCCGCCGTAGGGCGAGTGAGTGACCGGTTCAACCGGTTTTCTTAAGAGTTTGACCGGTCAAGACCCGATCCGTTGACCCGATCCGACCCGTTGATCCGACCCGATCGTTGACCGTTGACCGGTGCTATTCTGGTAAATAATTTTGTTTTGGTGCTATTCTGGTAAATAATTTGGTTTTGGTGCTATTCTGGTAATTAATTCGAAATGGGTGCTATTTTGGTAATTATTTTAAAAAGTGTGCTATTTGTGTAAAATGTTCAACTGTTTGTTGACCTCCTTTGACCAGAACTTTGACCGGCTTTGACCGGCTATTAAATGGTCGTTAATCTTTTCCGAGTATACCTATCCTGATAGCTTTCGACGTGCCGAATTTGTTTCTGTGCTCCGTTTTGTGAAATTCGAACCCGAAGGCTTCCAAATCAACGGTCAAAGTGGTTGACTTTGACTTTGACCAAGAATTTGAATTTTCGAAAAGTCATACTTTATGTTTTTTGACGTCCTGATTCCGATTCCGCAATCCGTTTGGCCAAATTCAGACTCGAAATACCCCAAATTGATAGTCAAACCCAAAAAATGCTTATATACTTAAGAAGTTTAGCTTTGAACAATTAAATAGGATTTGGGACTGATAAATTATTATTGTTTGAAGGTACAAGAGACTCTCCGGATCGTTCGACAGCTTGACCCAGCTCTTCTAGATCAGTTAAACCACGTGTGCCAGTATTCACCCGTAAGACCCGTAAATTTTATAATTTTAGAGATCTATTTATATTACTCATAAGTAATATAGTGTTATTGTAAAATAGGTTCGAAAACTGTAGCAGAGCGTGGTGAAACCAACAATCAGTAGATTTGCTATTTGAACCTATTGTCGAGGTGTGTTCCCTACTTACTACTGAACTGTTTTATTGGTTTTAATATGTGGTACACCGAATTCATTGGTTATTGTTTTATGGATGCACCAATTTAATGTGACAATTTATGGAATATGGCTGCTATCTAATTTTTGTTTTGAAATGGTATATGATTACCATGTTTTTGGATTTATGGAATTTATGTCACGGTGCAATTGAATTACGATGGAATAGCTCTGATCAAGCTAAATGGGCCTAATGTGACTCTTGAGGGCCCCAAGATGTTTCATTAGGTCGGCTTTCCTTTGCTGTGTGCTTAGGGTAAGCTATATGGACTTATTGACTTGAGCTTAAGGATACAAGCTTCATAGCCTATCCTTAAGTCGGCTTTCTTTTTGCTATGTGCATAAAGTAAGTTATATGGAAAATAATTTTGGGAACTACTGATGGTGTACCAGAAAAGGGTTTAAACTATGATTTTCAAAAGTTAAACTCTTTTATGAATTTGTGAGATTTACTGGACTATGATTTGTACCTATTGTGATTTTATGGAAATGTTGGGACACACTGAGCCTAGCTCACCTTTCGAAAATATTTCCCCCCTTTCAGATACTGTTGGTTAGATACCTCGGTTCGAGCACTTGGAGGATCAACATATCTCTTGAAGTAAATCAGATTGAAATGTTTTTATTTTGCAAGTTGACTTTATTTTGGTGATATGGACCTTATTTTAAAATATTGGATTTTATAATGATGACTCTTTTGCTATTACTGTTCAGTTTATTGTGATTTTGAATTTGAAGACATGTTTTAAATTAATTTATTACTTATTGGTACTATATTTACGAGTTGGATTTTGATAGTATAATTTGTTTATAATTTCATGTTATTTATAATGTGATTTTATATTGATGAAATAACGGTTTCGGAAAATGTCTTTAATAATCATAATGTGATCCACTAGACTTAGTCGAAACGCGTAGGCCGGGTCTAGGGGGTTACATTTATTGGTATCAGAGCTTTTGGTTTTTAACCCTCGGACTGTGTATGAGTCCACATTGAAAATATGGTTTTGAAATATTTTACAAAACGAGTTACTAAGGCCATGTCACAAAGTTATTAAGATTTTAACTATGTTCGAGACTCCAAGTGCTTATCTAACCTTAAGTTTATCTTCTTTAGTAATCTCGAGATCCACCAAAATGAGTGCTAGACGTGGTCGTCGAACTAGCTGTGGACGAGGTCGAGTGGCTAGAATTGCAGATCCGATTGATGAGATACGAGTAGATCCCCCACCTCCGATAGGTGATCCTGCTCCTACGACCCCAACGAATATGCCACCTACTGATGGTATTGGCATGACTACACCGATCATAGGAGCGACCAATATTGAGTCAAAGTCTACTGGAGTTGCATTTGATGAGAATTTTAGTAGACAGTTTTTGCAGTTAATACAGGGAGCAGTCAGAGCTACTGGTGTTGTATCTGAGGTTCCTATTTCACAAACGTTGATTGCCAATGGAGTTAGAACTTTTGGGGGACAGATTGGTGGAGCTCCTACTGAAGCTGAGGATTGGCTCCAGGATACAGAGAGACGCATGGATCAGTTGGGTTTGGACTCAACTAAGAGATATATGGGTGCTGTAGCAATGTTAGATGGTAATGCCTACACTTGGTGGGAGTCAGTGACCAGTAGTGTTCCTACCGATCGTTTGACCTGGAATTTCTTTAAGGATCGCTTTCGGAGTTGTTTTCTAGGAGAGCGCTACTTAGCTCAGAGACGACAACAGTTTCAAGACTTGGTTCAGGGAGACATGACTGTTTCTGAATATGAGATCGAGTTCCTAAAGTTGCTGAAGTATGGATTCAGTATGGTACATACGGAGAGAGATCGATGTCGTAAATTTGCCCTTGGACTCAGATACGAGCTGCGTAGGCAAGTTGTAACCCATCAGGATGAGATATTTGATGTGCTGGTGGGCAGAGCCAAAGATACGGAAGAGGTGGAGGTTTTAGCTTCTGGTAGAGAGCGTGTTGATCAAGAACGATCTAAGAAATTTTCAGGCCCTGTTGAGTCATCAGCACAGTCCGAGAAGATTGTGGTAAACAACATACAGGAGAGTGTCGTAAGAAGATGAGTCTTTGCTATCAGTGTGGATCTAGTGGTCATTATCAGAGGGATTGTCCTCAGCTAGCTTCGTTTGAGCAGACCGCTACCCAAACTCCTGTGCGTTCACAGACTACAGTACATACCCCAATTAGAGATCGTAGTGAAGGAAAGACTCGAGGATCAGCATCCAGAATAGACAGTAGAGCCCAACCTCAGCAAAATAGAGGGCCAACAGCTTCTAAGGTTAGACAACCAACTTTGGTTTATGCCACTAGACGTCGTGATGACAGAGATGAGCCTGAGGTTATTGCAGGTACATTTACTATTTATTCTACTCCATACTTTGCATTATTGGACAATGGCTCCACTCACTCCTATGTATCGAGCTCAGTATCTCGAAACCTTCAGATTCCAATCGAGAACACTGAAAATACTGTTACAGTTACAAGTCCAGTAGGACAATCGATATTAGTGAATAAAGTATTCCGGCGTTGTCCTCTCGAGGTTCAGGGAGAAATTTTTCTCGCTGATCTTATGGAGCTTCCTTTAGAGGAGTTCGATCTAATTCTTGGAATGGATTGGTTGAATAAACACAATGTAAAGCTGGATTACGAATACAAGTGAGCTACTCTGAAGACTTCAGATGGTCGGACTGTTGTGTTAATTGGTGAACGGCGTGGTTATCTCTCCAATATAGTTTCAGCGATGGAAATTGATCGTATGATCCGGAAGGGATATGAGACCTTCATTGCTTGTATTTTGAACACCAAAGGTGCATTGCCCACGATCGAGGAGATTCGTACAGTTAGCGAGTTTCCTGATGTTTTTCCGGAGGAGTTGCCTGGGTTACCTCCTGATAGAGAGGTAGAGTTCGAGATTGAGACTTATCCAGGATCTTCACCTATTTCTATGGCACCTTATCGTATGGCTCCAAAGGAACTTAAGGAGTTGAAAGTCCAATTGCAAGAATTATTCGATCGAGGATTTATCCGACATAGTACTTCACCATGGGGAGCTCCAGTTCTGTTCGTGAAAAAGAAGGATGGGTCGCTAAGATTATGAATTGACTATCGGAAATTGAACAAGATGACGGTCAAGAATAAATACCCACTACCCAGGATTGATGACTTATTTGATCAATTGTGAGGAGCTACTGTATTCTCTAAGATTGATCTTCGTTCGGGGTATTATCAATTGAAAATTAAATAATCTGATGTTGCAAAAACGGTCATTCGCACTAGATATGGTCATTATGAATATTTAGTGATGCCTTTTGGTTTGACGAACGCTCCTGCAGCTTTCATGGATTTGATTAATCGGGTGTTTCGACCATATTTGGATCAATTTGTGGTGGTCTTCATTGACGATATTCTGATCTATTCTCGTACTGAGGCAGAGCATGACGAGCATTTGAAGATCTTTCTGCGGACTTTGAAAGAGCATCGTCTATATGCCAAACTAAGCAAGTGTGAGTTTTGGCTTCAAGAAGTGTCGTTTCTGGGGCATATTATTTCTGCGCGAGGTGTTTAGGTCGATCCCAGCAAGATAGAGGCTATTATGAATTGGAAACGACCTAAGAACGTATCTGAGATCCGCAGTTTCTTGGGCTTGGCTGGTTATTGTCGACGTTTTGTTGAGGGCTTCTTGATCATTGCTTCTCCTTTGACAAAGTTGTTAAGGAAGAATGTGTCGTTTGACTGGGGCGAGGCACAACAGGAGAGCTTTGAGAAATTAAAGGCGGTTTTGACTCAAGCACCGGTGTTGATTCAACCAGAGTCCGGGAAGGATTTTACAGTGTATAGTGATGCTTCACATTCAGAACTTGGTTGTGTTTTAATGCATGAAAGTAAGGTGGTGGCTTATGCATCCCGTCAGCTGCGGCCGCATGAGTGTAACTATCCTACTCACGATTTAGAGTTGGCAGCAGTAATTTTTGCCTTGAAGATTAGGAGACACTATCTTTATGGAGAGAAGTGTTACATTTTCACGGATCATAAGAGCTTAAAGTATCTTCTGACCCAGAAGGAGCTTAATTTGAGACAGCGTCGCTGGTTAGAGCTTCTAAAGGATTATGATTGCGTGATTGATTATCACCCTGGTAAAGCTAACATTGTAGCGGATGCTTTGAGTCAAAAGGCGATATCGGAGTTGAGGTCTTTAATGGCCAAGATGAATTTATATGACGATGGCACTTTGTTAGCAGAATTGCAAGTTAAGCCGACCTTGGTTGATGAGATCAAGGCTAAGCAGCCCCTTGATAGCTCCTTGCTTTCCATCTTTGAGCAAGTAGAGCAGGGGACAAACTTAGATTATGCAATTGATCAGGATGAAGTTTTATGCTTTAAAGGTAGATATTGTGTGCCTGATGATGCTGAGTTGAGGCAGACTATCTTTACAGAGGCTTATAGTATTCCATATGCTATGCACCCCGGAGGAGATAAGATGTACCGGAATTTGAGAGAGAGGTATCATTGGATTGGGATGAAGAAAGACATATCTGATTTTGTGGCTAGGTGTTTGACTTGTCAACAAGTTAAGGCAGAACATCAACATCCATCAGGTTTGTTACAGCCTATCAAGATTCCTGAATGGAAATGGGAGCGTATTACTATGGATTTTGTTACTGGCTTGCCTATGACTCCTTCGAAAAAAGATTCAGTTTGGGTGATTGTTGACAGACTTACAAAGTCAGCTCACTTCATTCCTGTGCGAGTAAATTATACTTTGGACAAGCTGGCAAGATTGTATATTTCAGAGATTGTCAGATTGCATGGTGTTCCATTGTCTATTATTTCTGATCGAGATCCGAGATTTACTTTGAGATTTTGGAAGGCGTTACATACGACTTTGGGAACAAGATTGGATTATAGTACATCCTTTCATCCAAAAACTGATGGTCAATCTGAGAGAGTAATTCAGATTCTGGAGGATATGTTGCGGGGTTGCGTAATTGATTTTCATGGTAGTTGGGAGAACTTTTTGCCGTTGGCTGAATTTGCTTACAATAACAGTTATCAGACCAGCATTCGTATGGCACCCTATGAAGCACTCTATGGGCGTAAATGTCGCACTCCGATCTGTTGGACTGAGTTGCGTGATAGGAAAACGTTGGGACCTGAATTAGTGCAAGAGACGGAGGACACAGTCAGATTAATCCGTGACTGTCTGAAAGAGGCATTTGATAGGCAGAAATCTTATGCAGATCAAAGAAAGAAGGATATACAGTTTGAGGTTGGAGATCAGGTCTTTTTGAAAGTTTCACCCTGGAAGAAAGTATTGAGATTCGGCTGTAAGGGTAAATTGAGTCCAAGATTTATTGAACCATTTCGTATCTTGAAGAGGGTAGGACCTATTGCATATCAGCTTGAGTTGCCTTCTGAGCTAAGTCGTATTCATGATGTCTTTCATGTATCAATGTTAAGGAGATACCGTCCAGATCCAGATCACATCATTCAAGTTGAGGATGTAGAGCTGAGAACTGATTTGTCATATGAGGAGGAGCCCATTCAGATCTTAGAGAGAGATGAACGATTTCTTCGGAATAGGCGTATTCCAATGGTCAAGGTTCAGTGGAGTAATTGAGGCCCCTTAGAATCTACTTGGGAGATATTGGAGTCAATGGAGGCTAAATTTCCTCATCTATTTTCATAAGGTAAATTTCGAGGACGAAATTTCTTGTAGAGGGGGAGAATTGTAACGACCCGATTTTCAAAATAATATTTAATTGAAATTGGAGGGTTTAATTGTGAAAATTGGCAAAAATTGGGACTAAATTGAAAGATTTTAAAACTAGGAGCTTGTTTTAGAGTTAAAGAAAATTCAGGGACCAAGCCCTGAATTTATCCTTGGAATGTCGGCAGACATTTGTTATTTATGCGTGATTTCTGTTTTGAGAAACAGAAATCAATTTCACAAATTCTTCCTCAAACAAACAACTTCCAAACTCGATCCCGACGCCGTCCGAATTCCAATCGTTATTTTGAAACCACCGTTGTGTTCATCATCGAGCGAGGAACAAACTCATCAAATTAATTGTAGCGAAACGTGGCCAAACGTCGGGAATTTACAGTCAAAGTAGCGATATTTTTGTTAGCTCTATCGCCGAGAAAATCTTAAATTCACCGCTGATCGTTGCTCCGTTTACGACACCTCCCGCACCATCGTGTTCCTTGTGCTGCTCCGAGTCCACTGGTGTTCTCCTTTTTCTCCAGCGGCGGCGGCGCGTGGGGAGGTAAACCGGTCAAACTTCCCGATTTGATGAATTCGAGCTCTCCGCCGTTCAAAAATTTGAACTGAGCTTTGTAAGTATCTCAAAAACGCTCAAAATAATTTTTAAAAAATTTTTCGTAATTTTTAGAGCCCCGGAGGACACCTCACACGCCACACACGCCGTCGTAGGGCGAGTGAGTGACCGGTTCAACCGGTTTTCTTAAGGGTTTGACCGGTATGACCGGTCACGACCCAACCCGTTGACCCGACCCGACCCGTTGACCCGACCGATCGTTGACCGTTGACCGGTGCTATTTTGGTAAATAATTCGGTTTTGGTGCTATTCTGTTAAATAATTCGGTTTTGGTGCTATTCTAGTAATTAATTCGAAATGGGTGCTATTTTGGTAATTATTTTAAAAAGTGTGCTATTTGTGTAAAATGTTCAACAGTTTGTTGACCTCTTTTGACCAGAACTTTGACCGGCTTTGACCGGCTATTAAACGATTGTTAATCTTTTCTGAGTATACCTATCCTGATAATTTTCGACGTACCGAATTCGTTTCCGTGGTCCGTTTCGTGAAATTCGAACTAGAAGGCCTCCAAATCGACGGTCAAAGTGGTTGACTTTGACTTTAACCAAGAATTTGAATTTTCGGAAAGTCATACTTTATGTTTTTCGACGTCCTGATTCCGATTCCGCAATTCGTTTGGCCAAATTCAGACTCGAAATACCCCAAATTGATAGTCAAACCCGAAAAATGCTTATATACTTAAGAAGTTTAGCTTTAAACAATTAAATAGGATTTGTGACTGATAAATTATTATTGTTTGAAGGTACAAGAGACTCTCCGGATCGTTCGACAGCTCGACCCAGCTCTTCTAGATCAGTTAAACCACGTGTTCCAGTATTCACCCGTAAGACCCGTAAATTTTATGATTTTAGAGATCTATTTATATTACTCATAAGTAATATAATGTTATTGTAAAATAGGTTCGAAAACTGTAGCAGAGCGTGGTGAAACCAACAATCAGTAGATTTGCTATTTGAACCTATTGTCGAGGTGTGTTCCCTACTTATTACTGAACTGTTTTATTGGTTTTAATATGTGGTACACCGAATTCATTGGTTATTGTTTTATGGATGCACCAATTTAATGTGACAATTTATGTAATATGGCTGCTATCTAATTTTTGTTTTGAAATGGTATATGATTACCATGTTTTTGGATTTATGGAATTTATGTCACGGTGCAATTGAATTACGATGGAATAGCTCTGATCAAGCTAAATGGGCCTAATGTGACTCTTGAGGGCCCCAAGATGTTTCATTAGGTCGGCTTTCTTTTGCTGTGTGCTTAGGGTAAACTATATGGACTTATTGACTTGGGCTTAAGGATACAAGCTTCATAGCCTATCCTTAAGTCGGCTTTCTTTTTGCTATGTGCATAAAGTAAGCTATATGGAAAATAATTTTGGGAACTACTGATGGTGTACCAGAAAAGGGTTTAAACTATGATTTTCAAAAGTTAAACTCTTTTATGAATTTGTGAGATTTACTGGACTATGATTTGTACCTATTGTGATTTTATGGAAATGTTGGGACACACTGAGCCTAGCTCACCTTTCGAAAATGTTTTCCCCCTTTCAGATACTGTTGGTTAGATACCTCGGTTCGAGCACTTGGAGGATCAACATATCTCTTGAAGTAAATCAGATTGTAATGTTTTTATTTTGCAAGTTGACTTTATTTTGGTGACATGGACCTTATTTTAAAATATCGGATTTTATAATGATGACTCTTTTGCTATTACTGTTCAGTTTATTGTGATTTTGAATTTGAAGACATGTTTTAAATTAATTTATTACTTATTGGTACTATATTTACGAGTTGAATTTTGATAGTATAATTTGTTTATAATTTCATGTTATTTATAATGTGATTTTATATTGATGAAATAACGGTTTCGGAAAATGTCTTTAATAATCATAATGTGATCCACTAGACTTAGTCGAAACGCATAGGCCGGGTCTAGGGGGTTACATTTATTGGTATCAGAGCTTTTGGTTTTTAACCCTCGGACTGTGTATGAGTCCACATTGAAAATACAGTTTTGAAATATTTTACAAAACGAGTTACTAAGGCCATGTCACAAAGTTATTAAGATTTTAACTATGTTCGAGACTCCAAGTGCTTATCTAACCTTAAGTTTATCTTCTGTAGTAATCTCGAGATCCACCAAAATGAGTGCTAGACGTGGTCGTCGAACTAGCCGTGGACGAGGTCGAGTGGCTAGATTTGCAGATCCGATTGATGAGATACGAGTAGATCCCCACCTCCGATAGGTGATCCTGCTCCTACGACCCCAACGAATATGCCACCTACCGATGGTATTGGCATGACTACACCGATCATAGGAGCGACCGATATTGAGTCAAAGTCTACTGGAGTTGCATTTGATGAGAATTTTAGTACACAATTTTTGCAGTTAATACAGGGAGCAGTCAGAGCTACTGGTGTTGTATCTGAGGTTCCTATTTCACAGACGTTGATTGCCAATGGAGTTAGAACTTTTGGGGGACAGATTGGTGGAGCTCCTACTGAAGCTGAGGATTGGCTACAGGATACAGAGAGACACATGGATCAAAACTCAACTAAGAGATATATTGGTGCTATAGCAATGTTAGATGGTAATGCCTACACTTGGTGGGAGTCAGTGACCAGTAGTGTTCCTACCGATCGTTTGACCTGGAATTTCTTTAAGGATCGCTTTCGGAGTCATTTTCTGGGAGAGCGCTACTTAGCTCAGAGACGGCAACAGTTTCAAGACTTGGTTCAGGGAGACATGACTATTTCTGAATATGAGATCGAGTTCCTGAAGTTGCTGAAGTATGGATTCAGTATGGTACCTACGGAGAGAGATCGATGTCGTAAATTTGCCCTTGGACTCAGATACGAGCTGCGTAGACAAGTTGTAACCCATCAGGATGAGATATTTGATGTGCTGGTGGGCAGAGCCAAAGATGCGGAAGAGGTGGAGGTTTTAGCTTCTGGTAGAGAGCGTGTTGATCAAGAACGATCTAAGACATTTTCAGGCCCTGTTGAGTCATCAGCACAGTCCGGGAAGAGGACTCGTACTTTGGTCCCTCAGAGAAGCAATACACGTTTCAGGCCTGCAGCATCCTCACCTTCAGCTGTCAGTCGAGGCGGTTCCTCGTCATATTATAATGGGCCCACTTGTGAGTATTGTAGTAAACAACATACAGGAGAGTGTCGTAAGAAGATGGGTCTTTGCTATCAGTGTGGATCTAGTGGTCATTATCGGAGGGATTGTCCTCAGCTAGCTTCGTTTGAGCAGACCGCTACCCAAACTCCTGTGCGTTCGCAGACTACAATACAGACTCCAATTAGAGATCGTAGTCAAAGAAAGACTCGAGGATCAGCGTCCAGGACAGACAGTAGAGCCCGACCTCAGCAAAATAGAGGGCCAACAGCTTCTGAGGTTAGACAACCAGCTTTGGTTTATGCCACTAGACGTCGTGATGACAGAGATGAGCCTGAGGTTATTGCAGGTACATTTACTATTTATTCTACTCCATACTTTGCATTATTGGACAATGGCTCCACTCACTCCTATGTATCGAGCTCAGTATCTCGAAACCTTCAGATTCTGATCGAGAACACTAAAAATACTGTTACAGTTACAAGTCCAGTAGGACAAGCGGTATTAGTGAATAAAGTATTCCGGTGTTGTCCTCTCGAGGTTCAGGGAGAAATTTTTCTCGTTGATCTTATGGAGTTTCCTTTAGAGGAGTTCGATCTAATTCTTGGAATGGATTGGTTGAATAAACACAAGGTAAAGCTGGATTACGAATACAAGCGGGCTACTCTAAAGACTTCAGATGGTCGGACTGTTGTGTTAATTGGTGAACGGCGTGGTTATCTCTCCAATATAGTTTCAGCGATGGAAATTGATCGTATGATCCGGAAGAGATATGAGACCTTCATTGCTTGTATTTTGAACACCAAAGGTGCATTGTCCACGATCGAGGAGATTCGTACAGTTAGCGAGTTTCCTGATGTTTTTCCGGAGGAGTTGCCTGGGTTACCTCCTGATAGAGAGGTAGAGTTTGAGATTGAGACTTATCCAGGATCTTCACCTATTTCTATGGCACCTAATCGTATGGCTCCAAAGGAACTTAAGGAGTTGAAAGTCCAATTGCAAGAATTATTCGATCGAGGATTTATCCGACATAGTACTTCACCATGGGGAGCTCCATTTCTGTTCATGAAAAAGAAGGATGGGTCGC
Organism: Hibiscus syriacus; assembly: GCF_006381635.1. Lineage (NCBI taxonomy): Eukaryota > Viridiplantae > Streptophyta > Magnoliopsida > Malvales > Malvaceae > Hibiscus > Hibiscus syriacus. The sequence goes on along the minus strand of NW_024062533.1, from coordinate 254,194 downwards.
TAAGATTATGTATTGACTATCGGAAATTGAACAAGATGACGGTCAAGAATAAATACCCACTACCCAGGATTGATGACTTATTTGATCAATTGCGAGGAGCTACTGTATTCTCTAAGATTGATCTTCGTTCGGGGTATTATCAATTGAAAATTAAAGGATCTGATGTTGCAAAAACGGCCATTCGCACTAGATATGGTCATTATGAATTTTTAGTGATGCCTTTTGGTTTGACGAACGCTCCTGCAGCTTTCATGGATTTGATGAATCAGGTGTTCCGACCATATTTGGATCAATTTGTGGTGGTCTTCAATGATGATATTCTGATCTATTCTCGTACTAGGCAGAGCATGACGAGCATTTGAAGATCGTTCTGCGGACTTTGATAGAGCATCGTCTATATGCCAAACTAAGCGAGTGTGAGTTTTGGCTTCAAGAAGTGTCGTTTCTGGGGCATATTATTTCTGTGCGAGGTGTTCAGGTCGATCCCAGCAAGATAGAGGCTATTATGAATTGGAAACGACCTAAGAACGTATCTGAGATCCGCAGTTTCTTGGGCTTGGCTGGTTATTATCGACGTTTTGTTGAGGGCTTCTCGATCATTGCTTCTCCTTTGACAAAGTTGTTAAGGAAGAATGTGTCGTTTGACTGGGGCGAGGCACAAAATGAGAGCTTTGAGAAATTAAAGGCGGTTTTGAATCAAGCACCGGTGTTGATTCAACCAGAGTCCGGGAAGGATTTTATAGTGTATAGTGATGCTTCACATTCAGGACTTGGTTGTGTTTTAATGCATGAAAGTAAGCTGGTGGCTTATGCATCCCGTCAGCTGCGGCCGCATGAGTGTAACTATCCTACTCACGATTTAGAGTTGGCAGCAGTAATTTTTGCCTTGAAGATTAGGAGACACTATCTTTATGGAGAGAAGTGTTACATTTTCACGGATCATAAGAGCTTAAAGTATCTTCTGACCCAGAAGGAGCTTAATTTGAGACAGCGTCATTGGTTAGAGCTTCTAAAGGATTATGATTGTGTGATTGATTATCACCCTGGTAAAGCTAACATTGTAGCGGATGCTTTGAGTCGAAAGGCGATATCGGAGTTGAGGTCTTTAATGGCCAAGATGAATTTATATGACGATGGCACTTTGTTAGCAGAATTGCAAGTTAAGCCGACCTTGGTTGATGAGATCAAGGCTAAGCAACCCCTTGATAGCTCCTTGCTTTCCATCTTTGAGCAAGTAGAGCAGGGGACAAACTCAGATTACGCAATTGATCAGGATGAAGTTTTATGCTTTAAAGGTAGATATTGTGTGCCTGATGATGCTGAGTTGAGGCAGACTATCTTTACAGAGGCTCATAGTATTCCATATGCTATGCACCCCGGAGGAGATAAGATGTACCGGAATTTGAGAGAGATGTATCATTGGATTGGGATGAAGAAAGACATATATGATTTTGTGGCTAGGTGTTTGACTTGTCAACAAGTTAAGGCAGAACATCAACATCCATCAGGTTTGTTACAGCCTATCAAGATTCCTGAATGGAAATGGGAGCGTATTACTATGGATTTTGTTACTGGCTTGCCTATGACTCCTTCGAAAAAATATTCAGTTTGGGTGATTGTTGACAGACTTACAAAGTCAGCTCACTTCATTCCTGTGCGAGTAAATTATACTTTGGACAAGCTGGCAAGATTGTATATTTCAGAGATTGTCAGATTGCATGGTGTTCCATTGTCTATTATTTCTGATCGAGATCCGAGATTTACTTCGAGATTTTGGAAGGCGTTACATACGACTTTGGGAACAAGATTGGATTATAGTACATCCTTTCATCCACAAACTGATGGTCAATCTGAGAGAGTAATTCAGATTCTAGAGGATATGTTGCGGGGTTGCGTAATTGATTTTCATGGTAGTTGGGAGAACTTTTTGCCGTTGGCTGAATTTGCTTACAATAACAGTTATCAGACCAGCATCCGTATGGCACCCTATGAAGCACTCTATGGGCGTAAATGTCGCACTCCGATCTGTTGGACTGAGTTACGTGATAGGAAAACGTTGGGACCTGAATTAGTGCAAGAGACGGAGGACACAGTCATATTAATCCGTGACTGTCTGAAAGAGGCATTTGATAGGCAGAAACCTTATGCAGATCAAAGGAGGAAGGATATACAGTTTGAGGTTGGAGATCAGGTCTTTTTGAAAGTTTCACCCTGGAAGAAAGTATTGAGATTCGGCCGTAAGGGTAAATTGAGTCCAAGATTTATTGGACCATTTCGTATCTTGAAGAGGGTAGGACCTGTTGCATATCAGCTTGAGTTGCCTTCTGAGCTAAGTCGTATTCATGATGTCTTTCATGTATCAATGTTGAGGAGATACTGTCCAGATCCAGATCACATCATTCAGGTTGAGGATGTAGAGCTGAGAACTGATTTGTCATATGAGAATGAGCCCATTCAGATCTTAGAGAGAGATGAACGAGTTCTTTGGAATAGGCGTATTCTAATGGTCAAGGTTCAGTGGAGTAATCGAGGCCCCTTAAAAGCTACTTGGGAGACATTGGAGTTAATGGAGGCTCAATTTCCTCATCTATTTTCATAAGGTTAGTTTCGAGGACGAAATTTCTTGTAGAGGGGGAGAATTGTAACAACCCGATTTTTAAAAGAATATTTAATTTAAATTGGAGGGTTTAATTGTGAATATTGGCAAAAATTGGGACTAAATTGAAAGATTTTAAAACTGGGAGCTTGTTTTAGAGTTAAAGAAAATTCAGGGACCAAGCCCTGAATTTATCCTTGGAGTGTCGACAGACATTTGTTATTTATGCGTGATTTCTGTTTTGAAAAACAGAAATCAATTTCACAAATTCTTCCTCAAGCACACAATTTCATAACTCGATCCCGACGCCGTCCGAATTCCAATCATTGTTTTGAAACCACCGTTGTGTTCATCATCGAGAGAGGAACAAACTCTTCAAATTAATTGTAGTGAAACGCGGCCAAACGTCGAGAATTTACAGTCAAATTAGCGACATTTTTGTTAGCTCTATCGCCGAGAAAATCTTAAATTCACCGCTGGTCGTTGCTCCGTTTACGACACCTCCCGCACCATCGTGTTCCTTGTGCTGCTCCGAGTCCACCGGTGTTCTCCTTTTTCTCCGGCGGCGGCGGCGCGTGGGGAGGTGAACCGGTCAAACATCCTGATTTGATGAATTCGAGCTCTCCGCCGTTCAAAAATTTGAACCGAGCTTTGTAAGTATCTCGAAAACGCTCAAAATAATTTTTAGAAATTTTTCCGTAATTTTTAGAGCCCCGAAGAACTCCTCACGTGCCACACGCGCCGCCGTAGGGCGAGTGAGTGACCGATTCAACCGGTTTTCTTAAGGGTTTGACAGGTTTGACCGGTCACGACCCGACCCGTTGACCCGACCCGACCCGTTGACCCGACTCGATCGTTGACCGTTGACCGGTGCTATTATGGTAAATAATTCAGTTTTGGTGCTATTCTGGTAAATAATTCAGTTTTGGTGCTATTCTGGTAATTAATTCGAAATGTGTGCTATTTTGGTAATTATTTTAAAAAGTGTGCTATTTGTGTAAAATGTTCAACAGTTTGTTGACATCCTTTGACCGGCTTTGACCGGCTATTAAACGATTGTTAATCTTTTCCGAGTATACCTATCCTAATAGTTTTCGATGTGCCGAATCCGTTTCCGTTGTCCGTTTTGTGAAATTCAAACCTGAAGGCCTCCAAATCGACGGTCAAAGTGGTTGACTTTGACTTTGACCAAGAATTTGAATTTTCGGAAAGTCATACTTTATGTTTTTCGACGTCCTGATTCCGATTCCGCAATCCGTTTGGCCAAATTCAGACTCGAAATACACCAAATTGATAGTCAAACCCGAAAAATGCTTATATACTTAAGAAGTTTAGCTTTGAACAATTAAATAGGATTTGAGACTGATAAATTATTATTGTTTGAAGGTACAAGAGACTCTCCGGATCGTTCGACAGCTCGACCAATCTCTTCTAGATCAGTTAAACCACGTGTGCCAGTATTCACCCGTAAGACCCGTAAATTTTATGATTTTAGAGATCTATTTATATTACTCATAAGTAATATAGTGTTATTGTAAAATAGGTTCGAAAACTGTAGCAGAGCGTGGTGAAACCAGCAATCAGTAGATTTGCTATTTGAACCTATTGTCAAGGTGTGTTCCCTACTTATTACTGAACTGTTTTATTGGTTTTAATATGTGGTACACCGAATTCATTGGTTATTGTTTTATGGATGCACCAATTTAATGTGACAATTTATGGAATATGACTGCTATCTAATTTTTGTTTTGAAATGGTATATGATTACCATGTTTTTGGATTTATGGAATTTATGTCACGGTGCAATTGAATTACGATGGAATAGCTCTGATCAAGCTAAATGGGCCTAATGTGACTCTTGAGGGCCCCAAGATGTTTCATTAGGTCGGCTTTCCTTTGCTGTGTGCTTAGGGTAAGCTATATGGACTTATTGACTTGGGCTTAAGGATACAAGCTTCATAGCCTATCCTTAAGTCGGCTTTCTGTTTGCTATGTGCATAAAGTAAGCTATATGGAAAATAATTTTGGGAACTACTGATGGTGTACCAGAAAAGGGTTTAAACTATGATTTTCAAAAGTTAAACTCTTTTATGAATTTGTGAGATTTATTGGACTATGATTTGTACCTATTGTGATTTTATGGAAATGTTGGGACACACTGAGCCTAGCTCACCTTTCGAAAATGTTTTCCCCCTTTCAGATACTGTTGGTTAGATACCTCGGTTCGAGCACTTGGAGGATCAACATATCTCTTGAAGTAAATCAGATTGTAATGTTTTTATTTTGCAAGTTGACTTTATTTTGGTGACATGGACCTTATTTTAAAATATCGGATTTTATAATGATGACTCTTTTGTTATTACTGTTCAGTTTATTGTGATTTTGAATTTGAAGGCATGTTTTAAATTAATTTATTACTTATTGGTACTATATTTACGAGTTGGATTTTGATAGTATAATTTGTTTATAATTTCATGTTATTTATAATGTGATTTTATATTGATGAAATAACGGTTTCGGAAAATGTCTTTAATAATCATAATGTGATCCACTAGACTTAGTCGAAATGCATAGGCCGGGTCTAGGGGGTTACATTTCATCACTCAATTAGTAGAAAAATTATTAGATAGATCTGTTTGGTCATATCATTCATGCTTAGACGTCTAAAATAAGATTAATAAACGATGTGATTAGTTAAAAAGGTGATAAGTTAAAACGAAATACAAAATGTTATAATACGGAACTGAAAAAGTTATCAATCGTAGTAACATAACATGTTGCTCCTAAAATACTATAAGCTGTAAGAAAATAAGTTATAAACGATAAATATTATAAATATTATTAATATTTTAGGTTGCGCCTAAAATGATATAAACAATAAGAAAATAAGTTATAAATGATGAATATTATGGATATTATTAACATTTTAGGTTGCGCCTAAAATGTTACTAGAGTTTAAGTTGATGGGGCTTTAAATTTTCTTACGATAACAAAATAAGTTAAAAGCTAGAAAATGTTATGAATTCTATAATAAATACGGTTACGCCCCATAATGTTATGGTTCACTAAGAAAGTAGGTTGCAATGTTGAATATTAATATTTTTATTAACAAAATGGATTGCGCCTAAAATGTTACCAAAGTTTAAGCTGATGAAGCCTTAGATTTTCCCACGATAATAAAATATGTTAAAAGCCAAAAATGTTATGAATATCTATAATAAATAAGATTGCGCCCAAGAATGTCATGGTTCACTAAGAAAGTAGGTTGAGATCTAAAATATTAATATTTTTTTAAATTCGAAAGTATCAATACTTTTCGACATATCAATACTTTCGTATTAAGAAAATGAAAAAATAAGAAGGCTGCAAAATATCAATATTTTTCTACAAGTAACGATACTTTTGAATTTTTTAAAAAATGAAAAATGAGAAGGCCACAAAGTATTAATACTTTTCCATAAATATTGGTACTTTCGAATTTTTTTTATAGATATTCATAGCATTTTCAGCTTTTAACTGAACTGATTAAGCTAAAAAGAAGATTGAACCTATTACTTTACTAGAAAAATCATATTTGTATTACTATTCAATAATATAAACGCTTTCATACTTATAACTTAAACGGATGATATAAAAAAATGTGTTACGTATTACATTATCATGAACAACTTGGTTTGACCTACTTTTTCATAATATAACAGGTTTCATATTATAATTTAAATTGTTGATATAAAAAAAACATTACCTCCTACGTTATCATGAGAAACTTGTTTTGTCTTATTTTTGTATAATATAAATGGTTTCATACTTATAACTTAAATTGTTGACATAAAAAAGACGCTACCTATTACGTTATTATGAAAAACATGTTTTGTCTTACTTTTGCATAAAATAAATGTTTTTATACTTATAACTTAAACGGTTGACATTAGAAAAATATGTTACCTAATACGTTATCATGAGCAACCTGTTGTGTCTTACTTTTGCATAATATAAATGATTTCATACTTATAACTTAAATTGTTGACATAAAAAAGACACTACCTACGATGTTATCATGAAAAACATATTTTGTTTTACCTTTGCATAATATAAACGGTTTCGTACTTACAACTTAAACGGTTGACATTAAAAAAAAAGTTCTACTTAGTATGTTATCACGAGCAATCTGTTTGTCTTACTTTTTCATAATATAAACGAATTCATACTTATAACTTAAATAGTTGACATAAAAAAGGTGATACCTACTACGTTATCAAGAAAAACCTATTTTGAACTTACTATTGCATCATATAAATGATTTCATACTTATAATTTAAACGATTGATATTAAAAAATGTGATACCTACTACGTTATTATGAACATAACAAAATAAGTTAAAAGTTGAAAATATTATGAATATCTATAAAAAATCGAAAGTATCAATATTTGTAGAAAAGTATTGATACTTTGCATCCTTCTCATTTTTCATGTTTTTTTAATTAAAATTCAAAAGTATCAATACTTATGAAAAAGTATCAATACTTTGTAGTTTTCTCAATTTTTCTTTTTTTTTTTTAATTCGAAAGCATCATATTAGTGGAAAAATATCTATAGTTTAGAATTTAAAAAGAATATTAACATTCTAGTCACAACCAATTTTTTAGTGAACCATGACATTTTGAGCGCAATCGTATTTATTATAAATATTTATAATATTTTCATATTTTTAATTTATTTTGTTATCGTGGGAAAATCAAAGATATATTAGCTTAAACTCTAGTAACATTTTAGGCCTAACTCATTTTATTAATAAAATACTAATATTCCATATTACAACCTATTTTCTTAGTGAACTATGACATTCTTAGGTAGAACTATATTTATTATAGATATTCTCTGGACAACCTAATGTGTTAATAATATTCATAACATTTCTGTTTATGACTTATATTTTTACCGTTTATAACATTCTAGGTTCAATCTATTATGTTACTACGATTAATAACTTTTTCAGTTCCACGTTATAACATGTTGTGTTTCGCTTTTAACATGTAAGATAAGTTTTTCAGTTACACCATTTTAAATTATTTTAAAATATTTGTAATTTAATATATTACATATAATTCAACATTTTTAATAAAGCTAAACCTGTTTTATTATATACTTTTTTTTTCAAATTTTCGATTGTGCTGTTTTTAATCTTATATTAACCATACTTTCTTTAGACATTCCCTTCCTCTGCATGTGTCGAACATATGCACTAAAAATCTGAAAAAAGTGGGCTACATATCATGAACGTGCAAGTGTTTTAACGCTGAAATTAATATTAAAAAGGCAGCAGTCATTTCCTCGTCTGGTGGGAGCCTTAATATACGATTAAAGAAAGACGTTATGAAAAATGTTATTATTTTTTAACATTTCTGGTAAAAACTTACCTAAAATAATATTTTTGATAACGCTTTTCCTTAACCGTATATTAGGTTAACCGCACATGAGAATTCCCCATCTGGTGGGCACAAAGTTTGTGAGCAGTATTTCAAGTGTACTAAAGAAATCATGAAATTGAGGAAATTTGATGGGTCACATTAATTAGTGGCCTCACATGATACAGTATCAAGCCTTCATCCTCACTTGATCTCTACTCGTGGTCTTGCCTACCAACTGCCTAAATCCATGCCCCAACTGACATCACATTGCAATCTTCATACTCTTGCTTTCGAATTCAGGGACAGATGAAAAAATTTATACCATTAAACAAATGTATAAAATTGTAAAGGAGGAAAACAAATATTAATAAAAATATATAAATTATATAAAGATTTTAAAATTTTAAGAGAGTGATAGTCTCCACCAACTCTCTCGATCTATCGACACTTTCGATCTACCCTTCATTTCTATGTTATTACCCTTTTTTTATTTCATTTTTCAGTATTTTTCATTAAATGCATACCCTTTACCCATCTCAAATAAATTTTTAACTAATGATTGTGATACGAGTCTTTGCCAGCAGTGCAGACCACCTCCATGCTGCTTTATGTAGAAACAGAACATATAACCTGCTCAGGAGCTTGAAGCCTATAAATATTTATATATATATATTTTGAAATTATATATACACCAAAGTAACTAATTGTGGTTGATATATTTGGCTACTTCTTAGCTCCTGTTGCTAACGCTATATTTACCTAAGATATTATGATCCCTATATGGAGAAATTCAGACTATTCTTGAAGAGAATAAGTGGGGTGCCTCAACAAGGTGGTATTTCTAATCCACTTTGTGGGTCGGTTGAACCAAACCCTACAATCCTTCCCATAATCCTTTGCACCAGTTGAAGATGTTACAGATTCAGAGCATGGCCCTCTAATAACATCGGTACAGCAGGACCCGGTGATAATGGAGGGTTAAGTTCTCAGAATGGTAACATGCTTATTGATTTGTTGCAGCAACAACTCCAGAAACCACAGCAGCAATCTACTGTTCCCGAGTTTCGCCGTTCGATCAATGTGCAGCCATCTTGCCATGTTGCACCCTCTCAGTCATCTGCTAGTTTTCAGGCAGGAACTAGTCCCGTTTCTTTGACACAGAATGGCAGCTTTAGCAGGACTTCTGTCATTGATTACAATCTTCTTCCATATCAATCAAATTGTTCTTCATTTATTACTGGTGTATGGACAAGTCTCTGATGTGAATCTCCAATCTATTGGTGTTCGTGGTGGGTATATCACCCTGCTTCTGTTTCTCCGCCTGTTTCATCCTGCTCAGTAAATGCTGACAATTGTGCTAGTCAGCAAGTTCAAACCTCAAGCGTGACATTTAAAGCATCCAGGAATTTGCCAGGATTTGTACATAGCACGAGTAATGTCCAGTATCCCTATGGTTGTACCAAGTCTGGAGATTTGCTTGATCAAGCACCTTTTAATAATCTTGGATATATTAGTAAAGGGACTGGCCTCCCTGCCCGGTTTGCTTTGATGAGTTTCAGTCACTTTTGAGTTGCTCTAGCCATGGAACGGTTTTCTGTGAGAATATTGGTACCCCGAGTGAAGCAGGAGCCGAATATGGAGTTTGAGGACAATGCAAAAGTGGGAATATCGATGCTACAACAATTTCCTCCAAATGATCTCACTAGTGTGTGTACTGAATAGGTATTTTAATTTGCTCTTAAATAAATTTTATTTGCCCAACAGCATGCATGTTCATAAGTTATTTTGGTCTTTAGTTGATTATGTGCATAAGTAATTGCTGTGAAATTAAAAAAGAGCAGGAACTGTATTATGCTCTTTTTGTACATTTCGGGTAACAATGTGGGCATGACTCTAGATGATTATGTGGTAATTGTTCTGCAGGAAAAATAAGATGTGTCAAACCGATAGCTTGTATGTATAATGTATTTATGTCCAAATATGATGGCATCTTGCCAGCATTATTGTGCAGAGTGGTGTCAAACTATTTAATTTTCTCAAATCTAACCATGAAGTTCCGACTATAGCTTCATCGGATCTCTGCCCTTCATGGTTTTGATTTTTCTTCTTCCTTGTTGCAGAATATGACAGTGTGGGTGTAGGGTTTGGCTCTCAATTTTGATGTGTTGGGTTTATTTACTGGTTCAGGGTAGGAAAATGGTTATTGGAATGGGTTAATGTATTGGATTTAGGCAAATGTGTGGGGTTGTGATGAAGTAGGGATGACAAACGAGTACAATTTTATGAATTTTTAATTTATAATTAATAGAGACAATTTATAATTTAGAAAGGGGTTCATATGCTCTATGTCTTCGTGAGAATTTATTCTCCGTGTCAGACATAGAGAAGTGTATCCCCTCGAATTAAACTCGATCCACTTTAGTCTGTGATGGACTAGGATTGAGGGTTAACAGCCCAAGGGGCACTAACAAGGACAATTCGGGTACATTTATTCTTAGATCTGAAACCCTGCATATAATAAACCCTAAAAACTCTTCCGATCTGAAGCCATGCCGAAATTTTGTTCAAAATAGGTGTACACAAAGGAGAAATGAATTCTAACTTTCCTTTTAATTTATTTATTTATTTTCTTACTTATTAAATTACATGTGAATTTAAATTATTTAAATTATGAAAAAAGCATGTTTAAATAAGGATATTTAGGTAGACATTATTATTAAATTTCTTTATTATGTAAACTAATTCATTTCTTTTTGTGTGTTCTTTATTTCTTCTGTTTGCATAGCATCATACATGATAAAAGTCATTGATCCTCGTGTTAATTGTCTCATTGGAAAACCTTCATCCATGGATAAAAAGTGTTCAAATCAAATAATTCTAAACTCAGAAGTAAGACAATGGGCTGAGGACTTACAAAGACAAGGAGGAGACAGTCTGCAAGATGACTATGTATCTGACTTAGCCAGTTATGCTCCAGTTTCGCTAAAAAGAAATGACATGCAAGATTTGCGAAGCATTTGGGAAAGTTGGGACTCAAACAAAAAGTTGCAGTTTTATCAGACTTACGGAGACATCCCATATTTGCTCTATGTTGAAGTTGATGATGACTTACTTCGAGCCCAAATTCAATTCTGGAATCCCGGGTACAATTACTTCACTCTCAATAAAGAGGACTTGGTCCCTACTATTGAAGAGTACACAACTTTGCTACATATAGAAGGGGCTTTGGAGAATCGAATTTATTCAAAGTCAATTAAAACTCAACCTTTTCGAGTTAAATTAGCAAAGATTGCTGGAGTACGAGAGGAATAGGTGGTATCCCATACAAAACAAAAGGGCGAAAGCGAAGGCATTGCTTGGACCAACATTAAAGAACTTATTCAGAATCATCCAGACACTAAAGTACGATTCGATCTCTTTGCTCTGGGTATGTATGGTATGGTCATCTTCCCAAAAGTATTGGGATATATTGAAGTTGCAGTAGTAGATTTGTTTGAGCAGCTACAAAAAAAGATCAATCCTGCTTCTGCAATTCTAGCAGAGACTTTCAGATCGTTAAATGCTTGTAGAAAGCTAGGAGGTGGACGATTCTCAGGGTGTACCCAATTGTTATATGTCTGGATCCGTAGCCATTTCTGGAGGACAGAAAAGGTTTCATACCGGCGTTTTAATACGGACTACTCACCATTAAAAGAATTTCTGGAGCAAGAATGACCGAAAGAAATTAAGAAAGATACGTGGATTAATGCCTTTCGAAATCTGCAAAGCAATGACATTGTTTGGCGAGCCCCGTGGAAAATCCAAAGGGAATTCTTTTACAAATGTGGTGATTACAACTGGATAATACTGCTCGGATTATGGGGAGGAATCGGATATGCACCACTTTTGGTCATAAGACAGTATGAAGGTCGTCAATTTGTACCTGTCACTGTTGGATTACATTCGTCTGAGTTCGCATTCCACAGCAAAAATTATAAAAGAAATATCATGGAAGCCTTTACAGCTTGGAAAACAACTTTTTGTATCCGAGCTAAAGCAGCAAAAGAAATGATAACTCCTGATTATGAGGAATGGAGATCTGTCAGGAAAAATGAAAATATTCCTCTACCAGATCAAAATGAGGATATCTCTATGGAAGATCGTATTAAGGTGGTTCCTTCAGAGATTGAAATCCTGAGACCTGAGTTTGAAGCAGAAAGAGAAGATTGGTCAAGAGAATTAGAGCAAATGAGACGAGATAAAGCTATGTTGGGTGTTGACATTGACTTTTATTCATCACAATGTGCAATGTTGAGAGAAAACAAAGAAAAAGTTGATGGTGAATTTAGAGCATTAAAGAAAAATTACCAGGAGTTATATAAATCCCGGAAAGCATCAGGACCAAGCCGATCAACAGTATAGATGACCAGAGAATTGAACATCGAGAAAAGTCGAGTTGAAGATCTGAAAGGAAAGAATAGCCGTCTACTCAAAAGCCTTGAGAAAGGAAAGCAAAAAATGGAAGATTTTGAGGTTGACAGAAGAGAGCGAATTATAAAATACAAAGCTGAACATCGCGAGATCATAAATGAAATGCAAAGAGAAAGGGATCGAGCCAAATATTTAGAGGAAATGAAGAATGACATCTTTGATAAATTTGAAGGTGAGAAAAATATCATGTTCAATGGATTTGAATCTGAAATGAACCATCTGATTGCCGAACTTGAAGTCAGGGGCCAAAGGATTGAAGAGTTCAATGTTGAAAAAGAAAAATGGGAGCTGGAAAGAAAGAATTTCAACACCAAACTTGAGGTAGAGCAAGAAGTGGCTAGCAATTAGATGCAAAGATGCAGAAACAAGAATGTTCAAATCCAGAAGCTTAATCAAAGAACGCAAGAAGCACGAACAAAACTTGAAGAAGATCTGGATCAGTCTAGAAACAAAAACTCAGAGTTTAACGCTTACATTTTGCAACTTGAAGAGTCATTATTTCAAGAAAAGGTTCGTCTAGGACCTAATGATCTCAAAGAAAGTAATGAGGAAAGTGCTTCACTGCGAAGATGCATTAGAGATCTTGAAAAAACTCTGCACAATTGTCAAGTCAGAATCACTGAGTTAGAGCAAACTCTTGAAGGAACTAATGAACAATGGCAAAAGTCAACTGATTTCTATGTAGAAAGAAGTGAAGAAAGAAGTAATATGGTATTTGAGGCTATGGTACAAATGAGCGAAGTTGCTAGATATGTTGGGGAACTAGTTGTTGAAGCTAAAATAATTGAGCATCACGTTGATCCAGTTTCTAAGTTCGGAAAGAAGGTGTCATGGTTAATGAAAGAAATTATAGAGCTTAATAGGAAAGCTACACCTTATCTGTAGTTATGAACTATTATAAAGAAACTTTTGTATGCCGATGAAAGTTGTTCTATGACAGTTAACTTTTTGGGATCAATACCTTTTTGCATACATACATTTTGCATACATTCATTATTCATTTCATGATTTTCTTTATGTATAATTTTTATTATTAAGATAAAATTCATTAATTAAAATTTGAAAAAAATAATATCAAAAGATTTTTCAATCGCAGTTATTCTGGCCAAAAGAGAAATACAACATCACTACGGTACTAGACAAGCTACTAAGAGAATTATGGAGGATAAAATACAACGTATTGAGGAACATCATAATAAAGAACAAGCAGAGATGAGAATGAAGCTAGAGAAAATTGAAGCCAATATTGCAAACTCACAAGACAACATGATGCAGAAAATAGAAGACATGTTTAAAAGGCAGGCTATCATTGGAAAAATGCATGAAAATCATGTATGTTTCGACCAAGAACCTATGTATCCTCTAGGTTTTCCACCAGAACCAATTTATCATTCTGGTACTACACCTATACAAATCAATGCACGCACATCAGCATTTCAAGAAGCCAAACCACATGAAAATCGACAAGTGGATCCTGCATCTTCAAGCAAAAATCCACTTATATCAGATGTGAAAATAGGGGATTTTAATACTGAGCATTTAATCCCAGATTTGAATGAGCTGAATGAGAAAGAAAAAGTAAATGAAGAATTGACCAGACAGATCAAGAGCTTAGAAGAACGAATGAAATCCATGGAAATAACTGAATCATTCTATGGGTTTGACGTTAGTGAGTTGAGTTTGGTTCCAGACCTAATCCTCCCCATCAAGTTCAAAGTTCCCGAATTTGATAGATATGACGGTACCACATGCCCTTCATCCCACATTACTATGTTTTGTCGCAGAATGGCAGGATATGTGAAAGATGAGAAATTGTTAATTCACTGCTTTCAAGATAGTTTGATAGGACCAGCCTTAAAATGGTATACTCAATTAACCAAAGCCAACATTAGATCTTGGAAAGATCTGGCTAAAGCATTCCTAGAGCAGTACCGCCACGTAACAGACATGGTCCCTGATAGATGGACTCTCCAAAATTTGGAGAAAAAGAATAACGAAACGTTCAGACAGTATGCTCAGAGATGGTGTGACACGGCAGCCCAGGTTCAACCACCTTTGTCAGAAAAAGAGGCCACAGTAATATTTGTCCATACATTGAAAGCTCCTTATTTAAATCATATAATGGGGAATGCAACCAAAAATTTTGCAGATTTGGTCATTTCTGGAGAACTCATTGAAAATGTCTTGAAAAGTAGCAAAATTGAATCAAATGAGGGGTCTAGTTCCAAAAGACCTATGTACCGGAAAAAAGAGAATGAAGTCAACAATGCAAATTCTTACAACAAGGATTCATCGAAAAGTGTTACAATAACCCAGCCAAGGGTTAAGAAAGAAGAAACAAACACTAATCGAGCAGAGTCCAGAGGATCTCGAAAGGAAAATGAAAGGTTGTATTTTACACCTTTACCAGTACCATATGTTGAGATCTATGATTCGCTGTTAAAAGCAAATGTCATACGACCCTACCCTTTGGTTCCCATGCAACCACCATTCCCTCCATGGTATGATGTAAAGGCACACTGTGTTTACCATGAAGGAATTACGGGTCATTCTATTAAAAACTGTTTGGCATTCAAAAGGGTGGTTCAAAATTTGATCAACACTGGAAAGTTGGAATTCAATTCACCATCTACATCAAATCATCCATTGCCAAATCATGGAGATAAAAACGTGAATGCAATTCAGGAAGAGAACAGAAAGAAAGCAAAAACTGACATTTCCGAAATTAAATCTCCTTTTGTTTGGATATTTCAACAACTCTCTTTAGCCGGTATAATTCCACAACAATTCAGGCCAAAGCATAATGAAAGCAAGAATTATTGTGAATATCATCAAGAGAAGGGGCATGAAATTCAAATATGTCCTGAGTTTAGGGATTTGTTGCAAGAATTGATGAATAGCGGAGAGATAGAACTCTTTGAAGAAGAACCAGGGAAAAAAGAAGATGATGTTTGCTCATCAGAGGATTCTAAACCTAGTCAGAGAACAAGTGATCCTGTGATCATTAATGTAAAATCTTCTACGGTGATTCCTGCACCAATAAAGCCGAAAGTAGTTATCACCACTCCTCTACCATTTCCATACAAGGATACCCGCAGAGTACCGTGGAATTATACTACCAATGTTTCAATAGTAGGAGGATCTGTTTCTCTAGAAAAAACAGAAGAGAAAATACAGAGTCTGGGTTCAACATCTGAAGCAGTGAGTGAAGTCGGATTCTTTACAAGAAGTGGGAGATGTTACTCTCCCGAAACATCCAATGCCTCGGAACAAGTGAAAGCAAAAGGAAAAACCATAGTAATACCCCAAAAGGTATTTGATGATGAATCCCCTCCAGCATTCAATGAGCCTGTAACAGAAAAACAAGCGCAATAATTTTTGAAATTCCTGAAACATAGTGAGTATAGTGTGGTTGAACAACTACATAAACAACAAGCGAGAATTTCTATTCTTGGTCTATTGATGAATTCAGAAGCACATAGAAATGCTTTGATGAGAATGCTTAATCAAACCTTTATCCCTGAAGATATATCCCTCAATAAACTTGACAGAATTGTGGGACATATAGCCGCTGACAATTACATAACGTTCACGGATGATGAAATACCTGAAGGCGGAATGGGGTCAGTAAAAGCTTTGAATATCACTACACATTGTCATGGTCATGTTTTTCCAGGAGTATTGATTGACAATGGATCCGCTTTCAACTTGATGCCTCTAGTCACACTTCAAAGAATGCCTAGGGATAAATCACACATGAAGAGTTATCAGAATGTAGTACGAGCTTTTGATGGTACTCAAAAAGAGGTACTTGGGAAAATGGAAATACCGTTGTTAATCGGACCAGTCATGTATAATATTGACTTTGTGGTGATGGACATCCACCCTACATATAATTGTTTATTAGGGAGGCCATGGATTCATTCAGCAGGAGCCGTTCCTTCTTCATTACATCAGAAATTGAAATTTGTTGTTGATGGACAACTAATATGCGTAGGAGCTGAAGAAAAAATCATTGCGTCTATAACAAGTGATGTTCCATATATTGAAACCAATGATGATGTTCTTGAATGCTCTTTCCGAGCTCTTGAATTTGTCAATGCAACCTTTATTGCAGAAGGAAGCAAAATTCCATATCCCAGATTATCTGATTGTACCAAGATGACGGTACGACAAACTTTAGGCATCGGAGCTAAAGCTGGGAAAGGTTTAGGAAAGAATCTTCAAGGGATTTCAGTTCCTGTAAGTATAAAGATGAAGAAAGATCGTTTTGGGCTTGGATTTAAGCCCAATTTTCAGCAAAAGAACAAAGAGATGAAAAGAAGATGTGAAGACAGAAAGGCAATGTTGAAAGGAGAAGAAATCTTTTGGGAACACATGTTTTTCCCACAGTTGAATACCACATTCAGATCAGGGGGAACAATTAATGTAGAACAACAGCTTGTTGAGGCCTTTAAAGAGGAAAAGTTGATGAAAGATCAAAGCATAGTTGAAAAAGCTATGAATGGATTATTTATCAACATGATCATGAATGACAACAAGATTGGCAAATATTTGGATAGGATTCGCCCATGTTTTCCTGGAGAAACACTCAACAATTGGACCACAGAAGACCTTCCTATAGTTTTTAATATTAACACAGAGTAATATTCAGAACTAATCTTTATGTTTAGTCCAAAAGTATGAAAACTTTTTGTTATCTTGTAAAGGAAATTATGTTAAGTTCACCTAATATTAAATATAAGAAATTTTCTTTAAAATTTTCAGATGGCAATCATTCTTTACATTTTCTTACATTTTTACATTTATTTATTACATAAATTTACTATATTCTTTCGGAAATATGTCCGACTTAAATTTGCAGGTGTCACAATGTTAATAGCATGTTTATTCCTAAATTTAATCGAGAGATAAATTTAGAGCAGCCCATATGTCTGGAAGAAATCAATGGGTGTGAGATGAACTGGAATGTGATGTTCCTATTGAATTATTAAGACTGGTAGAAAAAGAAGATAAACAAATTTTACCTCACAAAGAAGAGATTGAGACTGTGAATCTGGGAACAGATGAAGAAATGAAAGAGGTGAAAATTGGTACTACTCTGACAATCCAGATAAAACAAGAATTGATAAATCTCCTTCAAGAGTTCAAAGATATCTTCGCATGGTCTTATCAAGATATGCCTGGTTTGAGTACATATATAGTAATACACAAGCTTCCAATCAATCCAGAATATAAACCGGTCCAACAAAAGCTCAGGATATAATCAGATAAAAATGAATCCTGAAGACATGGAAAAAACAACATTTGTAACCATGTGGGGCACATTCTGCTATAAAGTGATGCCATTTGGATTGAAAAATGCAGGGGCAACGTATCAAAGAGCCATGGTAACTTTGTTTCATGACATGATGCACAAAGAGATTGAAGTATATGTAGATGACATGATTGCCAAATCCCGAACGGAAGAAGAACATATTCAAAATTTGAGAAAGCTTTTCCAGAGATTGAGGAAGTATCAATTAAAGCTCAACCCCGCTAAATGCACTTTTGGGGTAACTTCTGGGAAACTTTTGGGATTTGTGGTCAGCAAAAAAGGAATCGAGATTGATCCAGATAAAGTAAAAGCAATTCAAGATCTTCCACCACCCAATACAAAAAAAGAAGTTCGAGGCTTTTTGGGAAGATTAAATTATATATCTCGGTTCATTTCTCAATTAACTGACAAATGTGATCTAGTGTTCAAATTACTTCGAAAGAACAATCCTGAAGTCTGGAATGATGAATTCCAAGAAACTTTGGATATTATTAAGAAATATTTATCCAATGCCCCCATTTTAGTATCACCAATGCCTGATAGACCGTTAATTCTCTACTTGACAGTCTTTGAAAAATTCGATGGGATGTGTACTGGGACAGCATGATGAATCTGGAAGAAAAGAAAAAGCTATTTATTATCTGAGCAAGAAATTTACTGATTGTGAAATTCGATATCCACCAATACAAAAATTATGTTGTGCCTTGGTGTGGGCTACTCGAAGACTCAGACAATATATGTTATATCATACTACTTGGTTGATATCCAAACTTGATCCTTTGAAATTCTTAATGGAATCACCAGCTTTGACAGGCAGAATGGCTAGATGGCAAATGTTATTATCTGAGTTTGATATTGTATATGTCAAACAAAAAAGCGATAAAAGGAAGTGTCATAGCTGATTTTCTGGCCAGTCGTGTATTGAATGATTATCAGCCTTTGAGTTTCAATTTTCCAGATGAAGATTTGTTGTGCATATCCATGAATGAAGAAGTCGGAACAAATGATGCATCTGCATCTTGGAAGCTTTACTTTGACGGAGCATCTAACGCCTTGGGACGAGGAATCGGGGCAGTGTTAATTTCTCCAGAAAATATTTATTATCCCTTTACAAGTAGATTGGAGTTCTTTTGCACTAATAACATGGCGGAATATGAAGCTTGTGTCATGGGATTGAAAGCAGCTATAGAAAAAAAAATCAAATGTCTCAAAATATATGGAGATTCATCGTTAGTGGTGTATCAATTGCGAGGTGAATGGGAAACAAAAGATCCCAAATTATTGGAATACCAAAATTTTACCCTTAAATTAGTGAAAGAATTTGAGAGAGTCACCTTCAATTATCTCCCTAGAGAAGAAAATCAAATGGCAGATGCTTTGGCTACATTAGCTGCTATGTTTCAGGCAACTAAGAAAGTTGATATGATGCCAATCAAAATGCAAGTATACGAAATTCCTGCACATTGTTATAGTGTGGAAGAAGAGGTAGATGGTAAACCATGGTATCATGATATCCAGCAATATATCAAAAATCAAAGTTATCCACAAAATGCATCTGAAATTGATAAAAGAACCTTGAGAAGAATGGCTACTGGATATTTTCTTGATGGCAAGATTATGTATAGAAGAAGCAATGATCAAATGCTATTGAGATGTTTAAATACCAGCGAAGCCAGAAGTACACAGTGGAATATGTGGAACACATGCAAATGGTCTTTCTATGGCTAGAAAAATAATGAGATATGGATACTATTTGGCTACCATGCACACAGATTGCATTGATTATGCAAGGAAATGCCATAAATGCCAGATATATGCAGATAAGATTCATGTACCCCCATCTCCTTTACATGTAATGACAACACCCTGGCCATTTTCTATGTGGGGAATAGATGTCATTGGGGCAATCACACCAAAAGCATCGAATGGACATTGCTTCATCCTTGTGGCAATTGATTATTTTACCAAGTGGGTTGAAGCTGCTTCGTATGCCAATATTAAGAGGTCCACAGTCTGCAAATTCATAAAGAAAGAGATAATTTGCCGGTATGGCCTACCAGAAAGGATCATTACAGATAATGCTCTGAACCTGAACAACAAAATGATGACCGAACTTTGTGCACAGTTTAAGATCAAACATGCAAACTCAGTAGCATATCATCCAAAGATGAATGGGGCAGTTGAAGCGGCAAATAAGAACATCAAGAGAATCATTACAAAGACCACTGAAACTTACAAAGATTGGCACGAGAAGTTACCTTTTGCTTTATATGCATACCGAACTACTGTTCGAACATCTACTGGGGCAACACCTTTTTCTTTAGTCTACGAGATGGAAGCAATCTTACCAATTGAAGTTGAGATTCCATCGCTTCGAATGTTGAGAGAAACAAAATTGGATGAATCCGAATGGATCCAAGCTAGATTTGATCAATTGAACCTTATTGAGGAGAAAAGATTGAAAGCTATTTGCCATGGACAGATGTATCAGAAACGGATGATGAAGTCTCATGACAAGAAAGTACATCCAAGAGAATTCCAAGAGGGTGATATAGCACTAAAAAAGATCTTGCCTATACATAAAGATTTCCGTGGGAAATGGATGCCTAATTGGGAAGGGTCATACGTTGTAAAAAAGGCCTTTTCCGGAGGAGCGTTGATCTTGGCAGAAATGGATGGAAAAATTCTGAAAAATCCAATAAACTCGGATTCTGTCAAGAAATTTTATGCTTGAAGAAAAAATGAAAAGATGAAAAAAAAGAGAGAGAAAAAAGGGGGTCAAGATGAAAACTCGCAAAGGGCATCTTGTAACCAAATGAAGGATTTGAGTTGAAAACCTGAATGGGCGGCTCAAATGAATATTGATATTAGGCATCTGGCAATTGAACCCTCTTAAGATTTTGATAATTTGGAAGAAACTTCACATCTACAAGCATTTTGACAACGTTTGAGATCTTCCAGACAAAAGCTTACATCAGTACTCTAAATTGTGTCAATTTGATTAATTTAGAAATACTTATGCTAATAATTTGTTGAGTCACTTGAATTTTTATCATTCCTATGTTTGCCATAACTTTGAATACAATTCTATCTATTTATTAATAAATTCCAAGTTTATTTTCTTTAAATTCAATTTATTTGAGGTTTAATTTATTTTCGAAAATTCAATTTATTCTTTTATTTTGTAAATGGATTAATATAATTTTGAATTAAGTTAAAGATTTCTGAATATCACTTTATGTTAATACTTTTAAAGGCATAGAATACAAAGTAAGAAAATTATCACCATCATAAATCCATGAACAAGTCATTACCTGCACTTTGGTTATACCGTGATGCTGGCACAAGTCTTGATACATCATTGCTACTTCTTCTATGCCGATCAATTTCTTTGTCAAGATGATATTCATTATGTCCTTTAGAAGATTGTTGAATTTGAATTTGAGGACTTATGGCACAAAATAAAACATTGGAACAAAATCTACCCTTATAGGCTTTTTATACAGGGTAACATTGGTTACAGTATTCCAAAATTTGAAGATGACAAGTTTTACTGTCAACTAAACCGTTCCATGATTCGAAAAGAGTGGGATATATTGGAGCAGCAGAAGAGAAAGTTTGTTGTAGCAATCATTGCTAGTAAATGCATCAACAAAAATCTTCAAGCCCATCACAATGATGTTTATTTCTTCCAGTAAGGTTGTTACGCTGGATGCCACCGATAACAAGGTCGAGTCCGTTAAAACTACTCATCAATTGCTCCAACCGATCATCATTCAGTTCTTGCACATCTGTTTTCAAAAGTATGTCAAGACAGTAAAAGGCAACTTCTGCATCATTGATCCCAGAGAAAAGAGACAGGACAATTAAACCACCATGGAACATGTCTCTATACAGATCCTCGTGTATGTTTTTTTAGAGAAACCTAGAAGCATTTCCACCTCATCAAATTCAAGTGGAACAATTTTATTCCTTCCAACCCATACCAGATTCCATTTTCAGCACTCATCAAGAACATACTTTTGGACATTCGAAGGTGGCTCATCGTCATAAGCTTCAAGAGTCTTACAAATCCTTTCTGTCAATTTGGCACTTCCTGTACATGTTTATAAACAGTTCAACTTTGTTCTTGGATCCCAGGAAGACCATCATTTCTTTGTCAATGGAAAAACATCAACACATGGAGGAATCAGAATAAAAGAAAATATGTTCTCAATTGGCAGAATTATGAATATAGCACTTTTCAGTGTAGTAGCATGAAAATGCTTCGAATCTACAAATTCTGGCTCTACATCAAATAAGTACTATGATATTCCAGTCCAAACATTAATTGGAGCAAGTGCCATGTGCTCATAGTAGAAATAAGAATACCCAATAGCATCTTCTGGAAGTGTTCTTTGAGTTATCTGATCTGATTTGGTATGAACCCTAAAATCAATCATTGAATTTGAAAAATGAATTTGCTCATAGCAGAAATAAGAAGACCCAATAGCATCTTCTGGAAGTGTTCTTTGAGTCATCTGATCTGGTTCGGTAAGAACCACAAAACCAATCATTGGAATTGAAAGATGAATTGCATGATCGTCTTCATTAAGAAGCTTCTTTTCAAGCTTCTTCTGCTTATTCTTTTTTTAAGAAAATCATAGCCCAAGTTTCGCCTTTTCTTGTAATTGGGATCATTGTATAAGAATTTCCTATCTTTTACCGGAAGAAGTATGTCAACAGCCTTAGCCATTTGAGCAGCACATATAAAATCTGTCAACTCTGCAATTGATGAATCAGGATTATATATCCATGGCTATTGAAGACATAGCATTTGAGTATCCCATTTTCGTCAAGTATAACAGTTTACTCTCCTCATCAGAATTAGAATTCAGGACTTCCTTGGTATCAAAAGAACTATCAATATCTGTGAAATCATCTTGAAATATCACTTCATAATCAGATGAGTTGTTATCAGAATCAACATGTTGCATGAGTGCGAGCTTTTCAAGAGCCTATACTATTGAGTTTTATTCTCAAGTGGTTTTTTTGACATTATGCAAAAAATTCAGGCATATCTACATCTACACTCTTCAAGGATGATAGATTTCTCCATTTGAAGAAGAAAGATTTATTGGATTTCTACACAACTGAAGAAATACTAAGTTTACCAATTTGAAATCAAATAAAAATAAACTTAACATTCATGCATCATATTTAGGCATTTGCAAAAATAAGTGCATTTTCATTCATTTTATCCATGTTGAATTTTGACAGGAATTTCAAAGATTTTAGCAAAGATTTAAATCCATCATTCAATGGATCATCAACATTTCCAGTTCGAGTTTATAATGATAAGAACTCATCTGAAGAAGGAAGAAGAAGTTCATAATGAGAAGAATTTGTTCAACCTTTTGTTTGAATTCATCATTTGATGGATCAACATTGCTAGATATAGTTCATAATGAGAAGAACTCCTCATCTGAAGAAGGAAGAAGAAGTTCATAATGAGAAGAATTTGTTCAACCTTTTGTTTGAATTCATCATTTGATGGATCAACATTGCTAGATATAGTTCATAATGAGAAGAACTCCTCATCTGAAGAAGGAAGAAGAAGTTCATAATGAGAAGAATTTGTTCAACCTTTTGTTTGAATTCATCATTTGATGGATCAACATTGCTAGATATAGTTCATAATGAGAAGAACTCCTCATCTGAAGAAGGAAGAAGAAGTTCATAATGAGAAGAATTTTTTCAACCTTTTGTTTGAATTCATCATTTGATGGATCAACATTGCTAGATATAGTTCATAATGAGAAGAACTCGTCATCTGAAGAGGAAGAAATTCATAATGAGAAGAATTTGTTCAACCTTTTGCTCAAATCCATCACTTGATGGATTAGCTTTTCCAGAGAAAGTTCATAATGAGAAGAACTCATCTGAAGAAGAAGAAGTTCACAATGACAAGAGCTTGTTCAACCTTTTACATAATTTTATCACAGAAGAAGATATATTAGCATCAACCTTTCCAGAGAAAGTTCATAATGAGAAGAACTCATCTGAAAAAGAAAGAAAAAGTTCATAATGAGAAGAGCTTATTCAACCTTTTGAATGACTCTATCACAAAAGGAAATAGGTCAACATCATCCCCAGCGGAAAGTTCATAATGAGAAGAACTCATCTGAAGAAAGAGAAGAATTTATTCAACATCTCCATCATAATCAAGTGAAGCCAAATGGATAAAAAAATTTATTATCTTTTCGTCTTTGCCCTATTCTTGTTAACACAAGAATGAGCAAAGAGGGGCAGCTGAAGATACTAACTTTTTTACCCATTTTTATTTATTATTATTATTATAATAATAATAATTATTATTATTATTATATATATTATTATTATTATTAAATAAGGAAAAAATAATAATAATAGTTACAAGCCCAAATCCCAGGCCCAACCAAAACCGGCCCAAACCTAAAAGGAAACCCTAAACATTTATGGTTTCAGCTAGGGTTTCTAAACCCTAGCTCTAGCCACCGCCTCAATCTCAGCCGTTGGATCTGAGAGATCCAACGACCCACACTTCTCCAGATGCAAACCCTAGGGTATGATACCCTAGGGCCACGCGGCCGCCGCAACTGCTCCCACCATCTCCACCGCTGCCACGTCTTGTCGAAGGCTTCTAGAAGAGCCACTCCAGCCGCACACGTCTCCCCCAAACGGTGAGTCACCACTGGAAGTCCGGTGACTCACCGAAGAACCCCTTTTGGATCGGTCCGAAGCCATCACCGGTGGTGGCTATAAAAGCCACCGAGCCCCCTGCCAACAAAAAAAAGGGAGAGGAAGAACGGAGAACAAAAAAAAACCAACAGAGAAGGAGCAACCAACAGCAAACCCAAAGCAGAGCAAACCCACAACACAGCAACCAAAAACAAAAGAAAATAAAGGAGAGAAGCTTACCGAGGAAGCCACGACCGCCAGACCTCTCCAAACGTCACCAAAAACCTTCGAAAATTGAAGGTACTTTCTTAGATTTGCTCCGATCGGGAGCTATTTAAGAGAAAAGAATACCGGAACCGTCATTAGGACAGTCCGATCTAGGTTTTAGTGTAAAAAAATATTTTTCGGCCACCGGAGGCGGTGGCCGACGGCGGGGTCAACGCCGGCGAACGGCTGCCGGCCGGTGTGCTTCTCTCTGTTTTAGAGAGAAGCGAGAGAGTTTTAAACTCTCTCAGAGAAGAAAGAGAGAGGGAAGAAAAGAAATGAGAGCTGGCCCTTCGGGCCAGCTATTTTCGGGCTTTAAATAGCCCTTCCTGAACGACGTCGTTTCGGGGAGGGCTATTTGTGTAATTAACTAAGGGTTAAATCCCGTCCGCAGTCCCTTAACTTGTAATTCTTACATTTTAGTCACTAAATCAAATTTATAATCCTTTTAATTTGGTCTCTAAATTTTATTTATTTATATTTTAGCCCTTAACCGTAATTATAAATATTTTAGATAAAATACGTATTTAGTCCTTTAGTTTTAATAAATAATATTTTAATCATGAGTATATATTTTTAATTTATTTTAATCTGATATTCGAAATTTATATAATTTTATTTTAGTCACCAAATTAATAAATAAGGAAAATGGTATGTTTAATCCCTATAATTTTAAATAATTAATTATGAATTAGGTATTTAATTTCATTAGATTATAATTTAGTCACTATTTTTAAATATTTTCATTTATTATAAAGTTTTATTGCTTTTAAATATATAGTTCTAATTGTATTTTTTATTTATGTTTAATTTTACTTGTTTACATTTTAAATATTATTTTTTAGTCATATAAATATATATACAATAAATAATAATTTATATTTTACATAAATTATTTTTATCATATTTTAATATTTATTTATTTTTCAATATCGAAGAAAAGGACAGTCTTAATACAACTGGATGTCCTATTCTGGTATTTTAAAATTAAATATTATAATTTAAATTATTATATTGTTAATATTTATTAATATCAAAGAAAAGAGCTGTCTTAAGGCACCTAGAAGTCCTTTTCTGATATTTCTAAATAAATAAATATTTTACTTATAAATGTATATAAATATTTTTTTCATAATTATAATTTTGAAATAATAGGATTATAAATTAAATATCTTTGAATTCTTAAATTTCTAATAATAGAGACAAGTTATAATTAATAAAGTACCAATTTTGGGCGTTGTAGGGGTACTAATCCTTCCCTAAACGTAACCGACCACGAATCCTTTTTTTAAAAAAAGAACGAATTTTTGGTTATAAACGCATATCAGTTCATCTTTTAACCGATGTTTTCTTAAAACTCTTTTAAAAGATAATTTTTAGGTATTCGACCTACCTGACCTAAAAGGCCGATGGCGACTCTCAAATTATTTTATTTATTCATATCACTTTTCCCGCCAAGTAAAAAAAATTTCGTGCCCGGACGAAAACCGGTTACGACAATTACAAATACACGTATTTACACTAAACTTCCAGCTAAGGTCATTAGTGGGACAAATGTAACAGCCCTAACAACCTTGAAACTAACTCTTAACAGAAACATGTAATGCATGAAAAACATGCAAAACCTATTCCTTAACACTCAAGCCTTGATGTGTAACTATGACGTATCTTGGAGGACTACGTATAGCATGAGAGATGAATTTGAGGATGATTTTGATCGAAACGGATAGCAAGACAACCCTTCTGCAATCGACTAGGGACCGAGATCGAGGGAGGCATCATCGATAGTGCCACACACCACCAATCTTATTCAAAGAGAATGACAACTACAATTCCAGTATGCTCCCAGAGGATGCAACGTAGTGGCTGATGGTATGGCAAAGCTAGCATGAAGACGCTATTTCAAGACCCACATATTCGAGGAACCACCCATGGAGGTTCGTGACGCATGTCGAGACGGAAGCTGTGGAGGACATCTAGTAGAGCTTAGTTTTTTTCTCTTAGTATTCAACAAAAAATCATTTCTAACCAATAAAATTTAATTGAATATTATCAATTATAATTTAAATTAATATTTAATAAGATGTTATTGAAATATAAGTAAAGATATACCTAATTTAAATTAAAAGTAATAAAAATATAAAAGATAACTATTAGAATTTAAACTCTACGTCTTGTATTTATTATCTCTAGAAGAAAATACTGCCATTTATAGGGCTTTTGACTTTGAATTTAAAGATCTGCCGATATTTTGAAGGGGCCACCTACATTATCAAATTAATTCATGAACGAACCTCCCCAGCTTCTATCTATATTTTAATAATTCATTAAATAAGATTAGTTTACAGCATTAAATGATATTACTAAATTTAACTTAATATCAGTTTAATACAAAAATAAAAATGTTAATAAAACTATTTTGTTTAATTTAATTGTAATATATATATATATATAATTTTTAAAGCTCTATTTAAATTGAAAAATTAATTTAACTTGAATTTCTTGAAAATGGAACGAAAACTCCATAAGCAACAGCCAACCATTTCCCTATATCACTCTTAGCTTTTTTTCCACATTGTCACAGCCTATTCTCTCTGTCATCTACTTCTCACTTGTTTTTCTTCTATTGTATCATCAACTTCTCCTTTTTCCCCTTTCTTTTTGTCTCCAACAAGCCAAAGCAGTTTGCTTTTGATCTAAAATGGAGAAAAGCCATGAACTTGAGCTGACCCAGATGAGGAAATTAGTTGAGAAACTTGGGTTTTCAACAGAGGTACATAATCAGTTAATCACTACCCTTTTGTGACTGAAATGGTAATATTTATATACTTCGATTCAGTGTTTTTTTTACCCTTTTTTGTTGTTGTTGTTGTTGTTTTAGATATATGGGGATCCCACGCTCATGAGGTTCTTGATCGCAAGATCAATGGATACAGATAAAGCTTCGAAGATGTTTGTCCAGTGGCTGAAATGGAGGTCTTCTTTAGTTCCTAATGGGTTCATTACAGAATCTGAAGTGCCTGATCAATTAGAAGCTAAAAAGATTTATTTGCAAGGTCTTTCAAAATCAGGATATCCAGTCATGATTGTCCAAGCTTGCAAGCATTATCCACCCAAGGACCATCTCCAGTTCAAGAGTAATTACTTAGCCTAATCTCACTGCTTTCGCTGTTCTTTATCATATTTGTTCAATTTTCCTTATAATTTACTTTTCTCTATGAGGAAAGAAAAATATTGCCTATAATTCATTCGTAAGGTAGAATCATGGATGGACAGAGGGAGGAGTTGGCGGGACAGTGGGTGCTGAAAATTTTAAATTAGCCTATAATTTAGATATTTTCTTTGTATTTTCAGTTGATAATCAGTTTTCACTCTTAGGTTCGTCCACCTAATACAAAATTTTGCAACCGTCCGTCCCTACGTAGAATTATGATCAACCTTGCCTGAAATAAAGGTGGGACATGATGGGGGAAGCCACATTAATCTGGGGTCTAAAACTTTTTTAATCTTGTATATTGTTTATTTATTTTTATTTTTATAATTTGACAGCTCATAAATGTCACAGTTGAAACTGTGGTGCTTTAAAGTATTTTTGTATTTGCACATGAACTTCATGAATTATTATTAAATTAGGAAATACTACACTTAAGTTTATGATTTTATTCTTTTGTAGCAAGCAAGTTTCCTTTTTATCTTGCAAAATTTACTCTTTTACATCTCCTTTTGTGTATCTCTTGATGCAGAGTTCGTGGTTTATCTGCTAGACAAAACCATAGCAAGGTAGTCTTCTGATAGTAAAGAAAAACAAAAACAAAGGAATTTTTTTTGAGATACAAGATCCAAAGACTCGTGTTTACACAATTTTGATATTGTTAATCTGCTTTTTTATTATTATATTATTGACTCGAGTTGTTTCGATTTCAGTAGCGTGAAAGGAAGAGAAATCGGAGACGAGAAGTTGATAGGCGTTCTTGATTTTCAAAACATTACATACAAAAATGTCGATGCACGGGGACTGATAACTGGATTTCAGTTCTTACAGGTAGTGTATGCTTTTCTGAAACATGTTCAAAAGAACATTGCTTTATGTGGCTTATATAAGACACACAGAAGCAGATTAGGTTGGTAAACATTAAAAGAGAGCAGCTTGTCAAGTTCTGCTGAAGGCAATGGCAATCTATATAATTGTTTTAATAGTTTTGTTGTTTACCCCTGTCATCCCTCAATGAATATTACATATCCTTAAGAAATGCATAAACAATCTGAGTTTAGACTCCATGGAAACTTCTTTTACTTCCATAGGTTTAACTTATGTTACTTATTTGTATGTTAGGGTATGTGTATTTTTCTGACAAGGCTATGTGTATCTGAGTTGGAAGATCATAGCTCTATACCATGTTTGAAAATGTTCTTGATACGCTTATTCGACATGGTAATCTTCACTGCGATTTTCTTCGCTGCTTCGTCGTTGGTGTTAACCTTCACTAAATGCAGGCATATTTCCCTGAGCGCTTGGAAAAGTGCTACGTTGTGAACATGCCGCGGTTTTTTGTTAGTGTTTGGCGGATGGTTTCTAGCTTCATTGAGAAAGCAACACTTGCAAAGGTACTCGCTATTGTATCTTCTTTAGGGAATGCAGAACATAGCTTAAGTGGTTCATACATCCATTTTTAAATGCTTGCATTTAGCATGTATGGGATTTGAATCCTGCCATTCACAATCCTTTTAAACTGAATCTTACTTCGATTGATTCATGTCGAGCTACGGTTTCGTTTGTTCATAGTACTCTCTTAATGTTATTTAATAGTAAAAACATTATGTTAAATGCAATAGTTTGACAACACAGTGAATGCTGATAGTACTCTTTAGGGAGTTCAGAACATAGCTTAAGTGGTTCATACATTCATTTTTGAATGCTTCCATCTAGCAGGTATGGGATTTGAATCCCAACATTCGCGATCCTTTTAACTGAATCTTAGTTCGATTGATTCATATCGAGCTACGGTTTCATTTCTTCGTAGCACTCTTTTAATGTTAATAGTAAAAACATTATGTTAAATGCACCAGTTTGACAACACAGTGAATACAGATTGTAATTCTGACCAATGAAGATGATAAGAAAACCTTCATAGAGGAGACAGGTGAAGAAGCTGTGCCGATCAAGTAAAGTGGCAAGGCGAACCTGAGAGCTATCCAAGATGTAGAAGTTCCCCCATTGGAGGGTTGATCGATCCTCCGACACCAAAACTTACAGGCCATCAAGTGTTTGCTTTTAACTCAAAACTCATTGAAGCATTTCAACATGATCGAGATTAGTTAACTCTGTGGCTGCCATTGAAGGTGTTAATAAGCTTGAACCTTCAACCGGTCAAGGTTGCTGTCATTGATGCACCCCTAATCCGATTATATTTTGTGTTAAGCTTAGGACCTTTCATTGAAGGAAATATCATGTCATTCAACCAATTACCTTATCCCATATATATTATCATATCATATTATATTTCTTTCTTTCATTAATATCATATTATATTTCAATCTGCCAAAAGGTTTATGTTTTCTTGTTTGTTCTATTTTACTTTTATAGAGTATACATTCTTGACATCTTAAGGCGTAGGGTTCATCTTTTCTGCAAAAATTTGAACTTTGTTGTATCTCCTTTAACACCTTCTTCGTAAGTAAGTTATATTTTCGCTGTCATTTCTCCGTCTAACAAATTCCGAAGCCCTTTAAATTTTATATTTTTTAACCATAATCTCTTAATAGGATTACTAGCGAACCCATGTTTTTTGTTTTGGATAATTAAGCTTTATTACCCAAAATTGCAGATCTCTGCTACAAAACAATACATCAGGATGTCAAAAGAATGGGGAACCTATTTACAAACAAAATTAAACAATACCCCAATTACGACATAGATCTAAATTGATGCTATCGTTTCTATTGATGGACCTATCACTTAAAACAGTCCCTACAATCATCTTAACGTTGTTAACGATTTCCTCATTACTTCGGCTTTTCCCTATAAAAAACCTTCGATTTCGTTCCTCTCAAATGGTGTAGTTAAAACCGCACCAAGAGAGTCTCAAAATAATCGAAATCAAGGACTTACCCTTCTAAGAAGATGCCGCCCATTCCAGCAGATCAGACCATGAGGAGAAAGCAGAATTTAACCCGGACAGTTGGAGCAGAGAACTCCAAATGGAAGCTGTAAACCTGCACGTAGCAAATAGGTGGTCTCTAGTTTCAATTTCACCATGGCAGAATATACAATCAACATTAGAAATAATCCTGAATCGTTGCAATCTGTCCTTGGTTGGGAGACGATCCAGAATGATCATCCAAGAAATAATACTATGCTTCGGGACATGGAGAGAAAACCAGATCAGCTTATGCCAAGAGACTTTGCTATTTTTAGGCCGAATATCTTCCCAGATTTGCACGGTGTTAGTTGCAGAAGAAAGCGTTAACGTTCTGGTTATGGTTCGTAATTTTAAAATACGCTTAAAAATCCAGCTTGCATTATGTGGTTCAGACATGGTCCAGAAATCCTAGTTTTTGATGATATTATTGTGAGTCCATACTACCCAAAGAGAACCTTCACCAACAAAAAGTTTTATGGTGAGTTGAATCAAGCTTGCACAATTCCAGGTTTTAATATCCTTTAAGTCCTGAATCGCCTTCAGACTTTGGCTTACAGATTTTCCTCCAGCTCACCCTTGCTCCTGCATCTTTTGAATCTGAGCCCTTCCAAATTTACTAATTAAATTTACTATTTTACAACTAAATTTTCTTGTCAACTTATAAATAGTAATCATAACTCTAAGTCCAACATTAACAATTAGATCATATATATATCATCCAAAATTATAGAAGGAATGACTCTCTCTTGATCAATCTATCTCGACTGTTTGTTATCTTCTTCAACTCATCTGTTTTTTCTCTCTCTATTGAACAACTGTTTGTGACTCTTTGTCCAAATAAAAATAAATGAATAGCTAAAAACCACCCCAATCTCTTTTCTCTTATTAACAAACTTAAAAAGTAATATTTGATTAAGTTTAACTCTACTGGTACAGTAATGGAAAAAAACTCTATTAGTTCATTAATTTTTTATAGTTTAAAATTTAACATTTGCTAGAAATAAATATGAAATTCTTTCAAATAAAAGATGTTATTGTTTGATTAGAAATATTAACAGTTATTTTAAAATTTTAAATAAAAATAGTTAATCAAATAAAGAGTAAAAAACTATAATTTTAAACATGATTGAATTATATATTACATTTTTATTGTATTTTTAAATATATAAAAGAATTTGTATAACATATACCCAATTCTCTCTAGTTATATATAAAAAAAATCTAATAAACCGATTTCTTAAGACCTCCATTTGCTAAGGGTATATTATAAAATGTTATAATATCGGAACAATTATTGATAAACAAATAAACACGATCAAAAAAAGAAAAATAAATAATACCAATATTTACGTGAAAAGCCCAAAAGGGAAAAATCACGGGGCAGATGAGAAGAATTTCACTAATATGTGTTGAACTATATTTTGATATAATAAATTTAAGGCAAAATGTTTTTGGACTTGAATTGAATTTATTCAAAGTTTTCAAAAATAATTCAAAGTCCTTAAAAGTGAATTTGAGCACAAAATGATTTTCACGTACAGATAGTACCGATACTGTTCTTACAGTATCGATACCTCATGAACAGTACCGATATTGTTCATATGATACCGATACCATGGTAAGAGAAGTATCGATTCTCACTAGGTAGTATCGATACTACCAGCATTGCTCAAATTCCAGAATGCAAAAATGATACCGATATTCAAAGCGGTACCGATACTACTTTACATAGTAGTATCGATACCATAGGCATAATATCAATATCATCAGGCCCCAATGGCTAGTTGTATTTAAAAATAACAAAGATAGTACCGATACCCTTTGTATTGGGAAGTTTTATTTTGCAGAGATTTCATCCCCAAATGGCTAGAAATCATACCCAACGGTTAGAAACGGTTACAACTTCATTTTAACATATGAATACAAGTTCAAGACATTTGAAAAAGGGTTAGAAAACCTATCTAAGCATTCAAACACAAGAGAAGAGCTTTCCAATCTTATTTTATCTCTTTTGTAAATATTAATGTTTTAGTGAGCTATATTTGTAAACATCATACCTTTGAGAGGTTTTATTGTTTACTTCTTTTTTACCTTTTGAAGAGAAAATAACCTCAGTGACTGAAAATGTCTTATAATATACGATTTTGACCAAATTTTTTTTCGATTTGCCAAAATGACCAACAAAATCGCAATGCGATCTCTAAATCGCAACGCGATCTCCAGTATCGCAAATCAGTTTCTAGAATCGCGTTGCGATTTACATATTCGCATTGCGATTTTGTTGGTCATTTTGGCAAATCGAAATCGCAATGCGATCTCTAAATCGCAACGCGATCTCCAGTATCGCAAATCAGTTTCCAGAATCGCGTTGCGATTTACATATTCGCATTGCGATTTTCCAAATTTACGTTAGTCCAAATTCGTTACGATAGTCCAAGTTCGCGTTGCGATTTTGGAAAATCGCAACGACTGGTAGTATTGTATTTGTTTCTTAAGAATTTTCTCTAAAAAGATAGTATCCGCGCGGACATATCGAAGACACGTATTACCACATCCACGACCCCGACCCCGACCCGAGACGGGACGGGACGGGACGGCGGTGGCGGCGCGTGCGCGAGAGTCCCTCTTGTTCTTTTCCACTTAACAAGGAAATGAGAAATCCAAGCCTTAAATACCCATTCCCAATAGTGTTTCCAATACTATGTGGGATTGAGCATTGCAAACACTTGAGAATCTTTTACACTATCGCAACAACACGTTTTTCAAACTCTCGCAACACATTTTAACTATCGCAACACATTTTTCAAAATCGTGTTGCGAATCTGGATATTCGCGTTGCGAATTTGGAAACTGAGTTGAAAAATTAGAGTTTGCGTTGCGAATTTAAGATCGCGTTGCGATTTTGTTGGTCATTTTGGGAAATCCAAAAAAAGTTGGTTAAAATCGTATATTATAAGGCATTTTCGGTCACTGAGGTTATTTTCTCTTGATTCTATCTTAGTCAAGTGAAAAAATAGGGAGGATAAAGGTTATCTCTTGATCCTTTAAAAATAAAGAACAAATTAGTGAATTTGTTAGAAAAATCTTAAGTGAGGAGCTTAGGTAGTGGAAGTAGAATTGGTTGATAAGTCAAACCACTATACCCGATTCTCAATTTCATACAAAATATTTAAAAATTCTCGATTTTATACATGATATTTTTTTTCCGTTAACAGATTCACCCACTTCATTATGGAAAGTGACGTGGAAACTTAGGACCACTAATAAAATGACACGTGACACTTTAAAAAAAACATGTTTTTATTTTTTAGGTAAATTATATCATTCATCACTTAACTATCTTCTCACTTTTATTGTAGTCACTAAATTTTAATTTTTTTAATTTAATTATTAAACAATACCCCATTTTTCTCCCAAACCCATCTTCTTTCTCACGGTCAAAGGCTCATATGCTTACTAACGCCACCAACCACCTATCATGGTCTCTCTTGCTTTGATCATCAACTACTCCTACCGGCGACGACCCTAAACCGCCATGAAATCACGCTGCTCACTCTGCTTCTTCTTCAAACTCTCTTTTTTTCTCTATCGTCTCATTAAACTAATCAACTAAAACGTAATTTTTTACAGATTTTTCTCTCTTTGATTTGGAAGCAAAAGCTGAATCCCCTTCATTGCTTCAACAACTAAGTCAATGCTCCTTGCTGCTTTCTTCTCCTCTTTGGATCTGAATCTCTGCTCTTTCACTGGCAGAAAAGGGCAACATTCCCAATTTTTAAATTCTTGGGTCTTTGTCAGTTTAGGGTCGATTTCATACATGGATAGAGTTGATTTGTGTGAGAGATTTAGATTTAATATTTTATTTTACTGTTATTTTTATTCCTTTTATCTTTTCTATTGCTTCTGTTGTGTGTGAAGATGGTGAGCTTTTCTATGTTTATACGATATTTAGATGCTATTTCACCAATTGTATTCTTCGAATGAACTCATAATCCCTTCAACAAATTTTCTTTAGAGATTTTAATGGCGATGGATAGGCTAGAAATACTGCAAACGAAGCAATGCAAAAGCTACTTGAGATTGAGATGATGCAACTGATTTTTAAAGATGATTCCACTGATGGTTTGGAGGAGGAAGCATGTGAAAAATAAGGTAAATGACTTTGTTCTGGATGTTTTTAGAGGTAATACGAAGGATTCTCTAGTGTTGGATGAGGATTCACCAACCATGGATACATTTGAAGTTGACATTACAACAGAAACATCAAAGAAGGCGGAAATTCCTACTGAGGACTCAGTATCTCTTGATGATGCTGATGAATTTTCTGTTGTTATGTTAGAAGAAGCAGAGCGAGCGGCGTGATTTCATGGCGGTTTAGGGTCGTTACCAGTAGGAGTAGTTGAGGATCGAAGCAAGAGAGGTAATCCATGATTGACGGCCGGTGGCGTTAGTGAGCATATGAGCCTTTGACCGTGAGAAAGAAGATGAGTTTGGGAGAAAAAGAGGGGTATAGTTTAATAATTAAATTAAAAAAATTTAAACTTTAGTGACTAAAATAAAAGTGAGAAGATAGTTGAGTGATGAGTGATATAATTTACCTAAAAAAAGTAAAATCATATTTTTTTAAGTGTCATGTGTCATTTTTATTAGTGGTCCTAAGTTTCCACGTCACTTTCCGTAACGGAAATGAGTGAATTCGTTAACGGCAAAAAATATCATGTATAAAATCGAGAATTTTTAAAAATTATGTATGAAACTGAGAATCGAATATAGTTCATATATAAATAAGGTAATTAACCTAATAAAAATTGTATGGTTGAATTTAGAATAATAGGATTATAACTTAAATTTATATTCAAATTCTTAGATTTTTACTATTGGATATAATTTATAATCGATGAGGTACTACTATTAAAGTATATAAACATGCATATATAAGATTATAAAATGGGAGAAAGAACGACTATAAAAAATGTTTCAGACATATGCTATTTTGAAATGTGAATATCAAATATGTTTAGAGCAACACAGGGAGGAAAGCAGCTGAAACTGGTCGTAAGAATCGTTCCATATTTTGCATAATATTTAGGGCAAGTGAACAATCGAGCTAATGCACACTTACTTGCAAGAGAGAAAGAGAGAGAGAGATACATGGAAACGAAACACTGAGAGGCCTTTATATAATGAGTTAAATACTAGAGAAGGACGAACACAAATATGTTTTTTGTTATTAATGCTCGAAATGTAACGTATTTTTAATATTGTTTATTTTGTTTTAAATAAGTTTAAATTGTATTTTGTAACGCCTTTTTTACATTCACTATTCAACTTATAAATAACAGACAATTTTATTCATTTCAGATTATTTCAAATAAAAATATTTTCTTTAAAAAATAGGAGTTATACTTATCTTCATTGATTAATAATCAATAAACCATCTTTATGTTATAAAGTGCTATTGATTTATTTATGGTAAAAGGGTACTAAATGTCTCGTATTTAAAAAAAAATCAATGTGACCCTCCAAATAAAAAAAACTCAATGTGGTCATTTGATCAATGTTTTTCGTCGTTGACCAACGACTCTGTTACTTTGTGCTGACGTGGCACGCTGAGCAGACCAAAATCCTATTTTTTTCTCAATTTGACCCTCCAATTCAAGAAAATAACTTAATCTGATCCTCCTATTTTTCTTTCTTCTATTTTGGTCACTAAACTTTAAAAGTTTTCAATTTAATCACTCAACTTTTGGATTACTCATGTTTTAATCATCATGATTTATTTTATTAATATTTATTTATGCTATGACATTTATTATTCTTATTTTATTAATATATAATTAAAATAATATTAATTAAATTAAAATTTTAAAATTATATTGAAAAAATATTTTCATAATTATAATTAAATTAAAAAATATTCCATATGCTTCCAAATCTCCACTCTCCTCCTTTATCCTCTCATTTCATTTTTCTTCCTTTCAACCAAAGATTTTTTTTCTTTCATTACCTGGTCAAGTAGCTCATCCCCAGTTTTTTCAATTTTTTTAGAAGTTCAATATGAGTTCACAGAATCTGATAATGAAAGGGGAAAAAAAGAAATCTTTGGTTAAAAAGAAAAAATATCACATCATACATAAATGTCACATCATACATAAATATTAATAAAATAAATTAGGACGATTAAAACATGAACAACTCAAAAGTTGAGTGATTAAATTGAAATTTTTTAAATTTAATGACCAAGATAGAAAAGAATAAAATAGGAAGGCCATATTGAGTTACTTTCTTGAGTTGGATGGACATATTGAGGAAAAATATGATTTTAGCTTGCTTAACGTGCCACGTTAGCACAAAGTAACGGAGTCGTTGGTCAACGAAGGAAAACGTTAGTCAAAGGACCACATTGAAATTTTACGACTCGGAGAGTCCCATTGAGTGAAAAAAAATTTTGAGGGCCACATTGGTGAAAACGTTTGATGACTATAATGTTATCTGAGATTTTTTTTTAAAATTAGTTGATACTTAAATGAGAAATTAATTGAAAATATTATATTTGATAATTTTAGGTTTATTTTGTGTTTGTGATTCTATTTGGAATTCACACTCAAAACATTAATGAATTTAAAAATTATAAAAAAATCAATCAATTGAATTTATAGAGTGGTATTAGTGGTTAAAAGAAAGTGTTGTTCTTTCTTGGAATGTTAGGTTCGAGCAGTTGCGTTTGTAGGATGTGTGTACATTATCAATGTTTATGAAAATTTATAAACATATACTACTTTGTAATCATCCAAATTATTAAAAATCTATATATCAATTATATATCACGTGCCAAACCATTTTAATTTTATTTTATTTTAGATTCAGATACAAAAGAATACATGTGATTTAAGAATTAAAACAGAAGTTATTACTTCATTGATGCATAATTAAAAGCATTTGGCACACAAATATGTTAAGAATGTACCCTTATGTCATCTCTCAACTCTCAAGCACATAATGAAATATGGGCTAACATTTCTTCTTGCACACGCACCGAGAAATAATCCCTTGACATTCTCCATCGTCAAAATCCTCCGCCGCCACGCAGATCACAGAACATTGACCGCTTGTTGTGCACCACCCTAAGAACTTTCCGGTCAACTCCTGATACTTTTGGCTCGGAGACTCACATATTCTACCCTCCACCACCATAGGCCCCATCTCAACTTCATTTTGCCAAAAAAAAAAAAGACATGCAATTGATAATTAGAGAAAATTGATATACTATATATGTATTTGATAGCGAAGAAACTTCAATGAATAATAATAATCTCTTAACTATTGACGCCACATGGTTCGTGCATAAAATTGAAGTATATATTATAATGGGAGAAAATGTCTCAGACATATGCTATTTTGAAATGTGAATATCAAATACGGTTCATGAATAAAAAGGGATAAAGAAAAAACCTAATGCTAGAAGAAGCAACAAAAGAAGGAAAGCAGCTGAAACTGGTCGCAAAAATCGTTCCATATTTTGCATGATATTTAGGGCACAACCGAGCTAATGCACACTTACGTGCAAGAGAGAGAGAGAGAGAGAGGGAGAGAGAGATACATGGAAACGAAGCACTGAGAGGCCTTTATATAATGAGTTAACAACTAGGGATAGACGAAAACAACTATGTTTTGTTATTAATGCTTGTATTTTTGTAACGACATTTTTCCTTTATTATTCAACTTATAAACAACGACAATTTTATTTATTTTAGATTATTCCAAATAAAAATATTTGGTTTGAAAAATAAGAGTTATACTTATCTTTATTGGTTAATAAAGCATTTATGTTACAAAGTGCAGTTGATTTTTGTGTTTTAGTTATAACGATTTTTGTGATGATAAGAAAGAGTTTTGGATTTTTGGATTTTAAAAAAATCATTGGGTATGCTATTAAATTATAGCATTTGAAGTGGTTTTATGACTATTTGAATTAATTGTAGTAGAACGAACCAAGTGACATCGGTGATAAAAATATTATTATTCTTCGAGGTCCTAAGTTCGAGCATCATGAATGCTAGGAGTGTGCGTATTCACTGTCAATTGATTGAGAGTTATCTTTGAATAAATACGACTTTGTGCTTAGCCTAGATTAATAAAATAGTTCATGGTTAACACTAATTAGTATGAAAGGAAAAGAATAAAATTCTAAAGTTCAATTATTTCGTTTTTCCCTTTAAATTAGTATTAAGTGGATATTATCATATGATATCAGAAGTTAACCATAGAGTATAATTGACCTATTATATGGTTCGAAAATTTTGAAGATTATAATTTAATGTATGAGATTTAAAAAAAACTGTAGTAGATGCTTAAATGAGAAATTAATCTAAATATTTGATAATTTTAGGTATACTTTCAACCTACACTTATGATGTTGATATTTATCTTATTTTGAGAAGGTGATCAGTGCCATTTGTTGGTGTTTTTTTTATTGTGGGTGGACATTGATGCATGAAGTTTCAAGAGTTCTTTCATGATGATTTCAATTGAATGGAGTTGTCTATTTTTGGTGATTTAGTATTGTCCGAGAGTCGTTGGTTTCTTCGTGTTGTGTGCTAAGCAAGTGGAGTTTTACGTGTCTTGTTCTTAATCTTTAGGTGTGTTGCAGTATGTTATACAGGGTGATAATTGTTATGCTAAAACACAATACATGAGATTTAAGAGAATTAAAATACAAGTTATTACATATGTGGGGTTAAACATGAGAAATGCATTTTTAATAACATAACATTTGGCACAAATATGTTAAGAATGTATCCTTCTCTCAACTCTCAAGCACATACATAATGAAATATATGCTAACCCTTTTTACTGCACACGCATCGACTAACAAAGCTTTGAGATTCTCCGTCGTCGTAATCCTCCGCCGCCTGACAGATAACCGCGCATTGACTGCTACTCAGGCACAACCCCTGGTACCTTTCGCTTTGAGACTAGCATATTTTACCTTCCACCACCGTAGGCCCTATCTCAGCTTCATTTTATAAAAACCATGCAAGAAAATTAGAGAAAAATGAAGTATATAAACATGTATATACAAAGATGGACTGAGGAAGAGACGGGTGGGACAGTCGCTCCTCTGAAAATTACATCCGATTGAGAAATTCAATCCAAATATCACACGCAAATATCACATAGAGCATACATTGCCAAGTAAAATATGAAACAAAGATATTCTTTTTTTCCCGAGACTCTTGGAAACCACCATATTATAAAGAGTTCGATCCTTGTCTTTTCTGCCTTAGCTAAGTGAGCAATCAACCCATTGTGTGTTCTTGACACGAATTTATATCATCGAAAATAATGCACCGTCAAAATTTTCAAGGCATTCCATCAAAAACATTCCACCATCTCATGGTCCTACTCCCAAGGCTATTTTGATTGCTAGCAAAAAAGACAATAAAAGTTCTACCATCTACCTCTGATGTACTATAAAGCCCTCCACAGCCTACTATCCATTATATTGAACCGCGAACAATGATGAATTTTATTATATCTGCAAGGCAAAGGGTCTGATTGCAGTAGCTAATTGATATGCATTTCGCAGGGATTATTCACCTAATCTCTTCACTTAGAAAAAACACTTTCATGTTCATCACTATTTTAGTCAAATAGAAACACACTTTCAGAATGAAAACCATAAGAGCAAGCCAAAGACTCCACTGCGCTGCTACCTTTGCAATTAACCACACTGACCTAACTAAACCATAACATGACACGCCAAAGCGAAAGTAAAAAAAAAAACTCATCAATATTACCGTAACTTTACCATGGGACAGCGCGCTAGTTGAAGGAATTTTGCCAAAAACAGTGTACATACCTTCACTCCATAGATAGATGATTTGATCTTTCGAAAACCGAGTCACGCCAAGGACATTTGAGCTTTGATTCTTCGGTACATCACCAAACAAAAGCTGCCTCACAACTTCTTCCTTCAACGATTCCAGATTTTTTATTCTTGTAACAGTAACATCTCCACCCTTGAGACCAAAGTAATTTCCATGTTGCCAATACTTACTGCCTTAATGAGAACCGGATAAAAAGTTATATGG
This sequence comes from Hibiscus syriacus, assembly GCF_006381635.1. Taxonomy (NCBI): domain Eukaryota; kingdom Viridiplantae; phylum Streptophyta; class Magnoliopsida; order Malvales; family Malvaceae; genus Hibiscus; species Hibiscus syriacus. The sequence goes on along the minus strand of NW_024062533.1, from coordinate 213,205 downwards.
TTGGTCATCCATATCAAGTATTGCCATCTCTTGAGTCACCTCATGCATATCGCCATGAAATTCGATGCCCAACTCCTCCCCCAAAGATATTACCTCTCTTGCCTCTTTAATGCCCTTTTCCCATCTTTCTTGGAGGTGTTATTTGATTCCTCTCTTACATGTTAAGTTACATAATCATGCAAGGACAATCCCATGCAGACTGCATTTATGGCTTCATCTATTCCAATAGAATTATCTCCTGAACCAATCCTCTTCCCTCCGAAAAGAGACAGTCGTCAACTCCGATGAACTTTCACCCACGCCTGAATCGATTTTCTGATCTGCCTTCTTGTTTAAGCCTACATTCTGAGGAAATGACACAACTTTATTGAAGTTTACTTTATCTACACGAACACCATAACTCTCCTCACCTACTTCCATTTCAAATACTTCCTCAATTTTCTTCAATTGGTTTGTTGAAATTAACATGGATACCTTCTCGCAACCTTGAGACTGATTCACATTCCCGCCCATCGCCACTAGTGAACCCATAATTCTGTGATTCTTTTAAATGTTGTGTTCCAGGAATGCAGTGAAATTCCAGCAACTTCCACTCATATAATTCTCTCAGGTACTTTGGAAGATTGTGACCAATAACTAACCTCCAGAAATACTTCTTTCAACAGAGACCAATTTTGTTCCTCCATCAACTTTTGAACTTCTTCGTCGTTTATGTCTATCAGAAAACTTCGACCTCCTCCTAAAAACTTGATTTCGAAACCTCCTAGCCCCTAGTTATGGAGCCTCGTCTTCGCCTCTTCTGAGCTACAATCACTTGCCATAGCATCAATTAAACATTTGGTTTCCTCCTCCATATGTGTAACCCCTAGACTTGGCCTAGGAGTTACAATTGCATTGGAGTAACCACGTTGACCTCATAAATATATTACATACGTAAATTTGTTTAATAAATCATTTATTTTAGAAGAAAATATTTACAGATAATAAAATCAAGTATAAACCTATGTCAAAGTTTAAAGAGGTTGAAAGCAAAATTTTAGCCTCACACGGTATGAAATCGAGACTTCTCTTCCGATAGCTAAACTGGTTGTAGATCTGAATAATTTGAAAATATAAATAGAAATAGAGTGAGCTACAAACTCAATGTGCCTTCTAAATACAAATAACAATTCAAATATTTCAGGGAAGATATAAAAATAGTAGAATAAGCAACTAATAGTAAAACCAAATATTTATTTATAGAAAATCATACAAAGTTCCTCACAAATTTACCTCTCGTCATAGAAGAACATAACATAAAACATTACTTGCTGAGAGGAACCTGAGACCTCTAAAGTGAATTCAAATCAGAAAACGAAAATTGGGATATGGACGTTACCATCCGAAGAGGAGTCCAAGTTAACGTCCAAGGAGGAACTCATCAGAAATCAAATAAGGTATGGGGATTTTGCCCTCTATAGAGGATCCCATGCAAAATCAGGATGGACATATAATCCAATGCAAAATCAGGAAGGGGATATAATCCCATGAAGAATTAGGAGGGAGATCAAATCTCATACAGAATCAGGACAGGGATATAATTCCATGTAGAATCAAGACGGAGATCAAATCCCATGCAAAATTAGGACGGGGATCAAATCCTATGCAGAATCAGGATGGGGATATAATTCCATGTAGGAATAGAACGAGGGTCAAATCCTATGCAGAATCAGGACGAGATCAAATCCCATGCAAAATCAGGACGGAGATATAATCTCATGCAGAATCAGGATGGGGATTATGTCCTCCGTAGAGGATCCCATGTAGAAACAGGAATACATCAATGCACAAATTAAAAATGATGTAACAATAATCATAAATCAATCATAACTCAAATACACGTAACTAGAATACGTAATTATGTATAGATAATATCATACATCATAATAACAAAAAATATTAAAGGTAACAAACAGGTCAAATGGACACACCCATAACAATTAATCGATACTGACTAAGTCGTACGCTTCCCAAAATCAGTAGTACTAGGTCCTATGGTCTAAAAACCTAATAATGACATAATATTAAGTACCAAATAATACCTCTAAATAGAAATATACTTTAACTTGGTCGTTAATACTTACTTGCATCTCGAGATGAGCGAGCGTAATCGAATTGAGTGGAACAAGAGTGATCAGGATTTACTAGAGAGTAGTCTAGAGACACGAGTGCACCTTCAGAAAATAGCACTAAAGAGTGAGTAAACAATCTCACACTTAACATAAATAAGACTTAAGCAATAAACGATATAAAACAAAGCTTTTAGGTTAGAATTTGGTAAAACAGACTACGAAAACAGACTCATGACGTCAAAAACATGAAGATAGGGGTTTTTTAGAAAAAAGTCAATGGTCATTGGAAAAGTTAATGATCAAATGGTCAAGTCAATCAAAGTCAACATGTCAAGTTGGTCAAAGTCAACAGGTCAAGTCAATCAAGGTCAACAAGTTAGTCAAATTGATTTAGGGGTCATATTGGTTCAGTTAAACCAATTCACTACTTAAACCGTCAGGACAAAGCCAACTCTAGCACAGTGGCACGTGGGGCCTCTCTCGACGGTCAAAAAATTATGGAAAGTTTCAAAAAATTATTTTAAGACACAAGGAGTCACTTACAAAGATCGCTTTTCCAAAAAAATTGACGAAGATGAGGTTTTAACGAAACCCAAACATTCGAACATTCACCGATTGTAAACAACAATGGACAACGATAATCCAATGACATTAGATAAACGGGGTCGACGAGAAGAACACAATTGTGTCAGAGGTCTCGAACACTACCACACGGTTAGCGACGAGTCGAAGAAAAACTAAAAACGGGTGGAGAGAGAGAGGATAAAGAGTTAACGGTGGAAGACTTTTCAAAATTCAAAAGGAAAAAAATGGAAAAGATTATACAGGTAACAAAATACCGCAAAAAATTGGGTAAACTTCAGCACAAGTCCTGGCACACTTATGAACTCACGGTCATACACTGAAATTTTTCATTTTAACCTAACTTTGGGGTGTTACAATATGACCCTGAACTGTTCTTGCAAATGACTCACTCTGTATACTTGGTTCCCCTGGTTCCTTCTCATATATCCGTATTTTGGCTAGTTGGATGGGGTAGCGATGCTAAGTGACATGACTATATCCTGAGTACTTTAGAGGAGTAGAATAGCAAGTGAGTTTCCCATGCTATATGCCCAAACTCAGCTCGAGGTTCAAGGGACGATGATGTTGTGTGGCCCAGGTCTAGCTTAAGATTCTTTAGTAAGCAAAGATGGGTGTGATTGTGATTCTAAGAGACCCCGAGCTACATCTTGATGCTTCCTCTTGTTGTTCTGATAATGTATGCAATGTTCATAACCATACTTGTAGCATGCGTACTTGTTGGATGCATGTAGTATAATAGGGTTATTTGTGTGGCACTGAACTTGTGAGTTCAGCGTATGGAATGTGTTTTCGTGTGCAGATCCTTAGGTGTCAGTTCAAGGAGCACGTAACTAGATTTGGGGTTTTTAAACTTGTTCTTCTTGTAGAGTACGTCTCGAGTATTATAGTGGGCATGTACTATCATAGACTATTGTTATTATTTGAGTCGTACACTCTATTTTGTACTTATGTATTTTGGATACTATTGTTGGGAGCCCCCCTGTTTTAAATACTTATGGTTGACAGTTTTTTTCCTCCATTTAGGCTTAGTGAGATTTTTAACGAGGCTAACAGTCTAGGTAGTTGTCTTATAAAAACAATTTCTCTTGTTGAGAAATAATAATAATAATAATAATAATAATAATAAAATATATTGTTTGTTTAAAGTTTTTTTAGAGAAATTTTAGTATTGAAGTGATTCCTCAAACCAACTCTGTAAACTTAACATAAATTTTGAGTTAAATGAAACCATATTTCACATTTCACATTGTGAAAATGTTAAAATTATTGAGAATTTTATATCTAACCTGAAAAATAATTATATTAGACATACACACAATCCAAATGATGATTATAAGAAAATCTTAAGTGTTTACACAACAATTTAATATGATTATAAATTTGAAAGTTTAATTCTTTTCAAAGGTATCCAAAATTGTGATATAAATTGGATAATTGATAATATAGTGATAAAACACTATCGGTGGGTATGTGTTTGTTTAGAGTAAAACAACGTTTATGAAAATTTATAAAGTTAATATGCTTCACTAGCTCTATTGCGAGAGTTTGAGTTGAAACTTACTAACTTATAAGGTTAATATGCTATCTTTGGTCTAAGGTATGACATTCTTGTTTCTTTGATGTTCACTGGTCTGAAATGCCCTAGAGAGAGTGTGAAAGAGGGGGGAAAAACTTTAGCATCAAATTGGTGAGACAATTTAAAGTCGGGCTTAAATTATGGAACCCATGAGCTTAGCAATTGTTTAGAAAGAAAATTTTAATAATATATAAGATACAATTAATATGCCATAAGATCGTTTGGGGTCATTATAATATAGTATTTGTTCAGAAATTTTTAACTAATTGAGAACATATACATCCTACAGGCGTAGATGTTTAAATTCAAACTCTCTAAAATTATATTTTTTTCTGCTACTGAAACCATATGATGAATTCTTATTTTATTTTATTTTATTTTAAGTATGTAATCTAACAAAAATATATTTTATTGCCTAAAGTTTGATTCCTATGAGAGTTAATTTCATCGGTTCATTTTCAATACCAGCCATTGAATGAAACATTTTATATACCATGACACAAAGGCATAACATTATTGCACCACTTGTCTATTTTTAAACCATATCTGCATCTTATTTATATATTTCTATAAGCTATAAATTATTAACTAATCAAAATGGATGGTCCAATTAATAGGCCAAATTAATTAGGATTCGGCTAATGCTTTCCCACTCCTCTCATCTGAATTCCAAAGTACTCAATTATTGCCCCATACACAAATCTTCTTTATTTATTTATTGGGTTTGAAAGATGACTAATTATAGATTATAAATAGCATTAAATCTGAGAATCAAGTCGGGTTTTAAGCTACTTGTTGATGAAAAAATCGTGATTGTGATGATTATAGATGATTTATTTTTTTTAATTTCGATGGGAGAGTCGTATATAATGATTTTATAGGTGTAAAAAGAAAGATAAATAAGTTGAAAAGGACGATGAACGGTAATCTTAAAATTCGAGAGATATCTTCTTCAATCGTATTATCGCATCAATTTAATTAATTTCTTAAAATCCCTTTACAATTATTAAAATTGGAAGCTGGATCTTCCTTTACACACAAAATCATCGGTCTGCAGGCTTGTGATTCTATCAAACCTTTCTGACAAAAAAAAGCTTTGGATTTGTTTGAGTGAATGTAAGACCCCAACTTCAGCCGTAAATATTGCTTTCACCGGCCTATGATCGGAGAAATTCTCTTCCCCTCTGGTATACACATGTTGCTTCAATCCTGTCCCATACCAGATTATTCTATCACACCTGGAAAACCACACGACAATTCTTCGATTAATAATTATTCCGAACATAAAATCTTACGTTCGTTCGTCCTGAACGATAATCAAGTAAATAATTACCATGCGGGAGCACGTTTCTTTTCTCCCTTTTGGCTTTGATGAAAACATCCGTAGTATACGTCGGAATTGGGACGGTATTTATAAGTAGGAGCGAATGCAATTGATCCTTCATGCCACCCTTTGAATTCACCATGCATCAGCTCCATCCTTAGCTGATCATTTTCGAGCAGGGAATTCCAGTCTCTTGCATATACTAATCGTCGAACAGATGATTCCTGTAGGTAAATTCTGTAATTCAAATCTCCCAGGAAAATTACCCCACTGCAACACAAACCATTGGCAATGGTTATTTAAGTTGATAAAATTAAATAATTAAATATTAAAAAATAATAGATACCACCAAGATATTCCCATATTAGATTTATTTTAATCTTGTCGGTTTATTAGTCTAAAAAGTAGTTTTTAACATTGATTAAGAAGTCAACTTTATCATATAATAAATGGATTTGATAATAGAACGACGGTTTACCAGTAAATAAACTAATTTAATTAGCCCACCAGATTATAATCTGCTTTTAACAACCACACTAATTTAATTATTTCAAACTAGTTATATAAAAAAGGTTACGAATATAAAAATCATATAATATAAAAATATACTCGTAATATCTTATTGTATAATCATTTTAATTTCTATTCATTTAAAAAATTATTTTAAAGTAAAATGATATCTATTTAAATGAAAAACATTAATTGACTAACGATTAATGTTTATTATTTACGTGAGACCGTCACGTCAACACTTTTAACATGTTATATATGTTATGTCATTATTTTTGACATGTGATATATGTCACATCATCACTTTCAACACATGGTATATAACACGTGACAGTCACATATTAACAACAAACATTGATCGTTAATCAACTAATTGTTTTCATTCAACTAACTAGGAGATATCTAAGAAAAGATTATAGACTAACATGACTATATCATCAAACATTAGGATTCAATTTTTATATTATGCCAATAATTAACATGAAAACAACTCTTTTAAGTCTTTGATGGCCTCACGAAAGATTCAAAGTCTACCATCAAATAATAGTGGAAGAAACAATGATCATGCACGATAATCAATCAAGTAATTAATTTCACGTACTCATGGTCTAAGATTTTTCTTGGTAAATCAAGTGAAGCGCCTCTAGGGAAACTTGTTCTGGAAAATATTTCGCAAACATTGAAGTTTCTAAGCTTCTCATCCCCTTGTCTACCCCCAGATGCTAAATGACAGCACACGAAGCAGAAGCTTGTTTCGTGTAGTTTAAATCGAGCCGAAACCGAACCCTGCAAACCAAAGTTTCCAAATAGGATGAAAGTACAGAAGAATAATACGATTGAAACGGATACAAGATTTTATACCGAAGCACGAACGTATAAAAGAAATTTAAACTTGAAAAACGGATTATTTCTGCAAAACGATACCTTATTTCCTAGGCAGCCCATGATTCCACAGCCTATACAGGAGACACTAGGGTACCGGATATGTTGGATCATAAACTTGATCCATTATGGGAGCCTAAACCCAAATCCAAACTAAATTGATGTCATTACTTACATCATTTAATTAAAGATGTCATTGCTTACATCATTTAATTAATGATGTCATTGCTTACATCAATTTAGTTAGGTGAGAGTTAGATATTTGTTGAATTTGTAATGGTTTAAATTAGTTTATTTGTGTGGTGTAAGATTGTTCTTGAGTAGTATAAATACCCCTTCCCATTTTAGTTTTAAGCATCAAGAAAAATTAAGAGCTTCTAAGTGAGTGAAGAAGCAAAGTCTTATAAGAGTGAGTTGTAGTTCTTGTTTTTGAGTGAGAGTACTCTTGTAATATTTGTTTGAGTTTCAATAAAAGTTGTTTGTGTGAGTGTTTTATTTCCAACAAAGTGGCATCAGAGAGAGTTGGAAAGATCGAAGGTCTCGACGAGAGGAATACGACGCCGCCAGAATTTTCTCAATCTGAGTTCTGACGCACCGCCACGCACCGCCGGAAGACTGCTGCCAGAAAATCGAGTTGACTCACCGAGTTGAGCCGATTCAGCCGAGTTGGAGCCCTTGACCGAGTTGTCCAAGTCCCTCCAAAGTTTTTTTTTTTCATCGTTTCGGATTCATCCGTGCAATCGGATTTTACAAAATCTCATTATATTGAGAGATATGGCAAATGGTATGGCACCATTCCAAGTTCCGACACTCAACAACAACAACTACGACAATTGGAGTATCAAAATGAAGGCACTTCTTGGATCACAAGATGTGTGGGATATCATAGAGAAAGGCTATAATGAGCCTGCGGATGATGATATTTTTGCTACTCTTACACCAGATCAAAAGACAACTTTGAAGGATTCAAGAAAGAGAGACAAGAAGGCTCTCTACCTCATCTATCAAGCATTAGATGATGATGGTTTTGAAAAGATTTCAAGTGCAAGCTCTAGCAAGGAAGCGTGGGAGAAGCTGCAAACCTCTTACAAAGGATCCGAGCAAGTGAAGAAGGTTCGTCTCCAAACATTAAGAGGTGAATTCGAATCCTTAAACATGAAAGCATCTGAGTCTATTTCAGATTATTTCTCAAGAGTAGTAGCTGTTTCTAATCAATTAAAAAGAAATGGTGAAAAGTTAGACGATGTGAGGATAATAGAGAAGATACTCCGTTCGTTGGATCCCAAATTTGAGCACATCGTCGTGACGATTGAAGAAACTAAAGACTTGGAAGAAATGAAGATCGAACAGCTCCAAGGATCATTGCAAGCATACGAAGAGAAGCATAAAAAGAAGCATGAGTTTACTGAGCAACTCCTCAAGCTGCAACTCAAGGATATGCATGAGAGCCAACGCAATGATAGAAACCAACGTGGCCAAGGCAGAGGTAGAGGCCATGGACGAGGTGGAAGTCGAGGTCGTGGACGAGGCTGGAATTACAACAATAACAATTCCAACAACAACTATGAGAAAGGAGAAAGCTCAACACGAGGCCGTGGAAGAATTAATCCAAACTCAAAGTATGACAAATCTCAAATTCGATGTTATAATTGTCAAAAATTTGGGCATTATGCTTCAGAATGTAGAGCTCCCAACAACAAAATTGAGGAGAAGGCCAATTACGTGGAGGAAAAGACAGATGGCAAAGAAACTCTTCTTCTAGCACGAAAGGAAACTGATGGTGTCCAAGCAAATTCCTGGTATCTTGACAGTGGTGCAAGCAATCACATGTGTGGAAGGAAAGACATGTTTGTGGAGCTAGACGAGTCAGTAAGTGGAAATGTTTCGTTTGGAGATGATTCCACAATAGCAGTGAAAGGGAGAGGTAACATTCTTATCCGTTTGAAAGATGGGAGACATCAATTTATTTCAAATGTCTACTATGTGCCCAATATGAAAAGTAACATTTTAAGTTTAGGGCAACTGGTAGAGAAAGGTTATGATATTCATATGAATAATTATAATCTTTCTATAAAAGATGATAAGAATAACTTCATTGCTAAAGTGCCGATGTCAAAGAATAGAATGTTCTTGATCAACATACAAAATGATGTTGCAAAGTGCCTGAAAGCTTGCTACAAAGATGCATCATGGCTTTGGCATCTTCGATTTGGGCATCTCAATTTTGGAGGTCTAGAGCTATTATCTAAGAAGGAGATGGTGAAAGGACTACCTCACATCAACCATCCTGACCAACTCTGTGAAGGGTGTCTAGTCGGGAAACAATTCAGGAAAAGCTTTCCAAAGGAGTCAGAGACAAGAGCTAAGAAGCCACTTGAGCTCATCCATACCGATGTGTGTGGACCGATCAAGCCAAGCTCTCTCGGTAACAATAACTATTTTCTTCTCTTCATTGATGATTTTTCAAGAAAAACCTGGGTATATTTCTTGAAACAGAAGTCAGAAGTTTTTGAAGTCTTCAAGAAGTTCAAAGCAGCAGTGGAGAAAGAAAGCGGTAGAAATATCAAAGCCATGAGATCCGATCGAGGTGGAGAATTTACTTCCAGGGAGTTTCAAGAGTTCTGTGAAGCAAATGGAATTCGTCGACCAATGACAGTTCCTAGATCCCCCCAGCAAAATGGTGTGGCAGAAAGAAAGAATAGAACAATCCTCGACATGGCACGAAGCATGCTCAAAAGCAAGAAACTACCCAAAGAATTTTGGGCGGAAGCAGTATCGTGTGCAGTCTACTTGTCAAATCGATCTCCAACAAGAAGTGTATGGGGAAAGACACCGCAAGAGGCATGGAGTGGAAGAAAGCCTGGCATTTCCCACTTGAGAACCTTTGGAAGTATAGCCCATGTTCACGTACCAGACGAGAGAAGAACGAAGCTTGATGATAAAAGCGAGAGTTTTATCTTCATCGGCTATGATGCTAATTCGAAGGGCTACAAGTTGTACAATCCAGACAATAAGAAGTTTGTGATTAGTCGAGATGTGGTCTTCAACGAAGAAGGAGAATGGGATTTTAACTCTCATACAGATGACTTCAATTTCTTTCCTCAGTTTGAAGAAGATGAGCAGACAATGAGGGAGCAACTAGATGAATCTCAACAAGAGCTTGCAACTCCACCCACTTCACCAACATCAACCACTCAAGGAGACTCGTCACCTTCATCATCGTCAAGTGGGAGTCAAAGTGAAAGAGTTGTGCAACGCACAAGAAGCCTTAGAGATCTCTATGAGGTAACTGAACGACAAGATAATCTTACATTATTTTGTCTGTTTGCCGATTGTGAACCAGTGAGCTTTCAAGAAGCGGTACAAGAAAAGAAATGGAGAGATGCGATGGACGAAGAAATCAAGGCCATCGAGAAGAATGACACATGGGAACTTACCTCACTTCCCAAGGGACATAAGGCGATAGGTGTCAAATGGGTGTACAAAACAAAGCAAAACGCCAAAGGAGAGATTGAAAGGCACAAGGCGAGGCTAGTTGCTAAAGGCTATAGTCAAAAGGCTGGAATTGACTATGATGAGGTATTTGCTCCTGTTGCTCGATTGGAGACTATCAGACTAATCATTTCTTTGGCAGCTCAAAACAAGTGGAAGATACAACAGATGGATGTAAAGTCCGCCTTCCTAAATGGAGTTCTTGAAGAGGAACTTTACATTCAGCAACCATCAGGCTATGAAGTCAAAGGGCATGAAGACAAGGTGTTGAAGTTGAAGAAGGCTCTTTACGGGCTAAAACAAGCACCAAGGGCATGGAATAGCCGAATCGACAAGTACTTCCAAGAGAATGGCTTCAACAAATGTCCCTACGAGCATGCTCTATATATCAAGATCAAAGATGAAGATATTTTGATCGTGTGCCTCTACGTGGACGATTTGATCTTCACTGGAAGCAACCCAAGCATGTTTAATGAATTCAAGGATGTGATGATGAAAGAATTCGAGATGACAGACATGGGGCTCATGGCGTACTACCTTGGCATTGAAGTTAAGCAACAAAATGATGGAATTTTCATTTCACAGGAAAGCTATGCAAAGGAGATACTGAAGAAGTTCAAGATGGAGAACTGTAAGCCAATAAGCACACCGGCAGAATACGGGATCAAGATGACCAAACATGAAGAAGGCGAAAGTGTAGATCCAACATTCTTCAAAGTTTGGTAGGAAGTCTACGCTATCTAACTTGCACGAGACCCGATATTCTTCACGCAGTTGGATTGGTTAGTCGCTACATGGAATCCCCAACAACCACCCATTTTAAAGCCGCAAAGAGAATTCTTCGCTATCTGAAAGGTACAATTGACTTTGGCTTGTTCTATTCAGTTTCTAATGATTACAAGCTTGTTGGATATAGCGACAGTGATTGGGGTGGAGACATAGATAATCGAAGGAGCACTACTGGATTCGTATTTTTCATGGGAGATATTGCATTCACATGGATGTCAAAGAAACAACCGATTGTCACATTATCCACTTGTGAAGCGGAATATGTTGCTGCTACCTCATGTGTTTGTCATGCAATTTGGCTTAGAAATCTATTGAAGGAGATTGGTTTGATACAAGAAGAGCCTACCAAGGTTTGTGTCGACAACAAGTCAGCCATTGCCTTAGCAAAGAATCCAGTATTCCATGATCGAAGCAAGCACATTGATATTCGCTACCACTATATAAGGGAGTGTGTTGCAAGAAAAGATGTGGAAGTTGAATATGTGAAGTCACAAGATCAAGTTGCTGATATTTTTACCAAGCCACTGACCAGCGAAGACTTCTTAAGATTAAGGAACCTACTAGGGGTCACGAGATCAAGTTTAAGGGAGGGTGTTGGATCATAAACTTGATCCATTATGGGAGCCTAAACCCAAATCCAAACTAAATTGATGTCATTACTTACATCATTTAATTAAAGATGTCATTGCTTACATCATTTAATTAATGATGTCATTGCTTACATCAATTTAGTTAGGTGAGAGTTAGATATTTGTTGAATTTGTAATGGTTTAAATTAGTTTATTTGTGTGGTGTAAGATTGTTCTTGAGTAGTATAAATACCCCTTCCCATTTTAGTTTTAAGCATCAAGAAAAATTAAGAGCTTCTAAGTGAGTGAAGAAGCAAAGTCTTATAAGAGTGAGTTGTAGTTCTTGTTTTTGAGTGAGAGTACTCTTGTAATATTTGTTTGAGTTTCAATAAAAGTTGTTTGTGTGAGTGTTTTATTTCCAACAGGATATAGGGACACAGATAGCTTCGGACCCAAACTGAGATTAGAATCCCAACCATTTGCTTACTTATAACACACCGAAACTCTTGCCCTGGGATATTATTGATGCTCTTTTCATCATTCGATAGCTTTCCTTCTTCACTGGAATGTTGTTTCCTTGTGTTCTTGTTGTTCAAAGCTCGTCTAATCAGGGAGTTCCATTTCGTTGAAATCTTGTTGTTTTCTGATCCCAGCACGTTGGAGGTGCTAAGAGGTACAATTTCTTGAAAACTGGAAAAAAGAAGACGAACGATAACATGTATCATCATTGTGTGAATAATTCCTAGTGAAAAATAATTATGGAGTTTGTGATTACCCAAGAACATAGATTTCGCAGGAGGTGTTGCCTGTATCAAGCAATTTCTCCATATCTAAATCTGCAGGTGGTGCAACACCTCCAACATTCCATGTGCTAACAAAAATCCTTGACATGACAAATAAGAATTAGAAACGATGGTTTAAGCATATATAATTAGTTAGCTGTTTGCTAGATAATTTACCTGTAGTTATGTGTAGCTTTATGGCTACCGAATATGGTTTTGTTGGGATTCAAAGATGAGAAATCTAAGCTTGGAAACTCCTTTTTTCTGGGAAAGTCTGCGACGAAGTTGTTGCTTCCTAATCTCTTCCCAAGGATCTTGTTAGCCACTAATCTGGGCCACATAACCTGACAGAACAAGAGTTTCATAACACTAAATATCAATATGCATTTAGCTTCAAAAAGACACTAAATCACATATGAAAATGCAGTACTAACTTGTTGGTTTCTTGACATGGAGAAATGGGAGCAAAGACAATGACAGAGAGATGATGATGATGATGAGAAGAGAAGAGAAGATGGAAAAAAACAGATAAAGATGATGAGAGGGATGGATAGATGATCATGCTGAGGAATCGAGAGAGAGACCTGTGCAAGTTGAGAGGGACGAGAGGTCTTAAATTTCTTAAAAACTGAATGACGTTGCGCTATTGTTGTCTATTCTTCATTAAAATAAAACCCAGAGAAAATGTAGAGCGAGAAAGAGCAAGAAAACATGGGTCTTTTTTTTTTTTTTTTGCAGGCTTCATCTTGAGCTAACTGGGGGGTCACCCTTTCTCATGATTTCTCTTTTTATATTAAGGGAGCAAGTAAGGAATAACATAAAATATTTTTTTTATTTATATGTGTTTAATCTTTCTATATTATATTATAATAATTTTTTTTTTGCCAATGAGTGTTGTTACATGTGATTAGAATTCAGGAATTTAAACTTGTAAGGTTAAGTTTGAATCTTATGACTCTCAATGGACAATCTATAAGTTGCTATGTAAATCTAAATTAGGTATTACGTGTTTCCTATTTTGAATAAAATTATTTGCTTATATAAAAAAAACTAACCATATAAGATAACACAAATATCATACAAGGAAAATAATAGAAAAAATCTAATTAAATAAACTTGAATAAAAGGTAGATACGAACATATCTGATTGCATTAACAAACAAACTACAAAAGAAAATCAGAATTGAGCGACATGACAAAACTATCTATGAACGAAATAAAATCATTTTTATTTTTTTACTTCAAATTCTTATTATATACATAAATATATATATATATATATATATGTTAGGAAATGAAAAAATATTTCGAAAAAAGAGTAAGAAATTAATTTCAGTTTTTGGATTTTTTTTCATATAATAATCTTATAAATATGTAAAACTAAAAGTTTTATACTAGATGTAGATTCAACATAATATTATATATATATATATATAGTATTTATTGGTATCGGAATATGTAGCATGAATTACTATGTATATTCAGAACAAATAATAACAAATGATCCTTGGTGCAGTTCTTGTCTTGTTCTGCGTATCGTATTTTAATTAAAAAGATAGAAAACAAATATATGAGCCAGGAATAGTAGTATCTAACCTAATCTAATCCTCAAAAGTTTCTGTCCTTTCCAATTATTTATCACATTTCTTATTTTTTATTATGCAACTATCCTAATCCTAATATAAATATGGGGTCTCTCATTAGCCCAACTTGCAAATTGGTGGTGGAATTTGATAGGGCAGTGGCAGCCACAGGAACCAAATCACGATCTATGTATTTTCCTTTTTTATATTTATTATTAATATTTTATTTTCATTTGCATTATTTTAATTCAAGAAAATCTGAAGAAAAAGAGTTCACAACTTTATACTAAATCACAAGGATCTAATAATAATAATAATAATAATGATAGATATTATAATATCGAAACGATGATTATCTACAAACAAATAAACACGATCGAAAAGAAAACAAAGAACACCAGGATTTACGCGGAAAACTCAAAAGGGAAAAACCACGGGCAGAGAAGAAGAATTTCACTAATATGAAAGAAGAAAATACAAGAGGATTTTGGTGAAAGAAAATTTTGATTTCTAAACCTAACCCTTAGTATGTATTTATAGAGATAGATACTTGATTACAAATGAAAGGCTCTTAACCTTGTGGTCGTGGGATCGAGTCTCACGGTGGGCAATTCATAATTATGACTGCCGGAGGTCTATCACGGAAGCTGCTCTCAACTTGGCGTTGGGGGCAGCCTACTATCCTACCTCCCCTTTACCCCATTATATATGGGAATAGAGTCAGCTAATTTTGAATTGCCCGTCTAGCTCAGTTGGTAGAGCACAAGGCTCTTAACCTTGTGGTTGTGAAATCGAGTCCCACGGTGGGCAATTCATAATTTTGACTGCCGGAGGTCTTCTACGAAATTGAACTATTTTCTACTTCACATAACTATTCTGCCCATTGTTAATTTGTTCAACAACGTTATTTGACATGGTAGATGAAACACCAACTGCATTATCTAAAACTGTTGAAACATGTAGAACATAAAACTTGGTAGTCTTTCTCTGCCCTTTGAACACAACAAGAGAATACTTGCAAATTTTCATAGCTCCACTTTCACTGGAGAATCTGTACCCTTTTTAATCTAGAGTACCTAACGAAATTAGATTTCTACTCAAATATGGAACATGTCTTACATTACCAAGTGTTCGAACAATTCCATCGAACATCTGAATCTTGATTGTGCCAATACCTGCGCAACTAGGAGTTATCCGTCATCGTACTCCTCTACTATACCGACCTCACCAGATTTCCGAGAGTTCTGCTCTTCATCTTCTCTTTTGATTTTATTTTGCAACTTGTAACACTTCGATTTAACATGAACTTTCTTTTTACAATAGTGACAAGTTTTACCTTGGTTAGAAGATTTTGATCTACCCCTTCCAATATTATCAGAAGAATGCTCGCCTTTTCTCCCACTGTTTGAGCTAGTTGATTCTTGCATCATGAGACTATCTGCCTACGGCTTGGAACCAGATACAAGATGGTTCATCTTGTCAAACGAGTGCAAGCCATTGTAAACTTCTTCAAGAGTGAGTGTTTCGTGGCTGTACAAGATTGTATCTTTGAAAGATGAGTATGAAGGAAGCAACGAACATAGGAGGATCAATCCTAAGTCTTCTTGATCGTATTTCACTTCTAAAGTCTCTAGATCAGAGACGGTTTCCTTGAATGCAGTCAGGTGCTCTTCAAGAGACGAACCTTCTGCAAACTTGAGCGAATAAAGACGATGATTTAGGTGCAACTAGCTAGTCAATGATTTTTACATACAAAGTTGCTCCAATTTCGCCCACAAAGATGGAGTTGTTTTTTCTTTTAACACATCCTGTAAAATTTGATTTGATAAGTGTAAACGAACCTGAGAAAGAGCTTTACGATCCTTACGTTTTTCCTCATTCATCCATTGTGTTACCGACTTCTCATCTCATCCTTCTATTGCATCGTCGAGATCTAACTGTGCAAGAACATCCCGAATTTTCACCCGCCATAACGAGAACCTAGTGTTTCGATCTTACAACGGAATATCATATTTCATTGCTGCCATAATATTGAACCCAAAACTTTGATAACAATTTGTTATAATATCGGAATGATGATTATCGGCAAACAAATAAACACGATCGAAAAGAAAAACAAAGAATACCAGGATTTATGTGGAAAACCCAAAAGGAAAAAATCATAGGCAGAGAATAAGAATTTCACTAATATGAATGAAGAAAATACAAGAAGATTTTGGTGAAAGAAAAACTTGATTTCTAACCCTGACCTTTAGTATTT
This sequence comes from Hibiscus syriacus, assembly GCF_006381635.1. Taxonomy (NCBI): domain Eukaryota; kingdom Viridiplantae; phylum Streptophyta; class Magnoliopsida; order Malvales; family Malvaceae; genus Hibiscus; species Hibiscus syriacus. Next base: position 196,742 of record NW_024062533.1, on the reverse strand, counting down.
ATTTATAGGGATATATATTTGATTACAAAGGAAAATTATATAAAGTATAAATATAATTTAATAAAATTTTCTACTTTTAATCAAATTGGGTTTTCTACTTTTCTAATATTTATATATTAATTAATTAGTGCCACTTTGAGTTCGAGTGAAACTCTAACAATAGAAATATTAACTGTAGTATTTCCTCATCCAGAACTTATTCAATGGAGATCAGCACCTGCTAACTGGTTTACGCTCAACACGGATGGTGCAGTTCACCATACTTCCTCTCTAGGATCGGTAGGTGGCCTCATCCGGAATAATGATGGAGATTGGATCGTCGGATTTAATAAAGCAGTTGGTATCTCCTCCCCATTACAAGCCGAGCTCTGGGGGATTTTTGAAGGACTCCAATTAGCGTGGTCCCAAAGACTCGAGCGCCTTCAATGCCAAATGGACTGTGCGGAAGCTCTTACACTTGTGACTTCTCCTACAGCCGCATCCAGCCCAGTGTCTCTTGTCCGATCTATCGCGAGCCTTATTTCAAAACAATGGAAGATTGAATTCATTCTCATACGCCGTGAAGCCAATGCTGCAGCAGACTTCCTTGCGAAATCTACAGTCGTTTCACATGATCAACCATGCATATACATAGAACCTCCCCACGAGATAATAGCTCATCTTGCTCGTGACCTTCATGGTCCTGCCTTTATTCGCAATTAGTACTTCTTTGTAATAGTCTTCTTTTAATTAAAAAAAAATATTAACTGTAGTAGCAGTAGGTGTGAGCCAATTAGAGTCAAATATTAGAAAATCTGGAATGTGGCTAAACTCAGTATTAGTTGACCTGCTCAGCTTAAGTTCAATGTTAGTTATAGAAGCATGAATTGATATACTTTTTTTGCATACTCTAATTAGATAAATAGTTATCGATGTAAGTGGAATACACGGTTTTTTTAAGATAAATATATAATTATAAATTAATTAAGCACGAACCAAGCGGCTTCCGTGATAAAAAAAATTATTATTATTCCTTGAGGATCCCGGTTCTAGTATATCATAATTGTCAAAGATGTGAGCATTCAATGTCAAAATATTATAAGAATTATTTTTAAACGATACTGCCTATACTTACTCCAGATTAATAAAAAAAATTATAAACTAATTAATGTCTGGTACGTTTTACTATTGAAGTAAAGAAGAAGTTCGCAAGTTGAGCATAATTAATTAAAGAGAGAATCGCCTCAGTGACCAAAAAAAAGTTATAATATACGATTTTAACCAACTTTTTTTGGATTTGCCAAAATGACCAACAAAATCGCAACGCGAAATAAAAATCGCAACGCGATCCCCAGAATCGCAAATCAGTTTCCAAAATCGCAACGCGATTCTTGAAAATCGCGATGCGATAGTACAAATTCGCATTGCGATTTTCCATAATCGCAACGCGAATATGAAAATCGCAACGCGAACACATAAATCGCAACGCGTATCCGTAAATCGCAACGTGTATCCGTAAATCGCAACGCGTATGGGTAAATCGCAATGCGTATCTGTATATCGCAACGCGTATCCGTAAATCGCAACGCGTATCCGTAAACTGCAACGTGTATCCGTAAATCGCAACGCGTATCCGTAAATCGCAATGCGTATCCGTAAATCGCAACGCGTATCCGTAAATCGCAACGATAATCCGTAAATCGCAACGCGTATCCGTAAATCGCAACGATAATCCGTAAATCGCAACGAGAATCTGTAAATCGCAACGATAATCCGTAAATCGCAACGAGAATCTGTAAATCACAACACTTAAATTTTGGGTATATAACACTGAAATCATAAACTAAATCCCTAAATCGCAACTCATTCCATCTCCATCTATCACTCTCTCCGGCGACATCCGTTCCTATATCCAACGACATCCTTCCCAATCCGGCAACAGGTTTTAGTTTCGCAGCTCGTCTGTTTAGTAAATTAATTTACAACCATGAAATCATCTAATGTTGATCATGTTTGGATAGATTTGTGTTTTGGAGGGTCATGGGATAATGTTCATGGTGTTTTACAATATATGCCTTTACCCATGAATCTTCAACTAAAATTGTCTTTACAAAAGTTAACTTATGAAACTCTAATGCTACGTGTTTCAAATAAATTGAATTTAGAGCCCCTAAGTGGATTTAGGCTATTTTATCAGAGAAATGGTAAAGTTTATTTGTTAACCGACAATGAAGATGTTGAACGATTCATTGCTTACATTAGTGTTTCACAAGATGATGTTACATTGTATGTTGTTGAACCTAGAAGTAGTATTGTTGGGTCAGTAGCGGGTAGTAATCAACTAAGTTTTTCTCAAAACCCACAACCTTTCTCTAATCCAAATCCCAATCAACTTTCAGCACCAAATTCCGGTTTTCGTATTGACCAGTTAGACGATGATGAGCCAACAGAAAAAATTGTGAGTACTAGTCAGTATTCGAAATTTGGTCTTGGTCAATATCCGGACTTTGATATTGGTCAATACACGGATTTTGATGATGTTTCAGAAGAAGAAACAGACCATGCGTGTAATGATATTGATATTGGTCAATACCCGAATTTTGATGATGAAACAGCCGTTGCCGAAGAATGTAATGTTGATGATAATGAGGAGGAAGTTACGACTGTGAATGAACATGTTGAACATCCATTCTGTAATTCATATAATCCTGAAGAAGAAAAAGAAGAAGAAAAAGTCCCCGAAGAAAAGAAAATGCCACGGGCGTATAACTGGAATATGCCAGAATTACTTCAGATACCGGAAGAAGAGTTGATAAAGAAAGCAGTTGATTGTTACACAAAAGTTATTCGTATCAAGAAAGATGATTGTTTTGATACAAAGGAAGACTTGAAGAATCCTGGGTCGGTAACTCATATCAAAACAGATAGAGATGGACGCTTTGAGTTGCTGTTTATCGCCATTGGTGCTACGGTTAGTAAATCAATATAATTTTGTTGACTCATTTTTGTTAGTTACATGTATTTCACATTTAAATGATTATATTTCTTGTGTATATTATTTTGTAGATTCGTTCGTTTATTACTTGCATGCGCCCAGTTATTATAGTTGACGGAGCACATTTGAAAGGTCGATACCTTGGAGTAAACTTATTAGCAGTAGCCATGGATGCTAACAATGGGATATTGCCAATAGCTTACGGGGTTGGCAAATCTGAAACCTCTGATTCATGGACATGGTTTATGGGGCATCTTAGGGATTGCATAGGTCCTATTAGCAATCTGACAATCATATCCGATAGGGCAAACTCAATTGACAACGCTGTTAGAAGGTGTTTCCCAGATGCTTTTCATGGACTTTGTGGTGTTCATTTGTATAGAAATCTAAAATCAAGGTCTGCTGGTATAAAAAAGCACAAATGGACATACTGGAAGGCTGTAAAAGCTTATCGGGAAGTGGATTTCAATAAGCATATAAATTGTTTAAGACGTGTTTTGCCTCAGTGTGCTCAAACACTAGAAGATGTCGGGTTTGAAAGATGGTCAAGAGTACATCAACTTGGAGCAAGATATGGTTTCATGACGTCTAATAGTGCAGAATCAATCAACGCTCTAAGTCGTCATTCCCGGAAATTACCCATTACTATGTTAATGGAGTTTTTTCGAGCCTCTATTCAACAGTGGTACTACAAGAAAAGAAACCATGCAGGTATTATTTCTTTGAATTCGTAACTTATCATATTATATATTTTACTAAGTATTGTTTATTTAAATTTACAGGAACATTGGAACATCGTGTTACACCATGGACTGAAAAAAAGATAACGAAACGTGTTGTGAAGTCAACGTCATGGAGAGTTGAACCATGTTCAAACACTTTGTTTCAAGTACTGGATAATAACTTAAATGGGCTAGTCGATCTAAATGCAAAGACGTGTAGTTGTATGAAATGGCAAACATCTGGTTATCCGTGTGGCCATGTTATAAAAGTTGCTCTTCATTTAAACCAAGATGATTCAAGCGCATACGCTATGGATTGCTACACTACAGAAGTTTATCGACAGACTTATGCCGAGATTGTCTACCCTATTCCACATCCTTCTGAGTGGGACATACCAGATGACTTACAAACAGTTTTGCCACCAGCCATGGACAGAAGGCTACCTGGCCGACCAAAAAGTCACGATCGTATACCGTCTAAGGGTGAAGAGAAGAAGAGATCGACATGTAGTCGGTGCAAGGAAAGTGGTCATACAAGGTTGACATGTGGATCACCAGTGCCATCAAAATCATCTTTTCCTCTACCAAAATATGGATCCTCATCAAAATCCAAAGCTCATATGGTGTCAAGCAAAGGTAATCATCTTTAAAATCCCAATCACGATTGGCTTCACCTTTTGAGACTGTTAACTTAGGTGATTTTTAAATGCAAACGTTGTATTATGTGGATTTTATGTGTGAACTTTTAACATTTTCAGTTGAATTAATGACTCAGGCCAACCATTTTGACTTAACCAACTCTTGTTATTCAGTTGTTATCACTATTAGGCATGCATTTGACTATCGCAACACGGAAAATACAATCGCAACGCGAAATGAAAATCCCAACATGAAAATCGCAATGCGGAAATGAAAATCGCAACGAGAGAATCGCAATGCGAAATGAAAATCGCAATGCGAAATGAAAATCGCAACGACAGAATCGCAATGCGAAATTAAAATCGCAATGCGAAATGAAAATCGCAATGCGAAATGAAAATCGCAATGCGAAATGAAAATCGCAATGCGAAATGAAAATCGCAATGCGAAATGAAAATCGCAACGAAAGAATCGCAATGCGAAATGAAAATCGCAATGCGAAATGAAAATCGCAACGAGATAATCGCAATGCGAAATTATAAACGCATTGCGATTTTCATTTCCGTATTGCGATTTTCATTTCGCATTGCGATTCTCTCGTTGCGATTTTCATTTCGCATTGCGATTTTCATTTCGCATTGCGATAGTCATTTTTGCCTTCAACATAATGCAGATTGAAATCAACAAAATCAACCATTACATTTCAATCAATTAAACAAGCACAAATAAGAATTATGTTCGCATCAATTACACAAATCAACTTTTACAAATCATCTTTTACAAATCAATTAAACAATCAAAAAATAAGCAATAATTCTTATTTCCGATCATCTACTATTGAATCAACTTTTACAAATCAATTAAACAATCAAAAAACAATCAATTAAACTATTGAATCAACTTTTGCAGCTCGACATCATTTTCACGCAGTTCACTTCTGAGATTAACCTGCAGAAACCAAACATTTGTTCAAACAACACTTTCTACGCAAATTATTGAATTCTAGTTAATTAACCAAACATTTTCATTTATAAGTATATAAACTTACCAATTGTTTATGGACATTTTTATAACGCGGATGCAGGTAGGCAGCGTCTCGTATATATCGATTTAGCCATATAATGCCGAAACCACAAGCCTACTGCAGCTTTATCTCTATCGGTGGGAGGTAGATACTTGATGCTTCCCGTCGTCAAACGCTCCAACGCCAAGCATACGAGAGGACCACAATCTCCTCTGGCTCCGCTCGTTTGTTGTGGCGCGGTCTCGTCTCTAATAACTGTAATATTGAGCTTCTTTGGCTTCTTGTTTCCAGAACGAGTCCAATAATTGATCGCATCCAAGAATTTAGCCAAATGAGAGCTCCATCCCTTAATAACATCTCTTAAATCAGCCAATGATATGTAATTTATCATGCTGTCATACACTATTGTCTTAAGGGATGGGAGCTGAAGCTCGACGAGAATCCAATGTTTACGTTCCAAAACAGGGATAAACACCTGCAATCATAAGTAATAATTCATTCATTTGCGCACTTATTTCATAAAACCTTTAAACTCAATCTAAAATAAATACTAACCTTATCGACCTCCCACCATGCAGGATAAAGTTTAGCTTGTCCATTGCCCAAATCAAATGATTCATCTCGTGCATTCTTCAAGTGAACGGCGTGAAAAGACGTCGGCATTATTGTATATCGTATATTTTTATTTTTCTTAAGTTTTCTTATTATTAGAAGACGTGTCACCCACGCATCGATATGCTGTTTTACAAAAAAAGACATATATTAGTGACTTACATAAATTTAAAAAAAAAATTAATCAAATTGAAATATAAGAAAAATATAAGACTTACCCCCCCATCGAAATAGCCATTGTCTTCGACCCCTAATAATACGCCCCACCAAGGCCGTTCAAGCAACAAAAAGATATCATCGGTGAGCTTGCATATGTCAGTGAAACACCCCTTGCTCCGCTCATGTAGATAAAAATCAACTGCGGTCTTAGCCCAAAGGGTGTTATCCAAAATTGTGTCCGGTAGTTGTTCCCTCTCCTCTTCAGATACCAGTATGGTACTGGCCGGTAACTCATACGAGAGCCAACTTGAATCCATCATGTCCGGCACGACAGAGGGTTTCTCAAGAAGCCTACATATGACGCCATGTGAATCGGGCTCTTGAATGGTGGGAGGGACCTCTTCAATGATGACAGTGGCCTCTTGAACGGTGGGAGGGGACTCTCGAGGAATGATATGGGGGGCCTCTTCAACGATAGGAGTGGACTCTTGAGGGATGACAGGCGAGTCGGGCTTCTTCTTGCGGTGTCTTCGCACTATTGGGGTGTACGGAGACTTAATAGCACGTGCACGCTGTCTGATGCGTGAACTCCGTCGTGCAAGCATAACCCGACGTAAAGCATCCACTCTATCGGGCCGCTAAATAATTAAATACAAAAATCAGTAAATAACAGACATGATATTTAAACAGTGAAAACAAAGACAAATATGTTTCAAACTTGCATTGTATTCACCCAAGTCATTATTCTATCATAGTTCACAAAATGCATCAGATAACAAAGAAAAATATGTTTCAAACTAATACCCTGAAGTTAGTATTTGTCTTTGTTTTGTCTATTGGTTGAAGTAATGCAATCCATTCAAGTTTCAATTTGCAGAAGAAGAAATAGTTTACTTTCGCAACACGAAACTTAAAATCGCAACGCGAAACCAAAATCGCAACGCGAAATGAAAATCGCAACGACAGAATCGCAATGCGAAATGAAAATCGCAACGAAAGAATCGCAACGCGAAATGAAAATCGCAATGCGATTTTGGTTTCGCGTTGCGATCTTGTCGTTGCGATTTTGGTTTCGCGTTGCGATTCTGTCGTTGCGATTTTCATTTCGCGTTGCGATTTTGGTTTCGCGTTGCGATTTTAAGTTTCGTGTTGCGAAAGTAAACTATTTCTTCTTCTGCAAATTGAAACTTGAATGGATAAATTTACTTTCAACCAAAAGACAAAACAAAGACAAATACTATTTCACAGTGTTAAAGAATACACAGTTTAGCAGAATTGGCAGCAACCGAACAAATTTACTTTCAACCAAAAGACAAAACAAAGACAATATATTTCACAGTGTTAAAGAATACACAGTTTAGCAGAATTGGCAGCAACCGAACAAATTTACTTTCAACCAAAAGACAAAACAAAGACAAATACTATTTCACAGTGTTAAAGAATACACAGTTTAGCAGAATTGGCAGCAACCGAACAAATTTACTTTCAACCAAAAGACAAAACAAAGACAAATATATTTCACAGTGTTAAAGAATATACAGTTTAGCAGAATTGGCAGCAACCGAACAAATTTACTTTCAACCAAAAGACAAAACAAAGACAAATACTATTTCACAGTGTTAAAGAATACACAGTTTAGCAGAATTGGCAGCAACCGAATAAATTTACTAAGCAATCTAAGTGAAATGGCTAATCTAAGTGAAATTACGAGTAAATTTATCATTAAGTTAAATATGGAAAATCTTAAACTTACCTCGTTGCGTAGAGTATGAACCTCATTCTGCAACGATACTATCATCTCACGTAGAGCGGCAACCTCACCACGTAAAGTTGACACCTCCACACGCCATGCACCATCGTTATCGCGTAGAGTACCGATCTCCTCACGCAAGGCATTGACCTCATCACGTAACTCCCTTGACTCATCCCGTTGAGGTGGAGGTGGAGAACAGGGAGATAGGAGTCGTGGCATCTTTGCCGGTCGCCTATCATGAGGTGATGGTGGAGAAGAGGCTCGATGATGTGACGGGATAGGTGATGGCTCTCGTTCTAGAGATGTATAGTCGGGTCGATCGGTGATGGCTCTAGGTGAGGTGATGGCTCTCGAATTGGAGGAAGTGGATGCTGCTCATCATCCGTGCCATCAAAAAAATTCTGACTAGCTTGCCACCAATCAGTGGCAAGCTCTTCCTCCGTGGGTGTCAGTCTTTGTAATGGAATGTTGGCCTCCTAAAATATAAAAACTCAAACAAGTTAAACGTCTACTATTAATAACTTGTTTATATATTATATGAAAGTATTTGTGTTAACTTACATTATTTATTGTGGCATATGGTATTAAGTCTTCCCAATCCAACAGAGTTTTCCTCTTCCAGGAAATAGCCCTGGGAATATCATTTGACGTTTTTATTGCATATGTACGCATGCTGGGGAAAGCCTCGAATATCCAAATCTACAAACAATATAATAACAAAATTAGTAATTGTTAAATAATTAATTATAATTTTAGAAACATTATATAGAAATTCTTACCTTAAAGGCCCAAACAAAGCCTGACAAAGTGTATTTGGACCCATCGCCCCGCAAACTTTTGCGGTCATCAAAGGCAGACGACAACTTAGTCCAGGTAGCTTTCCATATATACGAACCCCACGGAAACAGATTCCATGCATTCAGGTCCTCTACCAATATTATTAGCTCCCGATGAATAGGTTGTCTGGCCTCTCTGCCTAAAAAGCCGGCATACACAAGTAGTAGAAGGCATACTCGGACAACATCGACGTCTTCCATCCGAGTGAAACCAGCTTTCTTATTAAATAATTTCTTCAGGTCGTCGACATGTAGGTTCGGCTTCTCCATTGACTCATCCGGAAAAACCCGGGATAACCATGATGGGCGGGCGATATGACGAGTGTACCGGCCTACATCATCGTGTCCGAATCGTAGACCAGTGATTAAGCAGAACTCCTTCCGCCCAAAGCAAGTATACGCTGGTGGAAAATGAAACCATATCTCTTCCTCACCACGTTGTATACTGTCGGGTAGATTTGATGTCATGGTCTGAAGCCACAAATGGGTCAAATTAGCATCTCCACCCGGATGCTGTACTCTCAGCCATGGCCCGAAGCAGGTTTCCTCAAACAATTGTCTTTGAGCAGGTGAAAGCTTCTTTGCAATTGTAGTGGCCAGGCTGACTTTATTTCTCAAGGTCAATTGAGCCGAAAAAAATTTCTACAAAAACAATAAACATACCAAGTTAGATATACCAAAAACTACACTGTGAAGATATACCAAAAACAATAAACATAAAAAGTAGTAGTTTATTCTTGAAACTAAAATTTGCAACACTGTTTTGTCTTTTGGTTGAAATGAAAATCGCAACGAGAGAATCGCAACGCGAGATGACAATCGCAACGAGAGAATCGCAACGCGAAATGAAAATCGCAACGAGAGAATCGCAACGCGAAATGAAAATCGCAATGCGATTTTGGTTTCGCGTTGCGATTCTCTCGTTGCGATTTTCATTTCGCGTTGCGATTCTCTCGTTGCGACAGTCATTCTCTCGTTGCGATTTTCATTTATCTCGTTGCGACTCTTCTGCAAATTGAAACTTGAATGGATTGCATTACTTCAACCAAAAGACAGAACAAAGACAAAGACAAATACTAACTTGAAAATCGCAACGAGAGAATAGCAACGCGAAATGAAAATCGCAACGACAGAATCGTAACGCGAAATGAAATCTAAGTGAAATGGTTAATCTATTATTGAAATGACCAGTAAACTTATCATCAGTTTCAATATGAAAACCCTACAATAATGCAAACATTTCAAAATAAAAATAATTAAAAAAACTAACCCTCGGAGGTTGATTTTCCATTTCTGAATATTGTGAGGGATTTCTGACCGTGAATGGTTGTGAGGGATTTCGCCGGAGATGGGGACGGAAATCTTCGGAGATGGGGACGGATTTCTTCGCCGTAGAGAGTGAGAGATGGAGATGGGACTGAGTTGTGATTTTAGGTTTTAGGTTATGAGTTGCGATTACGGGATTTTGTCTTAATATTCTTTTTGTAATTTGAAAATAAAATACGCGTAGCGATTATAATGGCGCTTTAAATATCGCGTTGCGATTTACGGATACGCGTTGCGATTTTATGTATTATCGTTGCGATTTACGGATACGCGTTGCGATATACGGATACGCATTGCGATTTACCCATACGCGTTGCGATTTACGGATACACGTTGCGATTTACGGATACGCGTTGCGATTTATGTGTTCGCGTTGCGATTTTCATATTCGCGTTGCGATTATGGAAAATCGCAATGCGAATTTGTACTATCGCATCGCGATTTTCAAGAATCGCGTTGCGATTTTGGAAACTGATTTGCGATTCTGGAAACTGATTTGCGATTCTGGGGATCGCGTTGCGATTTTTATTTCGCGTTGCGATTTTGTTGGTCATTTTGGCAAATCCAAAAAAAGTTGGTTAAAATCGTATATTATAACTTTTTTTTGGTCACTGAGGCGATTTTCTCTTAATTAAATTAGCAACCAAACTTGGTACCTATCCAGTGGTCATTTTAAGCGCAATATAGTTTAGCAATTGATTTATTAGAAACCATGGAGTGAATGTAGTATCTAATGTGGACGGCATGAGTAGGATACCTCATAATTAATATATGGCTCTGTTCAAATCAGAAAGAATAAAACATTAGTTTGAAATAAACAACGCAAAAATAACATTATAATTATTTTAGCAAAGAAAACGAAACATGGCGTTTTATAGCACTCTCCTTGAGAGACAGAGCCGTGGCAGGGTTTTCGGGGGTCCTGTACAAATTCGTATAAAAGGGCCCCTATTTTCTAGATATATTCGATTTCGGGGCAATAATAATGGCGTTTTCTTGACAAACGCCGCAATAAATCCATCTATAATGGCGTTTTATCAATAAAGCCGCAATAATAGTGACGTTTTTTTGAAAACATGTCGCAATAGGTCCATCTATAGTGGCGTTTATTGATAAAACACAACTATATATATATATTTTTTTTGGGCCCCATTTTATGAGGGCCCTGCGCGATCGCGCAATTTGTGCCCCCAGCCACGGCCCTGTTGGGAGATAATAGTTATACCCTTTCGATATTCATCGGAAAGCCCAAAAGTACATGAGTAATAAATAGGGAGTCCATCACATATCATCAATATAATGAATGAACTTAATATGTTAGGCATTGAGTCTTGATCTGGCTTGACCTGTGAACTGATCTTAGAATAATCACAACTTTCAATTGAAGAAAAATATAAAGGGGAAAGATAGACACACAAGGAGTATTGAACTAAATCATAAAATAAGAATCCTGTCACACCCCCCAATTTTAATTTAATTTAAATTATATTTAATTTATTGTTGTATTTCAGGATCAAAATGCATAGTTTTAAATTTGAGAGTTAATTTGTAAGTTTTTAGTCAATCCAGGCCCTTAAAATGAATTTACTCATTCATATCAGCCAAGAAAGAAATTGATAAGTAGCTAAAAAGGATTGAACCCATGACCTCCACAAGAAAAGGAACCAATGGTTCTACAACCTACGTTAGGCTGTTAATCGAGTTTAAAAATAATGAAATCATCTTATAAACAAAATTAAACCAGAGTTTATGTAACACCTAAAGGACCACATTGGCCTGTCGAGGCAACCTCTAATTTTCAAAACTTATTCATTTTCATTTTAAAACACACTACGGTATTGAGAATAAACATAAATAGTTGTTATAAAAAAATAATTTATAAACCGGAGCTTTGCGGCACATAATTTATTTATTTATTTTTGCAAATGACAGCTTAACCAATATCGATATCAATAAAAAGATAAAATAATTGATGTTATCTTATCAATTTTTTTGTTTGTTTTTTATTTGTTGGTTTAATTTGAAAATAAAATAAAATTTTGAGACTAATAAAGATGAAAAATATTTGAAGATTAAAATGTTTAGTTTAAAAATGGAAGTATCTGTACATTAGGCCTATTATAATTGCCCAAAAATATCCCTATCCAATGGAGTAATAATTTTTATAGAAGTATATAATAACAGGAATATTAAATACTTGGGTCGAATTAGGTTTAAATAATTACAAAAATTGCTCATATTTGACCGGGTTAAAATATAAAATATTCATTTTCTTCACCTCAAAGCTGATTCAATCCCAACTCAATTGGTGAAAATATATGCGATGAACCGGGCACTTGCATGAAATATTAATTAGTTCTTTTGTAAATATCAAATTTATATCATGGTGTAATGTAGTGTATATATTTTAATTAGTGTAATCATGTATATAAAATTTTAATTTTTATTCAATTATATATATCATATTTTTGTTTTATTTAGCTAAAATAAATATATGTATTTTATTTTTATACTAGATTAATATATTTACAATATTCAATGACTACGAGAGATGATATACTGATAATTGTGATAGTAATTTGTAAAATTTTTATGCATGTAATTATATAAATTTGAATTTATATATTACATTAAACATTTAGCAATATACATAAAAAGGTCATTTCTATAATAATTATTTAAATTATTTTATTTAAATTAATTTTTGAATAAATCAAATATCGATAATTATGTTAAAATATAAATTAAAACAAAAGCAACAAAACAAAACGTAGAATTGTAGAATTATTTAACTGAAGAGCACAGCAACATGGAAGTCATTCATTAATAATTAATTAGTCGACCTAGCATGTTCATTAATTAAATTTTGAAACATCAATTTTAAGTGCATACAGGGTACGTCATTGTGACCGTCAGTTGGAAGAAAGAGAAAACTTTGGGTGGCTCAATGATTTATTAGTTAATTAGACATTAATCATGTATAAGATCCATAACTCTAAACTTAGTTGTTAACAGTTCAGCAATATTTATGCTTCTTTTTCTCTTTTAACTTGTCGATCTATTGGCTTCCTTGGGCAAAAGTGTCCAAATAAGGATGTGGAAATGTTTTATTCCCAAATTAATGTACTCATCTGATTAATTCTTTATCTATGGTGTTTTCTATATGATTTTGAGATCTCTTGGCGTCTTCAGACTTGGATCAGATTTCTCGGCTTCTTCAGAGTTGGATCAGATTTCTTGGCTTCGGTGAATTCTATTGTTGAAATCCCGACGTCTTTAGAAGAAAAATAAAGTTGGCGTTTTTACACAAATATCACCTTAATATAAATTAATTACTTGTTAGGCACTGTTTAAGAATATTTTACGGATCTAGCAAATTTTTAAATATTTTCTATAAAATTATTCTTGCATTAAATAACACAATACAATTATGTCTACAAATTACCACTTGACACTTTCTGATGCGTTTTTGACCCTTTCAAAATCCTATACGTCTAGTATATTCTAGGATTTTGAAAAATAATTTTGTAGAAAGGCGCGACACATTCACCGCATAGGATTTTGAAAAATAAATATTAGTTATAAAATTTTTATAAAACTTATATAAATATTTTTCAAAATCCTATGCTGTGCATGTACCGCGCCTTTCTACAAAATTATTTTCAAAATGATGATGATGATGATGATGATGATCCGTAATATTTTATAAAATTATTTATATTTTAAATTACTTAAGCTTTCCTAGAATATACTATACGTATAAGATTTTGAAAGGATCAAAAACGCATCAGAAAATGTCAAGTGGTAATTGGTAGACATAATTGTATTGTGTAATTTAATGCATGAATAATTTTATAGAAAGTATTTAAAAATTTGTTAGATCCATAAAATATTCTTAAACAATGCCCAACAAGTAATTAATTTATGTTAAGGTGATATTTGTGTAAAAAACACAATTTTTTTCCTGATTTCAATTAAAGACGCCTAGAGATCCCAAGAAACAAACAATACCCTTAAAGACGCCGAGAGATCCCAAAACCCTGTAGAAAATATTCTAGATCAGGAATTAATCGGATGAGTGCATTAGTTTGGGAATTAAACATTCCCACATCCTTATTTGGGCATTTTTGCCGGCTTCGTTGCCCATGTAGAGCGGTGAAAAAATAGTATAATACTCTCATCATATTATTTTATAATTTAGAGTTATTATTACAGTGGCAAGGAAAAAAAGTCAGAAACATCGTACGACTTCAATTTTTTGTGTGGAATACACATAGATTATCGTGCGTCTTTAGCTTACCCAAAGTTAAAAGATGCATAGCAATCTTGGAATCTTCAAATGAAGACATCATGCAATCCTGAAGTCTTCTAAAAGTAATGTAACAATTGCCCTATTTTTAAAAATAATACAAGAGGTGGATTATTTTGGGAAATTTCATTTTTAAAGACATTATTTTAGTCATTATCCCCGATATATTTCACCACCACAAACACGAAATGAGCGAATATAAATTTAAATCCATCAAGTGACTCAGTAGTTGAAGGAAATGTTTTTCTTAGAAATGTTAAGTTCGAACAACTACATGCCTACGTCTATGGGTGTATGCATTATCAATGATTAAGAAAAATTCTGAACAAATATTATTTTGTAATTACTCTAAACTATTAAAAAATAAGAAATTTATTTTCAGATGCACGGATCTTTTAAGATGAATTATTAAAAAAATTAATCATTTAAAATTAATATATTTAATGATCTAACTTTTTAAACATGTTTAACAATTCAAAGTAAAAATTATTTGATAGAATATTTTTCCTATGAAAAGTGTTAAAAATGATGAGTGGGTGATATATTCTTATCACTTAATAGAGAATATATACAAGAATCTAAATGAAAAAATAAATAATGAAATCAAAGACTAAAACGAAAGAATGAAAAGTTAATGTCTAAAGACAGAGACACAATTACATGTTAACACAAATCAAGTTAGACAACAATAGTGTACATATGTACATGTCTTAGCTCCAATAATTTAATTAAAGAAAAAATATATTATATTTAAATACTTTTAAAAAGTAAATACATATTAACGTAAGAATTTTTTTCTTTGCATTACCAACAAATCTCATATTAGTTAGATATTAATTTTTATAAGTGTTTAAATATATTTTTTATTGAATGATTGAAGTTAAGATCCACACATGCATATTGTCGCTTGATTCTGTATTTTAAATGATTTGTGGTGGCTACAGGGTAGTGCATATTAGTAATCTTTTTAACCGTTGACAACACACACTCTGTAGATGAAGGTAATCGAATCCAGATTCTCAAAGAAAAACAACACTCTCTTTAATCAGTGAGATCACTTAATATGTTCGTCACTTAACTGTGTTCATATAGGTGTCAACATATGTTTTAATATGCATTTATATTTGGTGTAGAAGATAAACTTTCGTACGACCCCTTCTTCCCCCAACAGCCAACCCATAATTAAAATATCGCCGCTAATTAAACATCATTGGTCTAATTAATATAAGATTTTATCGTGAGAGTTGAATGAGTTGATATTGTAATGGTAAACCCTATATTGATTTAGTATTAATTTTTGTGGTTGTTTAAATATATTCTTTATATTTTTAACTGAATACTTGGGGTTAAGACCTAATATGTATGTTTTTTTTATCGGTCAAAGATGTTATTAATAAGAAGAAGAAAACAATTTAATTCAAAGTCTCGTTAAAAATCTCCCAAAGTCTAAACTGAGAGAAAGAATACATCTTTTCGGATTTGTGTTGACAAATATATAGACTTTCAATTACGAAGGGTAAACTATACTTATATCCACTTAATTGTTGTCTCTTTTTATTTTGATTATCAATATTTTAATTTTATCAATCAGATCATTCAATTAACATTTAATAATGAGATGAAGTGACGGTTAAAAAAGTAATATAATTACACATTTACTTCTCAATACTTACACATTCTATCTATTTATTATTTATTTTTAAATCTTATAAATTAAAATTAAATATAAGTTATTTAATTTTATACATGATAAAATTATTATCTTGTATTTAAAATTAATTTAAAAATTAAAGTAAATAAAATAAATGAAAAAGATATCAATTCATTTTTGGATAAACATCAATCCAAGCCTGTATATTCAAACATTTTGTCTTACAAAAACATCAATTCATTTTTTAAAGATACTTTTTAATAAAACAAACAAATCTTAAATGTGCGAAATTCCAGAGAATAAACTGTTCTAATCAAAATAGCTATATATCGTAGAACTGCTTGAAAACTTTGTTTTCCCAAACTTTTTCCCTGGAAAATCAAGGGTTAAAAACGCAGTGCCTGCAATCGTCCTAGATTTTGGGCTAAAAGATTTAATTTTTAGGCCATACTTTTTATGTATAAATGAAAGTATTGAAGGCAGATCCAATATTTCTATCCCTAAATTGTCTACTCTTACACTTTGGATAAATTATAAATTCCATCATTTAACTTTTATTATTTCTATTTTTGATACGTGCACCACAAGGTTCACATCAAAAGAAGATGGACTAAATCTTCGAGTTGATCCACGCCAAGCCTTGAAAAAGAAGACCAAAATAACATCATACTTGAAATGACCTTTTGTATGGGATCCAATTGTTATTTAGTCGACATGTCTTCTGGAGTTACGAAAGCTATCTCTTACCTTTCCAATGGTTCTTGAATCGCATAAATCCAATATTACGAATTTTCAATATTTTTATTGATTATTTGGAATATAATTTAATATATGATGATGCATTATCTTTTAGGGTTAGATTTATTATTTTATTAGGAATTAAGGTAGAATTAAAACAATTATTTTTAGTTTATTGTTATTAGGAATTAGGATAGTATTGCTATTGTTATCTATGGTGGTTTGAAGGTTTAATATAAATATTTTTAATAACTTAAAATATTAGCATGTACAACCTAAAAAATTATAATTATTAATAACATTTTCGATTATGATCGATTTTCGTTTTTTTTTACTTTCTACCACCGATTATGTTTACATGTGCGAACCACACGTGTGAAAAGCGATTCCCTAATAGGGGTAATCCTGATTAAGGGTTGGTTAAAGACTTAAGTATGACATTATAGGTAAGGATTCCTCCAAGATATTTTTGTAAGTTTTAGGTGGGTCATGTAGGGACGAATCCATGATCAAATATTAAAAGGGACAAGATATTTAATTTTAAAATAATAAAAATTTATTATGTATTTAATCTAAAAATTAGGGGAGAAATTTTAATTTTATTTAAATTTAAACTAATTAAGATCTAAATTGTTATTAGGAATGACAAATACATAACTCCTCCTAATTCCTATATAGTTCCGTCCCTAGGTTCATTTACATATCAATGACATCAATAAATGTATTAAAAGGTAATAAAAGAAGTTATACCACGTTTTGCTTACGCCGTTGATCACCTTTATTTATCTTCACTTTTAATGTGGATCCGTTCGATCCCTTAAAAGAAATTCTGTTTAAATCGCAGGAAGAGGTTATAGGATGTTATAGTTGCAATAAATGTAGATTGGATTATAGCAGCGGACCTTGTGTTGTGAATACAAAAGAAAGGGTATGGTAGATTAGTGTATGGATTGTGAATTGGTAGGAGTCGAACAGGACAAGTGACTGACACTCGAGGTTCGAACGAGCTGAACGACGATAGTTTCCTTCGAGGATAGGGAGAGATCAACACCGATAGAAAAAGAAACTAGTGTGAAAACTGTGTTTAACTTGTTTTCA
This sequence comes from Hibiscus syriacus, assembly GCF_006381635.1. NCBI lineage: Eukaryota > Viridiplantae > Streptophyta > Magnoliopsida > Malvales > Malvaceae > Hibiscus > Hibiscus syriacus. The sequence continues at coordinate 178,901 of NW_024062533.1, read as the reverse complement.
ATATATGGCATTGTATGTTGTATAGATAGCATTGCTAGTAGTAGTAGTAGTAGTTCTGGCCTTGCTTTCATGTTTCCTGGATTTTGCTTATATTTTAATGTCTATTGTATGTATGCATGTTTGAAACATATGTTTGTAATGTACATGCACGTATTCTAGTACGATCCGAATCGATTCATCGTATGCAGTGTCATGTTTTACTTGAATGGTATAAATATAAACATAACAATTATAGCCTATGATTTTGGCCATTTGTTCCGAAAATAGATGCTATAAACTTACCTGGAAATATATGCCAATAAAGGGCAATACGGGCAGTCATCGCTAAATCACTGCTCAATTTTCCAATCATAGACTGTTGGTTTTCAATTTGTTGAACCCAAAATTCTTGTTGATGATAAAAAGAAAAGAAACAACAAAAATCAGGAGGGCTTTCAAGTTTCAACACACCCGAGGCTCCCCTCAAAACCGGCGACGAGTCGGCTCCGGGAAACATGAAGCTCTGGAAAAAGGCCGTCGGTGCTATCAAAGATAAGAATAGCATTGTGGTGATCTATATTTCCAGGAGGCATTCCTTTAGAAGCCCTGATCTTGAGGCAGCCATTATAAAGGCCACAGACCACGATGAATGCCACATAGATAAAAGGAATGCGCAGGTCGTGTTTTCGTGGATCCAAACGTCGCCGGTTAGTCTACTCCCTATTACGTGGGCGTTGTCTAGGAGGATGGAGAAGACTCGGAGTTGGGTGGTGGCCATTAAAGGGTTGATGCTCATGCATGGCATTTTTTATTGTAAGGTGCCTGTCGTTGAAATGATGCCGCGTTTACCGTTTGATCTTTCGAGTTTCAGCGATGGACATTCGAAGCCTGACAAATCCTGGGGTTTCAATAGTATCATCCGTGAATACTTCACGTTTCTAGATCAAAAAGCTTCCATTTTGTTCGAGCAAGATAACAGTAACAGTAAAGGTGATCGTTCGTTAATGGTGCAACAGCTTTTGAGACTGCAGACATGGCAATCTTTGCTTGATTCGTTGCTCCAAATCAAGCCACGAGCGAAGAATATGAAGGTTAGATTGATCTTGGAAGCCATGGATTGTGTCATCGTCGAGATATTCGACGTCTACGGTATAATTTGCCGCGACATCGCAAAGGTTTTGCTGAAGATATATTCCATTAGCAAACAGGAAGCTGCCTTGGCGCTCAAGGTTCTTCAAAAGGCAACGAAACAGGGAGAAGAGCTTTCCCTCTTCTTCAAGTTTTGCAAGGAATATGGAGTCTCAAACGCTGGTCTATTCCCCACGGTCACTCAGATTCCCGAACAAGAAGTCGAAGAACTCGAGAGAATAATCGATGGGGCTTCGGTTTCGGACAAGACATTAAAGGACAGCAACGAATGTTTCAAGGAGAAGAACCAGATGGAAATGGCAACAGTTTTGGAAGAACACACGAAGGGGACCTTGAAAACGATAATTACAAACAAATGGGTGGTTTTTGATGAAGAAAACACAAACATCAACGAACAACAATATGGTTTCTCAAATGAAATCAAAACTGTTGCAGGAGGAGATGTTGCTGCTGCTAAAGATCTATTACTTCCTCTTGTACCCGTTCACAATGCACATGCTTATAATCTCTATGAACTTCCAGATTTAATTAGTCTTTAGCAGTTGGAACATTAACATTCCATCAATTCTTTTTGGATTATGTCTTAATAAAACAAAAAATAAAAGGGTTAGATCTGAGTTAAAAAATACATTCTTTCCTTGCATGTTTCGATTTATTTTGTTTTGCGTAAACTACACTATATACCATTAAACTTTAGACGGTGTATATTTTTATATCGTTGAACTTTCAATTGATCCAATTATAGTATTAAATTTTGTTGACTTAAATTATTAAAATCCAAATGATGTGATGGCATATACAAAATGAGATCATTTTAGTACGACTACTACTGATGTTTAAAAAGACATGCTTTAGGCATCAAACTTTAAGAGTGTATCTATTTTGCTACTACACTTATAAACAATTCATTTTTGGGTATTACAATTTTTTTATCGTCATTGTCAATGAAATGTCACTTGTCACCGATCGTCTTGTCTCTCATGGCAAGATCAATATCAAAATGTTAGTATCTCATTCTTCTTTCTTCCACTAGGATTGGTATTTTCTTGAGACTCAATGACTAAATTATACAAGAAAATATCAGTTAATAGGAGTTTTGGGTGTATGTTTGAAAATCTGAATAGTGAGAAACATTATTTCGAGAAGACGAATGACATATTTCAAAACTAACATCATTGAACAACCATCGGAGGAGACCAGAGTTTTAGCATGTCAAACATTTAGATGGATTTCGTTAATTTTGCATGTATTACATGGAGAACCAATTTGATGAGAAGAAAAATAAGTGAATTGTGAATATTTTAATATCAATCTTTTCACGAGTGATGACTAATGACGGACAGTGATTATCTGCCAGTAGCGATCGAAAAAGTTTAATGCCTAAAATAATATAGTGTGGACATCAATAATTATGTCAAAACGGTATCGTTTTGTCCATCAATTCATGTCATTACAATGATAAAAAGATATAGATCCATCCATATCATTGTGTTATCAAAATTTATAGCCCAATAGTGACGTGTTAAAAAGCTTTTATATGAGACTTCCGTTCTCCCTTAAATTGTGGATTCAATATTCATCAACAATAACGACTAAATTTCTCATATATTCATATGTATTTTTTCTAAGATTTTTCCAAATACACGCAGTACAATGACATGAGACCTTATGATGAACACTTCCAAACAAGTTTTATGTATTTCATGCACATAAATGAAACAACAAAAAATATGCCATTGAGGTCAGTTAAGAAGATAGCCAAGGAAAGCAGAGCATTTAAGGACTTAAATAACAATTGCTGAGTTGATGAAAGGAGGTTACCAAACAAAAGAAAAGACACTCATCCACAACTTGAATGTCAATGACCAAAATAAACTGATGTTCTTAAACCACAAAATCATAAAGGAAAGCTAATGACGTTTGAATTTTAAAACATTGTTACGATTCGGAAAGTTCATGAGCCACAAGGCATCGGAGAACTCCGTAGAAGGCTGTAGAGCTATATACAGGTAAAGCAGGCCGTCTGCAATGGAGCTCCACTATCACTACCACCAGTCTGAATCTACCTGATAGTGACAAACTTGTTGGTACCATGTCTTGCCCAATGAGTCCTCAAATCGATAGGGTTACTGAAGTTATAATTTTCACCAGCAAGTTTCTCGAGGACCTTCTTGAATGCCCCCTGACTCATTTTCCGGCCAGCTATCCTTGCGCCCCGCCTTTTGGTGCTCATTGGTAAAGGATACATGGATACGTTTGTGGTGCAACAGGCAGATTGCCAACCGCCACAACCCCATCGGTAACATTGCTGGGCGGTTCCAGTGCATGAGCAAACCGGAATTGGAATGCCGGAAATATCCATGTCGTATCCGTTTATCTTGATATCCATACTTTTCTTTGGCGGCTTCACACGTTGAACAGTAGAATTGGTGTCATCCTTCGGCTTCCTAGGCTTTTTGGCCTTTAGTGTCTTAGGGCCAGGCCCGCCCTGCCTTTTCTTCGATTGGGCGTCTTCCTGACTGACAGGTGGCTCTTCCACTCTACCAACCACACTCTCATCTCTTGTTATCGTATCAGGAGGTGGTGGCTGCAAAATCGGCAATGAATGAGCTGCTGAAGTTTCTGGAAGAATGCCGTAACTAGGAGCAGTGGACGGCGGCATCATGCTGAAAATCTTCTCTCTCTGGCTAATCCAAGTATCCCTAATGTAGTGCATGGGGATAGGCGCGTCCGAAACAATGCAGTCCCTCGGGTGAAAGGCCGCATTGGGAGTAACCATGAGATTGGGGTCACGATCGGGAATAAAAGGCTTCGTGTCCAGCTCAGCCATGCTAGTCATGAGCTGAAGACCAAGATGTCCTTTAAAAGATGGTTCATAGTAACCCCAATTACGCATATTCAACGCATCATCGTCCATGAAGCTACAACATATGATCAACAACACAAACAGAATACATTTAGGCAGGAACTGACTAGTTTCATCAATGCAATTCAAATCCTACTAGAATTCCAATTTACATATATAACACATGAAGTCAATGAAAACAGAAACATTCAAAACAAAATCTAAGGCAAGAATTTAATGGCGTTCAAGTAAAGCAATATCGGATAGTAAAAGCAAGATCCAATTTCATAGATAGCCAAATAAAAAGATCGGATAATAAAATTTAAATACCAGACAACGCAAAATGCATTACATTTCTGAATCTAAACGAAAAACCCACCTCCCATGAGTTAAATTTCAGAATGGCAGCCTTCACATTTTCTCAGATCCAAGAAATGGAAACCAATGATCTCAGTCCATTGGGAACAAAATATATTTAGCAGAAATAGGAAAAGAAATCTAAGATCTCAAAGCAGCAGAATCGAAATCTATAGATACGCAACAGAAAAACGGAAACTTTCAGATCCAAACTAATTCCTAGATCGCCACATTTAACCAAAGCCCACATATTACATGCATCAAACCCCATGATCAGATCTTAACAATTACAGCTTAAAAAAACTTCGAATAAAAAGTTTGAATTTTTATGGCAGTTTTATGGGGGGTTTCAAATAGGAAAGTTGATTAAAAACACCCAGATCTCATTTTAAAAAAAAAACCATGCTCAAAGCTCAAACAATATGGTGCAACAAAGGAGAAAGGACCCATATATTCAAAATTGGTGGAAAGAGAAAGCAGAGAGAGAAAGTGGCAAAAAATAAAGAAGAAAAAAAGGGGTTGAAGTGAGAGGAGAGAGAAAACTTACTTTGGGGTGTAAACGGTTCTTTAGGGTTTTGCCCTTTCTGGAGAGAGGAGAGAGAATGAAAGAGAAAGTGAGAGAGAGAGAGAGGGAGAGGCCTACAAATATTAGAAATAGGGAATTCAGAAACACCTAAAATATGTGTATCTATCAAATGGGAGTTCACTATAACACATGGGCCTTCTCTTCCCTTCCCCCCCCCCCCCTTCTATCTCTCTCTCTCTATATATATTAAAAAAACTGAAAAATATATGAGTTATACAACTAAATTTAATAAATCAAGGGATAGTTCAAATGATAAATTATTTGATATTATTTAAATATATTTTAATTTCAAATTTGAAATACATAAAAATAATTTATTAAAATATTTATTCATCAAAATCAAATATACAGGTTTGAACTTAATAAAAATTAAATAGAACTATCAAAATATGAAAATAATTATATTTACAAAGGATATTATTTTATTTATTCACCTATTTTTAAAATAACTAACTTGTGAAGTAATAAGTAAATCTATTTTTATAAAAATACCCACATATCATTAACATTTTCTTCAAAACATTTCTATTTTTGGTTCATTATTCCCTCAACATCCAAGACTATATGAAAGTTTAGATTGAGTTAGTTTTATATCTTAATTCTAATTCAATTAACGTAATTGATAAATAATTAAATTCAAATTATAATATGAAATGTATTTTTATATTTAATTTTGTATAAAAATGATTTATTTCCTTTTTAATTAATGTGTGCAAATTTTAATATAATATATATGTTATTGGGCAGGGAAGATATCAAATTCTTTTCCATTTTCCTTTACATACTTTATTTTAGGGTAAATATAACTTTTGGCACCTAATTTTGGGTCTGACCCAATTTACAATTTCATGTATTGGGTCGGATTCACCCTTTGTTATATTAATTGTGATTTTTTTACTTTTTTTTAAAAAAAAATTGAATTAATAAATGATATTCGATCTATTGACTGACTAATCTAGATTAGGTACTGCAGATACGAGAGCGACCCTCTCAACCCGGGTTGCTCAATTCGCAAACGTTAGGTTTCGAACCCTAATATTCTTTAAAGGATCTAGTTCCTCATCCCACTAGAGGTTAATTATTTTTAAAAACAATTTAAATATTACTTCATGTCTTTTGTTTACTAATTTATTTTTTTTAGTTTAATATAAAATAATTGTCTAAATTATATCTAAAATTAATTTTATGTTTTTCCTGTTACATTTTTTGGGTGCTCACCATTAAAAAAATATTAGGTGACATGTATCACGCTTTTATTTTAAAAATTATTATTTAAAAATAATTTTTAAATTTTAAAGTTATACGTGTCATTTAACATTTTTTAACGATATACACCTAAAAATGTAACGAATAAAACATTAGACACATATTTTTAATGAAAAATTCTTTAAGCATCAAAAGTCAATTTGAAGTATAATTTAAACACTTATTTTTATATTAATCTTTATTTTCTCGTTCATAGTTTTTCTAACATTTTTTACTATATCCCAAAAAAGTAGTTATTATCCTATTCTTCTTGCTTCTAAAGTTTTATATAAGTATTTTGGGTAACTTATAAAGTAGTTTCAATAATTAAATTAATTTTTTTAAGATTTTGTGTTTTAATAGTTATGTCTGTAAATTATTTATATTGTTAATAACTATAAAAGAATTTGAACAAATATTATATTTAAATCACATCAGACTATTTAAGAAAAATATTTTGACAACATGTGTGCTATAAAAAGTTGCATACATTTTATTAAAAATTAATTAAGTTATTGAATTTAATTACATATAAATAATTTTTAAATTGGGTAGTTCAATTAATTAAATATTTAAATTTAAAAGTTCAATTGATTATATTTTTGGTCATTTTCAATTGTTAAATCTTAACTGTTTTTCTCATATATATTTCAAATTGCAGTTCTCTGAAATTTTTATATTTAAAAAATTATTAAAAACAAAAAAAAATATTTTAAAAAAATAAATTTATGAAAATACTATTTGAAAATTTTGTGATGTGATGTATGAAAATAACTAATCCAAAAAAAATATTAAACTTAACGATTAAAGTTTGTTAACAGAGTGAATTTTATATGAATTATAAAGTATGATATTACAGGGTCAGAGTGAATTACGACGTCGCTGTTGTGATTTTAAGTGCATTTACATTATTTTCAATTCTTATAATTGCATCGATTAATATTGGATTCACACATTCCTATATGTGTAGTGAGATTATTCGAGAGATACATTCTGATAAAAGATCTAGATGTGAGAGTATAATAATCCGAGACAAAATAGAACTTGAGAAAAAGTAAAAAAAAAATCAAATTCTTAAAATAAAAAAGAAATTAAAAAATACTCTTTTATATTTGATTTTGTTATCGAAATCAGTTAAAGTATGTTATTACACAGTTTCCTTAAGATAGATTTTCTGTCACTCCTTAGTGTTCGAAATCTTTTGGTCGTCTGTCTCCAGGATGCAACAACTTAATGATCAACTATAGTAGCACAATAATAGAGATCACGAACTTTCCTTGCCTTTGACTATCACCGGAAAATTAAGGGAGAAAAAGAATATTTTCTAAAAAGAAAAGAAAATATTTTTCAAGTGAAGAATTGAAAATAGATAATAATATTAATTCTGAGATATGAAAAACTGAGAGGATTGCTCAGTATTTATAGGAGAATTTCGAGAGAATTTTACTCCAACTAAAATTGTTTTAATATTTAAAAATAGATAATAGTATCTTTTAAATTTAAAATATTAAATCTGAGAGTTTCATTCTAACCAAAACTATTTTGATATCTAAATTTAAACAAATTATAATATCTTTTAAATTTATAATATTAAACTTGAGAGTTTTACTCCAACCAAAATTCTTTTAATATCTAAATTTAAACAAATTATAATATCTTTTAAATTTATAATATTAAACCTGAGAGTTTTACTACAACCAAAACTCTTCTAATATCTAAATTTAAATAGATAATAATATTGTTTAAATTTAAATATTAAACATATATTTCCTCTTGAATTTAATTTAAATATTAAATCCATCGATGTAATTCACCCTTTTTTTCAACAATCCCCCACATGAATGAAATTGATGATTTAATTAAAAAAACATTTTGACTTGATGTGGTGATAGCCTTTACGATCGATAGTTACATAGGATAGGTAGGTTTCCTCCTTTGAACATTCCCTTGTGAAAGTATATTTACTTTACTGGTTAAACAATAGATGTGATGTCATTGAATTGTTCTACCATTTGTGTAAACGATGACATGCTTCACACAACTACCCATCTGAAAAAAATTTAGTTCTCATGGGTATGTCCCGAAAGCCATGGACATCGCCTCGTTCTATAAGAGTTTGAGAGAACTATGTCTGTTAGTCTCTTTGAAGCGACCTCACTTCACTCTCACATAGGTGACTTATGTTGCTCGACTCATCGCGACACATAATGGTCATTAAAAGCCTAGCTTAGCCTATACTACTTTGATCAATGTTCACATCATAGGAACAAACTTGGGATAATAAACCCCCACAGTGATCATACACAATTTATGCAATTAGGTTGTCCCTTTAAACCTAGATCTTGGGATCTTTAGTCAACACATAATGCCTTTAAATTTCACGGGCTTTAGTCTCATTCCTTTAGAAGTTTTCTCAACTTGATCTCGATTTAACCCTTTGGTTAGTGGATCCGCGATGTTATCTTTTGATTTTACATAATCAATAGAGATAACTCCATTTGAGATCAATTGCCTAATGATATTGTATATGCATATGTCTTGGTTTACCATTATACATAAAATTATGTGCTCTAGTAATTGTTGCTTGGTTGTCACAGTATATACATATTGTGGGCACAGGTTTTGTCCATTCTGGAATATCCTCAAGAAGGTTTCGTAGACAATCTGCTTCTTCTCCAGATTTATCTAGAGCTACAAACTCAAAATTCATTGTGGATCTAGTTATAATCGTTTGTCTTGAGGATTTCCAAGATACGACTCCTACTCCTCCTAAAGTGAATACGTATCCACTTGTACCTTTGGTATATTGAATATAAGATATCCAACTAGCATCGGAGTATCCTTCTAAGACCGTAGGATCTCTATAATAATGCAACCCATAATTTGGAGTATATCTAAGATATCTTAGTATCATTTTTATTGTTTTCCAATGATTTTCACTTAGATTGCTCATGAATCTTCTTAGACTGCTCACAGTAAAATCTATGTCTGGTCTTGTACAGCTCATGAGATACATTAAGTTGTCTATGACCCTTGCATATTCCACCTGGTGAACACTTTCACCTTGATTTTTAGACAAATGTACACATGAGTCTATTTGAGTTATAGACATACCATAATCATTCTTGTTAAATTTCTTAAGGATCTTGTCCACATAGTGTGATTGTGTTAGAATAAGGCCTTCAGATGACCTTTTAATTTGGATGCCTAGAATCGTATCGGTCAATCTCATATCTTTCTTGTCAAATCTCGAATTTAACATGTCTTTGGTACGTTTTATCATTTCATTGTTACTCCCAACAATGAGTATGTCATCAACATATAAGCATAGAATCATATATCCTATGTTTTTAGTTTTGACATATACACATTTGTCACATTTATCTTGAAGTCGTTTGTCATCATGACACTATTGAACTTCTCATACCATTGTTTTGGTGCTTGTTTAAGTCCATATAAAGACTTCATCAACCTACAGACTTTCCTTTATTGACCTAGAACAACATGACCTTCAAGTTGTTCCATATAAATTTCTTCATCAAGTCCCCATTCAGGAAAGTTGTTTTAACATCCATTTGATGTACTTCTAGATTTCACAAAGCGAAAATTGTGAGTATCATTCTTATAGATGTTATTCTTGATACATGAGAGTATGTATCAAAGTAGTCAAGACCTTCCTTTTATCGGTATCCTTCTATTACCAATCTAGCCTTGTACTTATCAATTGTTCTATCTGTTTTCATTTTCCATTTGAAAATCCATTTAGAATTTAGTAGTTAATCACCAGAGGGAGATCCACTAATTCCCATGTATGGTTCTGCATGATGGAATTTAGTTCTCTCTTAATGGCTTCCTTTCATAGGTTGCCTTCAAAGGATCGTATAGCTTCACTATACGTTTAAGGTTCAACCTCTAATATAAAGGTTAAGAAATCTGGCCCAAAATATTTTTCCAACCCTTGCTCATTTACTCCTTCTTGGCTCTATCTCAGTTTCATCATTTTGTTGATCATCTGGATTATCCTCATTATTAGTCTCAGAGTTTCGTTTTATTGAACTTTGATCAACCTATTTAGATTTATAAGAAAAAATATTTTCAAAAAAATGATGCATTCTTTGATTCCATTATTGTATTCTTCTAAATCTCAAGATTATTTGATTCATACACAAGAAATCGATATGCATTGCTATGTTCTGCATAGCCTATGAAAATACAATTCACGATTTTAGGACCTATTTTCATTTGCTTCAGTAATAGGGGCATTACCTTGGAATGGCACCCCCCACATTTCCAAATGTTTGTAGGAAGGTTTCTGACATTTCATAATTCGTATGATGTCTTGTCTTTTTTCTTTCGGGGTACCTTATTTAAATGAAAGTTAGCTGAAAGGATAACTTTCCCCCACATGTTCTGTGATAACCCATAACTACCTAATAAGGCATTTTTCATTTCTTTTAGAGTTCAATTTTTGCGCTCGACTACTCCATTTGATTGAGGAGAATATGGTGGTGTTACTTCGTGAATAATTCCATGTTGTGAACAAAATGCACCGAATGGCTCAACAGTATTCACCACCACGGTCACTACTTCCTGCTTATATAGTATAAATTTATCTATAATTTCATCTTTGCTCTTAAGCAAATATACATAACAACACTTTTGCTATTATCAATGGAGGTAATAAAACATTTATTTTTTCTCGTTTGTGTCATTATTAAAAAGTATAAGAACTTAACCACTAAAAATTTTCTTTAGTGTCAGCATCTTCCGTTTCGTATTTATGGTCTAATGTCATCCATAATTCTTTAGCCATTTTAAACACTGTATACTTCATAACGTGCATCAAATAAGGCTTTGAGAATGTGATTATATATTAGAAAACCATGTTTTCCAAGTTTTGATTCGAGACGTTCAAGAAATAAAGTCAACAATTTATTTCTTTTTACAAGATAGAATCATACTTGATTCTCAATAAATAAATCCAATGATTTAATTTATTTTTCAAAACAGAATCATACAAAATTATATGAAAATAAATTTAATAATTTCTTTTCTTCTACAAGATGAAATCGATCTAGATTTTCAAGAAAATTAAATTTGACATTTTATTTCCTTTTACCAAATAGAATCATATAAGATTCATAGGAAAAAAATTCAACAAATTATTTCCTTTTCAAAGTTAGAATCAACGCAAGATTCTAAGATGAAATAAATTCAACAATTTATTTCTCTTTTTCCAGTGTTATATCTTCTGAAACAGATATATCAAGGCAACTACATTCTGATTAACAACCAGAAGTAAAAGGAACTAATCATTTAACTTTGACAACCCAGAATTCAAGAGTCTTTAATTAAACTCTGAATTTATTTGTATTTATAAAATTTCTCAAAAGAAATTAATAATACAGTGTTTCCAAACGCTAACCATAATTATTATATTAGCTTATAATAATTATAAATATCAAACGATATTCTTTATTGCCTTGTTTTTCCTTTTCAGTTATATCATCCTTTTTTTTCTTTTCATTTATAATTTCTTCTCCACTCTTCTATTCTGGATCAGTCAATTGTCATAGGTTGTGAATACTGTTATTATTGCAAATGAGCACACAAAGGGTCATTCTTTATATCGTTTTAAGTCTCAGATTTTCTACTCATTTTCGGTTTCTATTGATCTGTGACAAATCAAACTCCTTCCACACTCATCCGCAGTTTAGATCTGTCGGTGCTGCTGCATTCTCCGGCCATTTCCTTCGTGTGTTCTTCCGGAGCTTATTCATTTTTATAATCTAAAAAACTTGTTTTGCTTAACTTTTGAAGATTTGTTTACTGTGATTTTCTTCGACTATGCTGAACCTTTTTTGTTCTCTTGTTGTTCGTTTGAGCTTTTGATTTTTCGTGATCTTCTTAACTCTGGGTATATTCTGGGTTTTCGTTATTGCAATTTTTAAGTTCTGTTTTCAACTTGGGTTTCTGATAAACTTCAATCAATTTCTATTTTTTCCTTGCTGGCCTCTGCAAAGAAGTATAATTATTAACTTATTTTTAACTTGGGTTTTTGGAATTAATAAAGGATCTGTGATTTGTTATTGAGATCTTATAGTTATTGTTAGTACTCGATCATTTTTTTTGTCTATTATGAAATAAATTCAATAGATCCAATCATCCGGGCTTTTGAAATTATAGATCTAGTGCTTTAATCATTGCTACTCAAGGAAGCATATTGGCTTTGGTTTGTGGGATAATGTGATGTCATCTTAGAACTTTAGATCTACATTTTGTTTACGTAGATCTTTTCTTGTTCACTTATTCTTACTAAATTTACTTGTTTTTCATTGATTTTGGTTTGCAATTTATTATCTTGGTTTGCCTATTTGTTCCATTTGGGTGATTAATTGGAAATTTCTCTCTTTTTTACTACAATCTGTGTGAGTTGATTAGCGTTTTATTGGTGCACCTTCTGTCTTCTTTGGATTCCTTTTTCATAGTTCCTCATAGCTTCTCCTATAGATGATTACTTGAGGTCATGTCTTTCTTTTAGATCCCATAGGGCGTATAGGGGGAGGGCTCAACAGAGTGGTGTCAAGGAGACTAGACTTAGAGTTTGTTCGTTAAATGTAGGCACATTAAATGCTAGGCTACTGGAGTTGACCGACGTACTTAGTAATAGGAAAATAGATTTTGCATGTATCCAGGAGACTAGGTGGAGAGGGGCTCGCGCCAGAGAATGTAATGGGTACAAGTTGTGGTATTCAGGCATTGATAACGCTAGAAATGGGGTGGGTATCTTGGTATCCTCTAGGCTCAAGGATAATGAAGTTGAAGTTTGTAGATACCGGGATAGGATCATGATGATTAAGGTTATTATAGAAGCGGAAGTGGTGAATCTCCTTTCAGTGTACGCCCCACACGTTGGCCTAGGGGAGGGGGAGAAACGTTGCTTCTGGGAGCAATTAGATGATGTACTTAGGAGCATCCCGGATGACCAAAGAGTTTTCATAGGGGGAGAATTCAATGGCCGTATAGGTAGTGCAACCGACGGGTATGACGGTGTTCATGGGGGTTTTGGTTTTGGTAGTAGGAACAAGGAGGGGAGTACGTTGCTTGAATTTGCTACTGCACACAATATGGTGGTCACTAACTCCTGCTTCAACAAGAGAGATGTGAACTTGATTACGTTCCATAGCGAAGAAAATTGTACCCAAATAGACTACATCATGGTTCGAAATCGGGATCGATGAGCTTGTATTGACTGTAAGGTGTTCCCTGAAGAGACATGTGCATCACAACACAAATTGTTGGTTTTGGTGTTCCGCGTTTTCCATGGGCGGAGCACTCATAGGAGGGCTAAACTAGGTAAACTTAGGATCCTTTAGAAGAACTTACATGGAGCGGCGACTGATGAATTTAGGAGTAAGGTTTTGTCAAATACAGGTTTTGGAACTATAAACCCAAATAATTCATATACGTTATGGAAAAATATGGAAAATTCCATCAGAGAGGTGGGCAAAAACACCCTTGGGTTGTCGACAGGGAAGGTTAAGGAGTATAAAGAATCGTGGTTGTGGAACGATGAAGTCCAAACTAAGGTGAAGAAAAAGCAAACTTGCTTCAAGGAGTTTCTACAATGCAATGACGACGAAGAAAGATTGAGAGCTAAACAAAGATACAAGGAGGCAAATCGGGAAGCCAAGAAAACAGTGGCTAAAGCAAAGGATAAGGCATACGTGGAAATGTACAAGAGATTAGACACCAATGAATGACAAAACGACATCTTCAGGCTTGCAAAATCCAGGGAGAATAGGAAAAGGGATCTAGGTAGCATTAGGTTCATTGAGGACGACAATGGTGTTCTTTTAGTGAAAGATCATGATATTAAGAGGGTTTGGGGTAGTTACTTTTTTAACTTATTTAATGACGGTGCCTCTCCCTGTAGAAATAATACCGTTAATGGGTCAGTCGACCGTCATACTATGACCAATGACTGCCCTAGGATTGGGTTTGAGGAAGTCAAAATGGCTCTTAGAAAGATGGGAAGGGACAAAGTTGTTGGTCCTGATCAAATTCTTATGACTTTGTGGTTGGCCCTAGGACAAGAGGGAGTTAAGTGGCTGACCAACATCTTTAATATTATTTTAGAGACTGTCAAGATGCCAGAGGAGTGGAGAGAGTATACGGTGATACCAATATATAAGAATAAAAGAGATCACCAACGTTGTGGCAACTACAGAGGTATTAAACTACTCAGTCATACCATGAAGCTATGGGAAAGGGTGATAGAGGCTAGGTTGAGACAGGTTACTAGGGTTTCGAAAAACCAATTTGGCTTTATGCCAGGCAGATCTACTACGGAGGTGATTCATCTACTTCGACGGCTTATGGAGAAATATAGGGAAAAAAATAGAGATCTTCATATAGCGTTCATTGATCTTGAGAAGGCGTATGATAGTGTTCCCTGCGATACGATCTGGAAGACCTTGGAAACGAGACGAATCCCATCTGCTTATATCTGGGCGATTCGTGATATGTATTGTAGATATACTACATACGTCAGGACTACAGTTGGCGACATCGAGGCATTCCCGGTAGAAATCAGACTTCACCAGGGGTCGACTCTTAGCCCATACATCTTCTCCTTGATTATGGACGACATCTATTGTGCGACACCAGACGGTGTTCCATGGTGTATGCTTTTCGCTGACGATATTGTCCTAGTTGCTGAAACAAAAACTAAGTTGAATAGTAGACTAGCTACCTGGAAGGCTGCTTTGGAAGAAAAATGTCTAAAGATTAATATTGAAAAGACAGAGCATTTATGTTCAAACTTCAGTGGAAACCAAAATGATGAAGATGTAGAAGTATGCATAGAAGGACACGTTCTCCCCCCAAAGGATTATTTCAAGTACCTAGGGTCTATGATACATAAAGATGGGGGTGTAGATGATGACGTTACACACCGTATAAAGACGAGTTGGCTAAAGTGGAGGACTGCTACTGGAGTTCTGTGTGACAAGAAGGTGCCTCTAAAACTTAAGGCAAAATTTTATAGAATGGCAATTAGACCAGCGTTGCTATATGGATCAGAATGTTGGGCAATCAAGAAGGATCATGTAAGGAGGATGGAGGCCGCAGAAATGAGAATGCTTCGATGGGTATGTGGTAGGACTCTATGGGATATGACACCAAACTCTGCTATTAGGATGTCCTTGGGAGTGGTGTTTGTATCTGAAAAATTGAGGGAGGGAAGATTACAGTGGTTTGGGCATATCCTTCGACGACAACCGTCGGATGCGGTCAGGAGGGTAGAGTCGATTACAGTCGACGGTGCCAGAAGGAGAGGGCGACCAAGGCGGAAGTGGGAAGACTGCTTGAGATCTGATTTGAAGGATTTAGCTCTTACCGAGGACATGACATCTGATAGGAAAGTAAGGAGACTTAAGACCAGGGTAGCCGAGTAGTGCGGGTCTCATACATAGGGTGTATCATCTCTGTCTTCTTTTAATACCTTTGTAGTAATTTCCATAACTTCTACTTTTTATATGTTTCATTCATTTGAATTTATGAAGGCTAAGAACTAGGGTAGCAGACTTAGTTTAGGTTTTAACCCATTTGACTTCATTACTCCACATAACCTGCTATCGTTGACTTCTGTGTATCATTCTCTTCATGTTTCCTCTTTTTAAATTTAGTCGGGTCTTACTTTGTTTTCTATATGCACAGAGTTTTACGCATGAATTTATTTTCAGGGATTTTCTTTCCCATTACAGATCCGCATATAAAGACTGTTCAACTATGTATTTATTTATTTATTTATTTATTTATACATGCATTGTATTTTATCTCTATTTTTTGACTGCCAGAGGTCTTCTACGGAAGCTGCTCTCAACCTGGCGTTGGGGGCAGCCTACTACACTACCTCCCCGTTACATATGTGAATAGGGTTTTGTTGTTGTTGTTGTTGTAAACGATATTCTTTATTCATGTCATATATAATATTCTATATTAAAAGGGCATGATTAATGCTTATGCATTTTAATATGATAACAATATTTACCTCATCATCTCTAATAATAAGAGGTTCATCTCACATTTAGTCAAATTCACAATAACCAAATAAAATAACATATTATGTTATCACATCTTGAAATTTTATCTTTAGAATTGTACAAGCTTGTTGTTGTGGCTTACAACCTTCAACACAATTGAATTTAAATTCAAAGTTCGAGTTGGAATCAACATTCCAAATCACGAATTAGGTGAATCACTGAGATTACTCATTATTCCATTTAACACGAAATAATTCCAATAATAAATCAATTGTTTTATTCAATCAACAAAATTTAGTCATGAACTAAAATTCCAAAACAAACCAGTAACATAGTTGTTACTTCCCACGATTTCTATTAATATAAATCTTATAATTATGTTACGTGACAAAATTAAAATCTCAATTGATTTCAAATACATAATCAAATATTCCAATAAACAAAAAAATGAATTCTTGTTTATTTTAAATTTTTTTATCGGACATAATCAATATTATGAAACAAAATCAGTAACCGCAATCACTATCACTCCAACTAAAACTCTTTTAATATCTAAAAATAGATAATAATATCTTTTAAATTTAAAATATTAAATTTGAGAGTTTTATTCTAACCAAAACTCTTTTAATATCTCAATTTAAACATATTATAATATCTTTTAAATTTATAATATTAAACCTGAGAGTTTTACTCTAACCAAAATTCTTTTAATAGTTAAATCTAAACATATTATAATATATTATAAATTTATAATAATAAAACTGAGAGTTTTACTCCAACCAACACTTTTTTAATATCTAAATTTAAATAGATAACAATATTATTTAAATTTAAAAGTTAAACATAAATTTCCTACCGAATTTAATATAAATACTAAATTCATCGATGTAATTCACCCTTTTTTTCCAACAAGTTTAAGTATCCAATCCATTAGGACTTGATGTGTGATAGATAAAATTTATCATAAATATCCAATTAAAATTCAAGGTCAGATGTTTCTTAGAGACTTTCAGGAGTTATCATTTTGAAGTTTAATGTGATATTGGATATGATTTGATACGAGTATACTTCTTGACACGAATCCTATTTAGATACGATTATATTTCTTGTATTATCTTTTGTTAAAAGTGTGGAATTTAGATGAAATTTTTTTATTTATGATCTTATACGTAAAATTTGGATGTCTCTTTTATTGCATGACACTTATGGCTGTCTTGTAACATAACAAATTAGGTGATATAGCCACTAGTCGAAAGATAGAAAGTTTTTATGAAACTCCATCAAAAGAATTTTCTGCGAAACTCGACATGATTCGGACATCAACCCTCAATTATACTACAAGTTGAACATTACACGCTATACAACAACCCCGGTTCGTTAAATCAAAACTTGAAAGCTGACAATTTAACTACTCAGCCTTTCCATTCTAAGCTCTTTTATCAATATTTATGGGATTCTACTGCTTCTTTCACCAATACCGTAACAAGCATTCCGTTCAGGGATGGATCAAGAAGGATGGACGGACACAGTCACTTTTCTGAAACTTTAAAATTATTATATATTTTAAATTATATTAAAATTATGTTTTCGTCTTTAAAATTTTATAAATTTCATTTTCTAAAATTTTAAGAATTCATCACTTAATATATGGTGCTTTGGCTCGGTCCTCTATTGGTTGTTTTGAGCTCGGGTTTGTGGATCTTCGTGCTTTGCTTGCTGGTTTGAGGTTTGCTTGCAGTATGGGTTAGACAGCTGTTTAGTTTGAATCTGATTCGATGATACTAGTTCACAAGATTACAAGAGCTTATGAGAATATGTCAAGTTTAAGTGTCTATGTTCGAGAGGCGTGTGCGATTTTTCAGGACCATTATCAGTTTTGTATTACGTATGTTAGTCGTTATTGTAATCGTGTTGCTCATACACTTGTTAGTTGGGCTTTAAGAACTGTTGGTTCTTTGTTTTTTAATTCGGTTTGACCCGACATCATTTCTCATGACATTTAGAGCGATGTTCTTGATAAATGACATTGGAAACTTTTTCCCCTTATTAGGATTAGAAGGCGTTTTTAACGAGACCACTCAAAATTTTCCTTAAAAAATACATTCGTCCCTGTTACTTCCAAACTCTAAGTGACTTTGAAAGCTCGTATACAAATCTAAACAAATTAGGTTGATCTCAAATTAAGGTTTCTAATGCACGTTTAAGTTTTTTGAAGTTGCATTCCCAAGAAAATATGTACAGAATTACTTGGAATGGAAGTTATCATTAATTTGGTTTATATTTTTCGGTTAACTACATGATTGATCACTTATATTTGTGTTTTGTTCCATTTTCCTCACTTATTTTAAAAACCATAATGTATGGTCACTTTCTCTTTTATTTAATTAAAATATGATCACTTTCATTTTTATTTAATTAAAGATGTGGTAACCACAGGTTAATTGTCGTTAACAATTAACAAATTAGGTGATATGATATTTTGGTATAATCACACATTTAATCCCTGTTATTTACAAATTCTCTCAATTTAGTCATAATTTTAATAAATTAAAATAAATATTCCAATCGAATGATATTATGTGTCACTAGTGCCACATGTCATGTCACTTGTCACCATTAGGTTGGAGAGTTTAGGTTTATTTTAATTTAATATATTTATTTTAACATAAAATATATTAAATTAAATATATTAAATTAAAATAAATTTAGTTCTCCAACCGAATGGTGACACATGGCATCATTCGATTGAAGGATTGAATTTATTTTAATTTATTAAAAGTGTGACTAAATTGAGAAAATATGTAAATAATGAGGACAAAATGTGTGATTATATCAAAATATTTAACGACAATTAACTTGTGGTAACTGATGCTAATATAATGCTACAACAAAGTACAAGCATACCTATCTTTCAAGTTGTAACGCCTCAAACCCCGGATTAAGAGTCTCGGGTTAAACCGTTAGGGCCTTTGAATGAACAAACTAGCTTATGGGAAACCTTGGTCCAAAATTGAGTGGATTTGGGCTTGGTCTAGGACCAACATGAAATAAAAAGGGTGTTTTTCATCTTAGCAAAGAAATGGAAGGACCAAATAAGCAATTAGAACCTTGTTCAAAATAAAAGTTGAATCCTCTTAATTGGAGATGATCTCACGTCTGCACTTCACTCTCTTTTTTATCCCTTTGTTTATCTCATCTTCCTTACTATTCATCTTCTTCTTTCACCTTCAAGATTAGCAAAGTTGGAAGCTTTAAGAGTCTCAAACACCCATTGATACTACTAAGGTAAGAATTGTAACCTCCATCTTCCTAGCTTCAAATTGAGCCCCTAAGTGTAAGTTTTGGTCATGGTTTCATAAACTTGAGTTTTAGTGTGGGTTTATGGAATCCAATGTTTTAGCATGTTTTTAGTAGATTTAAATAATGGGAAGTGTTTATAACTTCAATCTAAGCCTTTAAATGGGTTGGTAAGTCATTTGTTTTTATTTGATTAGAAAAAGAAGTTGGTGATTGTTCAAAAGCTAAAGGAAAGAAAAGGTTGCATCTTGGGTAAATTCAAGGAGTATCCAACAGTTAGGAAACCAAGGTAACACGTTTATAACTCTTATATACCCTTAGTGGTCATTAGAGATATGTTTAGCTTCTAAGTTGAGTTTCAAAGCTTGAATGAACATGCATGGTAGATTCCACGTTTTGGTGTTTTTAGCATGTTTCAAACCTTCTTTATGACCCTTACAATTCACATAAGACTTTAATAACACTTGGCAACCTCAATAGGGCCATTAAAGAAGTTATTAGAGTAAATTTTTTTACCTAAGTAAGGTATTTTTGGGCTCGAGTATCGGTACTGGAAGAAGAATATCGATATTGTTCTTCAGGTACAAGAACAAAGGGGTTTTTGGGAAGTGAAGTATCTATACCCCTTTATAGTGTATCGATACTTGTATTGATACTCACAGGATGGTATTGATGCCAAGCAAACTTATCAAATTCCAATAGTCAATTTTGATGTCGATACCTAGGGTTGTATCATTATCGGTATCGGTACTCCCCATAGGAGTATCGATACTCAAACTTTTATCAAAACATTGAAATAAATTTTTCTACCGGTACTCGATGAAATATCAATAAATGGTATCAATTCTGGGATAACAATATCGATACTCAAGGGTAATACTGATACCCACGTACAATTTTAGGCAAGAAGCCTAAGCGAATTAGAAACATAGATGAGGGACAAAAGGACGCTATGCTATATTCGAATAAGGCTTTAAGTGAGAACCACTAATTATGATTCAAGAAAAACTAGGAACATTATCAAATAGGATGGCATAATATTAGCCTTGTTTGACACTTGAGAAAACGACCAGGATACCCAAGTTATTTAGCGGTTGTCGATGGCTACGACATATAAACTGTCTGGATATCCTTAGGAAGTGCACAAGGCACTTAAGACTAGCCATGGCACAAGGCCTCAACACTCGTAAGGGGTGGGTTAGTTGGGTGTCGAATACAATGTAATATTTCTGGATTCACATCCCCCGTAGACTAAAGGGGTGTACGAGCTCTGAGATGTAGTAATCCCTCATCCGTACCATGATGTCTACCCTAGATAGCGTGAGTGTGCGTGCATACTTACTTTAGTTATCTTATGTTAGCATGAGCATTTATGAACACTAGTATGTCATTGTTGTTAGTGTGGCACGGAGCTAGTGAGCTCAGCGTTAAGAATTGTGTTTTCATTTGTATGTCTTTAGGTGGAGCACGCGAGAAGCTGGTCGTTTTGCAGACATTCCAAACAGCCGAGCAGTTATAGTACGTCTTGATTCTATTTATTTAGAGGGCATGTATAATTCATAGACCTTCTTGTACATGATTCATAACTATTTTTGAATACTCGATGTACTTTTGACATTTATTTGGGAGCTCCCCAATATTGTAAACTTATGACTTTTTTATATGGTTTAATAGTTTTTAAATGATTGTTAATTATTATATTATGAGTGTTTAAAAAAGAAATTTTTGGGTTGCCTCTCCGGTGGTCATGTGTGACGTTCTAATCAGTCGATTTTGTGTCGTATCGGTTTAGGGTGTCACATTTAGTGGTATAAGAGCATCAGGTTTAGTCAGTTCTAGGACCCACCAATTGAGTCAATAAAAGTCAATAAGTATACATGCCCTTAGCGAGTCAAGAGTACGAATATGTTTGGAACAACGTCAATGACCCCTCATTTTGCCTTAATTTCAGGATTCATCCATGAGTGACCGCACAAATAGCCACGAGTACAGGGTAGAGGGTGTAGCCTCTTTAGCGGGTGACTCTCTTTAGCGTTCTCGAATAAAATGAGTAATCTCTTTATAAGTACACTTAAATGAATCACTCACAAGTATAGAGCGAATTATCAAAAAAAAAAGTAAAACAAAAAGATTACTAGAATATGAGGAATTTGGCTTCCTGTAACATAAATTTTGGGATTTCACAAAAGATTAAGAGATTTGGATCAGAATTTATCGAGCTGGAATATATCAAAATCTTTACATTTATGGAGTGAAATCTGTTGACACATTTTAATGGTACTTTGATCGAATAAAATTTAATAAGAGCAAAAATAATGACGAAATTGAGTTTCATATCTAGCATAGATCAAATGATATTGTAATGAGTGAATAATAAGGACATAATTAAGGATCCAATCAAACTCAGATCAAGTAGAGCTTAACATAAAAATAGGTAGACGTTCAAGAGAATTTCTTCAATGGTATTTGAAGAAACGCGCATTGGAATTACTAGAAGTCAAAACTCGAATAATTCGTCCAACTTACCGGATTATTTGACAACTCAAGTTGAAAGGTAAAGTTAATGAGAAATCTGAAGCATTTTTATAATACGACTCAAATAATGATAAACAATCATAACCTCTATATGCCCATAAAAATAATCTTTATTATACTCTAGTACTTTCACGGAGACTCCTCTGATGATATCATTGTCCTATCGCGATCCTTATAAATTACATGTGATGGTAATTATTCGAAGAGTGAGCTAACAAGCCTAGTGAGTACATAATTACTCTATCATATTTCAAGAGATACATAAATAATAAGCACACAAGTCATGTGTAAGTATATAGGCATTATGTAGCATTTACAGTCTGGTAACTAATCTAAAGGCTCAACTTACTAAGGCTTATGGCTTCAATAAAAGTATATTTTAAGTTATTATATATCAAGTACTGTAAACCAATCAACTATATTGTCTCCAACATTTGGTATTAATAATTTCTATAATAAGCGACATGATCTAACTATAATTGCATAATAAGATCGTTCTCATAGTTGAGTGTGTACCCCTTGTGATTAATCACCCTTCTTTTAGTGTTACGATTAGGTGTTCTCATGCGAGTCACCGAATATGAAAATAATATGATTAGGTTCTCCCGTGCGAGTCACTCTAATCCTTCGAGGCTCCCGTGTGAGTCACTCAGAATAATTATGATTAGGTGCTCCTGTGCGAGTTAATCTAATCTTTCGAGGCTCCCGTGCGAGTCACCCGAAATAGTTATGATTAAGTGCTCCATTGTGAGTTACTCTTATCCTTCGCAGAATCTGGTTTCCAATCATAAAGTCTAGTTTCCAACTCAAAATCAAGTTTCCAAACTAAAATCAATTTTCCAACCTAAAACCTGTTTCTAATCCCAAAATCATGTTTCCAACTTAAAACTTGTTTTCCAAGCTAAAAATCATTTTTCCAACCTAAAACCTGTTTCTAATCCCAAAATCAAGTTTCTAACTCAAAATCGGGTTTCCAGCCTAAAACCTTTTTTTCAAACTAAAAATCAGGTTTCCAACTCAAAATCAAGTACGTTAATCACCAATTGCACCCATCTCATCAATAATTTATATCCTATGGAACAAAAATAAGGTAAATTAATGAAGTTTTATGGCATTCTCAAAAAATTTATATTCTAGTATTCATTTCTATCCTCTGTTATTCCCTTTGTAAATTTAGGAGTATTATGGATATTTTCCTAATTTTTATATCCGGATATTTAATCAAAAGTTCTAACATAACATGCAAAGCATCATAATTATGAAAAACATTGAAATATTTTAGAGTACGAGGTGGACTCATCTTAATCGCTTGTAATCGAGCTTACCGACCTTAATTACAATCTTTCAACCTTTTTCATCTCATGAATCTTTCACCCGACACCTCTATCACCAAGAACAACCAACTTCTCTACCTCATCGGAGTTCCATTTATCACTCTATAGTTTCATTTCCTTATTATTTTGCTTTAGTTGCTTTTATGATATTAAGCTTCTTTAAATGTTGAGTTTTCGGTTGTAGGTTGAAGCGACACTTGCAAGGAAAAGTATATGCCGCCTCCGCCACTCACCGCTACTACTCAATTTCGACATGTTTGCTGTTGCCTAACGGAAGCTGTCACTGTTACACGAGCTGGGTTGTCGAGCTTTGATCACCAATTAATTTCACTATTCCGATGATGGGTTTGGCTCACAAAATTAGTTCAGGTTGACGGGCGAAATTCGGGTTATATGGTCGGACGAATCAATGTATTTGAGGTTTAATATTTTTTTCCAAATTGTTCTCTCCTGTAAAGGTGTTCTATCTTAAAACCACTCTCTTTGGAAAATGGTAATTAATAATCACTTAATCTCATTAGCTCATGCTCGAAGCAAACCTTTTCAAGAACTTCCACCTAAGAAAATGACATGATGACTAAACTTTGCATTAACTTCCTCGAATAAAATGAGAAATCTCTATACAAGTACACTTGAATGAATCAGGCACAAGTATAGAAGAATTATCAAAAATGTATAACAAAAAGATTACTAGAATATGAGGAATTTCGCTTCTTGTAACATAAATTTTGGGATTTCACAAAAGATTAAGAGATTTGGATCATAATTTATCGAGCTGGAATATGACAAAATCTTTAGATTTATGGAACGAAATCTTTTAACACATTTTAACGGTACTTTGATAGAATAAAACTTAATAAAAGCAAAAACAATGACGAAATTGAGTTTCAAATCTAGCATAGATCAAATGATATTTGAATGAGTGAATAATGAGGACATAATTAAGGATCAAATCATACTCAGATCAAGTAGAGCTTAACATAAAAATGGCTACACGTTCAAGAGAATTTCTTCAACGGTATTTGAAGCAACATGCATTGGAATTACTAGAAGTCAACACTAGAATAATTCGTCTAACTTATCGGATTATCTGACAACTCAAATTGAAAGGGATAATCAATAAGAAATCTGAAGCTTTTTTATAGTACGACTCAAATAATGATAAACAACCATAACCTCTACATGCCCATATAAGTAATCTTCATTGTACTCTGGTACTTCTAGGGAGACTCCTCTGATGATATCGTCGTCCCATTGCGATCCTTATAAACTGCAACCTGAGATGGTAATAATTTGAAGAGTGAGCTAAGAAGCCCAGTGTGAGTACAAAACTACTCTATCATATTTTAGAAGATCCATAAATAATAAGCATGCAAGTCATGTGTGAGCATATAGGCCATCAATGTTGCATCAACAGTTTGGTAACTAATCTAAAGGCTCAACTTACTATAGTTTATGGCTTCAATAAAAGTATATCTTAAGTTATTGTATATAAAGTACTATAAACTAATCAACTATGTTGTCTCCATCATTTTTCATTTATAATTGCTAGAGTGGGTGCCATGATTCAACTAGAATCGAGCAATAAGATCATTCTCATAAATGGGTGTGTACCCCGTCTGATACATCACCGTTCTCTCAGTGCTACAATTAAGTGTTCCCGTGCGAGTCACCAAATATAAAAAATAATTTGATTAGGTACTCTCATGCGAGTCACCTGGAATAATTATGATTAGGTACTCATGTGCGAGTCACCTGAAATAATTATGATTACGTGTTCCCATGCAAATCACTCTAATCTTTCGGGGCTCCCATGAGAGTCACCTGGAATAGTTATGATTAGGTGCTCCTTTGAGAGCCACTTTAATCCTTCGTAGAATCTGGTTTCCAATCCCAAAGGCAGGTTTCCAACCTAAAATCAGTTTTCCAACCTAAAACATGTTCTCAATCCTAAAATCAGGTTTCCAACTCAAAATCATGTTTCATACCTAAAACCTATTTTACAAACTAAAAATCATGTTTCCAACCTAAAACCTATTTCCAATCCCAAAATCAGGTTTCCAACCTAAAACTTGTTATCCAAACTAAAAATTTGGTTTCCAACCTAAAATCAGTTTTCCAACCTAAAACTTATTTCCAATCCCAAAATCAGATTTCCAACTCAGAACCAGGTTTTCAACCTAAAACATGTTTTCCAAACTAAAAATCAGGTTTCCAACCTAAAACGAGTTTCTAATCCTAAAATTAGGTTTCCACGTTAATCACCAATTACACCCATCCCATTAATAATTTATATCCTATGGAACATAAAGAACAAAGGTACATTACTAAAGTCTTATAGCATTCTTATAAATTTTATATTCTAGTATTCATTTCTAACCACTGTTATTCCCTGTGTAAATTTAGAAGTATTATGGAAATTTTACTAATTTTTATATCTGAATTTTTAATCGAATGTTCTAACATAGCATGCAACGCATAATAATTGTCATAACCATTTTTTCATAAAACAATTAAATATTATTTTAAAAAACGATTATGACTTTTATTTTGAAAAATTGATGATTTTAAATTGATTTAGATTAAATTGGGAAGGTGTCGTCATCGACCTTTGAGTTAGGTAGGTCGAATATCTAAAAATTTCTTTTAAAAACAATTTTAAGAAAAATCTTTTTTTAGACAAAAATTGGTCTATATTCACCAAAGATTCGATTAAACGAGTTTGGGAGTTGGTTACGTGTGGGGAAGCGTAAGCACCCCCACAACGCCCAAAAACTGGTACTGAATCACTTACACATTGTCATAAATTGTGGAATTTATAAATCGAATATAAAGTTAATTTATGATATGTTTATCGAACATTGATTAACTTGTTTTGAATTAGTTGCTAGGGAATATCTTTTAACTTGAAAAGAAATCTCGAGATTAGCAATCCTCCATCGGGAAAACTATTTCGTCTATTCTTATCTAAAAAGAATATTCTCTCATTTATTAAAAGACGTTAATCGATAAAAATTAAAAACGATATTTTGCATATAACCAAAATAAATTGCTATTTACTTTATCATGTGTTACATCAACTGGATAAATAAAAAATAAACGAATTAATTTGTGAAATAAACTTGATTTATTTCAAGTTCATAGTTCGTTCGAATGTCATATCGGATCACAATGCTTCGATCAAGCAAGGCTTTCCACTCCCATTCTACAAATAATTGTTCTTGAAAAACATTCGAGTGATGACAAATAAGGGAGTACAAATTAATAACTTGAAATAAATATATATTAAAATATATAAAAGAACCAAAATAAAAAAAACATAAATTAAAATATATAAATAAATATGTGCATGTATAACACAATTACCAATGTTGGACTAAAATAGATATGTATACAAATATGATATGCTTAAGATATAAATTAACTATACTTGATAACATAAAGGACTAAAATAAAAAAACAACAAACATTACAAACCAAAATAAAATACCAAAAATAAGCATTTAAGGGACTAAAATATAATTAACAAAAATTTAAAGGGTTGAACAGTAAATACAAAAAGTTAAAGGACCAAAATAACAAATACATAAACTTAAAGGACTAAAATAACTAAAATAGAAACTTAATGGACTAAAATAACTAAAACAGAAAATTAAAGACCAGAATGCTCTCACTTCTCTCTTCATGCCTCTCTCTCCCCATCCTCAGCCGAGGATGGAATATCCCTAACTCCCCGGCCACCGTGGATCAGTGGCCACGTGGAGCAAAACAAATTGAAATGCCTCTCCTTCTCTACTAACACAACCCTCTTAGTAAACTGAAAACTCAAAACCCACTATATTTTGAACCCTAACAACCTTAAAAAAGAAAAAGGATTTTACCTTCAGGGATGGTTATTCCTCATTCCGACAAGACTGCTAAGGGCCAAATCTAGCAGGTATCTTTTGGTTTCGTTTCTCTCCTATTTTTGTTTTCTATTTTTTCATTTTTTTTCCCTTGGTTTTGCTCTCTCCTTTCTTTGGGCTCGACCTCTCTCTTTTTGCTTTCCCTTTGTTTTGTTTGTTTTTGTTTTTTTAGTTTTTTCTCTCTCTTTTTCTGGGTTCCTTTGTAATCTCTCTGTCTCCTCCTTTTTAAAACCCCTCTCCCTCTTAGATGTAGGATATCATTTGCTTGTGTTTCCCGAAACCTAGGGTATGAGTATCCTATTCTAGCTTGTGATTTGTAGATATCCTCGGGATATCTATAGATTTGTTTTATGTTTTTTCTCTGATTTGCTGTCTCTTTTCACTGTTGACATGATTCTTTGTATTCATAGGTTGCACGGCGACGTCAGAGGCGATCTGTGGCAGAAGCAACAACAATGGCGACGGCAACAGATGCACTGGAGTTAAAACCCTAAATTCCCTAAGTGATATGGACCGTTGGATGGGTCAAGATCCAAGGGTTGCAGTTGAGAGGCGCATGAAGCAGGGAAGGGAAACCCTAGTTGGGTTTTGGGCCAGGTCGGATCGACCATGGTCGGGTTGAGTGCTGAGTGGGCTTCGGGTCTCCTTCGGGTCGGGTTCCAGCTGTTTAGGTCAGCAACTTGGGTTGTATCCGGTTCTAACTGGGTTGAGCTTGTGGACTGCTGAATAATTGTAATTGGGTCTGGGGCTGACTTGTAATTCGAGCTTCGGGATTAGGCCTGCAAAATTGTAAGAGGTCATAATAATAATAATAATAATATATATTATTATTATTATTATTATTTTTGGTAGATCCGGACAAAAACGGGTGCCTACAATAATTATGAAAAACCTTGAAATATTTTGGAGTACAAGGTGCACTCACCTTAATCATTTGTAATCGTGCTTACCGACCTTAATTATGAAGTTCTTACCTTTTTCATCGCACGAATCTTTCACCCGACGCCTAATCAATCACCGAGAATCACCAACCTCTCTACCTTTCCTTATTATTTTGCTTTGGTTGCTTCTCTGATATTATGCTTCTTTAAATGTTGAGCTTTCTATTGTAGGTTGAAGCATCGCTTGCCAGGAAGAGTACAAGCCGTCTCCGCCGCTCACCGCCACTACTCAATTTCGACATGTTTGTTGTTGCCTAACGGATCATGTCACTGTTACGTGATTGTCGAGCTTTGATCACCAATTGATTTCACTATTCCGATGATGGGTTTGGCTCACAAAAGTAGTTCAGGTTGATGGGTGAAATCCGGGTTATATGGTCGGATGAATCAATGTATTTAAGGTTTCATATTTGTTTTCCAAATTGTTCTCTCCTGAAAAGGAATTCCAACTCTCTTCGGAAAATATCAACCCCAATACAAAGCTCTCATTTAATCTATTAAAAATAATAATAACTATAATATAATTAATATTTATTAATCAATCAAATACATCAAATCCAACATAATATCTCTAAAATCATCTAAAACTTGACTATATTTGAGTAATTCTATTCGATCGAATTCAGGTTTAGGAGATTGGAGCCTTACAATTAATAAATTATTTCTTAACTTAATTCGACTCAACCCAACGAATTTTAGATAGCTTATTGACGACAATTTAATTAATCGGTGTAGTGAAAATGTCAAGGTTTAACTTTTTTCCCCTTCCGATTCCAAGACTTTGCATTGATTTATTCGGAACGACTCGCGTCGCATATCTGGTTTTGGTGGGTGAGTTTTTCAGTAGGAATTTTCTACATACACAGAGACTCAAATTCAAGACATTAAGTAAGCGATATCAAACTGTTTACCACTTGAACCAATCAACCTCAGTTGGTTACACGACTTGTGAATGCTCTTTTAATTAATTACAAGACTTGTGAGTGATTTGAACATCTAATTCAATATATATATATATATATATATATTTATTATTTTTCTTTTCTCATGCTGAGATGCTGGTGATGGCAGCGTACCCGTTCAAGGAATTTAAACCATCTAATATTTGCATCCCGGAGCTGTTATTGTTTATTTATAAATATCAACAATCAAATTAATGATTTACCTTTGTTGTTAAAAAATTTATTTTTTTATAAAGATTACGAGTTTGAATACTAACAGCTGTAATAAGATAATTGAAGACTTATTAATAAATAGTTAAAAATATTTAAAATAAAAATTACTTTGTAATTACTGTTCCTATCCTCTCCTTCAATCCATCCCTACCAACACGTTTGACTTTTTTGGCTCAACTATTTGTTGGTAAAAGTCTCTTTCACTAGTAATGCCATCGCCTCGATCAGCAACACATCGACCTCTCATCATCGTCTCCATTTACCAATTTTTTTTCTCTTGGGTTTCAGCTTTTTTGTCAAAACACAAAGAAACATCCATCAGCTTTCCATGTATCTGGTAGCTATCAAGCTTCCATTCCTAGACTAAAGCCCACATCAAAGTTATTATGAAATTTCAGGATCTTACAGCTTTGAATTCGTATATTAAAGTTGCCATTGTTTAAAGTTACTACAACGTTTCTGAATCATGGTAAATTGGAAGAGACAACAACAGTGCTTCAATTGCAAAGGCTTTTGTGATATTGCTTACCTCTCATATTCATGAGAAATGAATCCTCGTGGGGTCGAATCTATGGAGTTTTCGAGACTTGAATTGACCTATCGACCCACCACTCTTAGGCTTTTGTCTTGGCTCCAGGGTAAGACAACTGCATAGCGACAAGGAAGCATATATATATATAGATATATATATGCGTGTGTGTGTGTGTGGAGGACGAGGACGGAACAAAATCAAATGTCAGGAGGGATTGACTATTTAAGTTTAAAATAATAAAGATTTATGATGTATTTCATGTAAAAATTTAAAGGGTAAAAGTCAAATTTTACTTAAATTTAAATTGATAAGGACTTAAAAGGCTATTAACCCAAAACTTTTGGGAGGGATACCACTCCTATGTAGCTTCGTCCCTAGATAGAATCGTCCTATATAATATAAAACTCTTTTTATTTTATACTTAATTAAGATTGTTGGATGAATGAAATAGATTGTTAAGATTAACGGTATGAAATAATTACTTTAAAATTTCTTTTACTTAAATATTATTTTCTAGGGATGGCAAACAAGCGAGTGGGTACGGATACCCCTTTCCCATTCTTCATACCCACTTAATATTTTCGTATCCATCATCTACCTAGCACCCACGAGTAAAATTTTTAAATCCATAATATTTGGTTACATTACATGTCATGTCCTATAAAATCTTAATATTTACAAAATAATTTTTAAAATTATACTTAAATTCATAATGGTCCAAATTTTATAAAGTAGATAGTTAGTAGACAGACAAATGTGGGGCGAGCGGTTGTCAGGTGTGTAAGGTCTTAAACCCATCATCTACCCATAACCCATGGCATGTATGACTTTTTACATCCACACACATTCATTACCCAATTAAACTTATATTTATCCTGTCCCAATTGATACGGATACAATGTGATATCCACGAAATTATACCTTATGCCGTGCCTATTATTTTCTGTTTACCCACTAAGAACACAATAGCTACGCTAATATCTTATTATGAGATGTTTTTTGAGGGTATACTTAATATAAGATTTATATTTAATACAATATATGAGATTATCATGTTGATCAAGAGAGCCTTAATTAAGAGGTCGATAACTGGGACTTAATATTAAGGGTAAACTATGAAGATAGTCCTCTATGTATAGGGTCTGATCGACTTTGGTCACCAATTTAAAAATTAAGGAAAAATGGTCCTTAACATTATCGATCCGTTCGATTTTAGTCCCTCAATCATTAATTTTCGCTAACCCCCTTTTGTTTAAGTCTCTAACAAGGACGAGGGACTAAAATTGAAAGGATCGATAATGTTAAAGACTGTAATCGAACGAATCGATAACGTTAGGGACTATTACCCTTAATTTTTAAACTAATAACCAAAGTCAGGCATACCAAAAACATAAGGGAGTATATGCATAGTTACCCTAATATTACCCGTGGCATATCTATAAATTTAAAAGTGGTTTAAAATTTCAATATTCTTTTTAAATGTGAATACATATTTCTTTATTTTTTACGATCTTCATAATAAAATAAATTTAATTTAATAATTTTTAAAAAATAATATATATAATTACTCCCTTAGATATCACGTGCATCCCCACTAAAATATAAGTAAATGAAATAGGATTTGGATTGGAACTTAACAAAAAAATTTAGTAATTATTTTTTTGGATAAAATGCACAAATGCTCCGCCGACTATAGGACACTATTTTATTGAGTTTATTGACTATTAAATGTTTTGAAATGGTCCCTTGACTATAGGATATTGCTTTGTTGAGTCTCTTAACTATTAAAAGTTACAAAATGAATATCCAAGTATTCATTATGTTCCAAACTAGTATTTTTCTGTTAAAAAAATTAACTAAAGTTTGAGTTGAATGTTAATCTATTGTCTGAGATATGATAATCGTTTGAGATTTTGAGATCAGATTTTATCATATCTCATACAATAGATTAACATCCAACTTAGATTGTCGTTCAATTTTTTAATAGGAAATGATAAATTTGGAACGTAATGAATAGTAGGGCGACCATGTGATAACTTTTAATAGTCAGAAATTCAACAAAGAAACACCCTATAGTGGAGGGTCTATTTTGTAACTTTTGATAATTAAGGGACTCAATAAAAAACACCATATAATCGGGGACTATTTGTTTACTTTACTCTTACTTTTTCATGTATATTTTACGTTTTTATAATACAATTATTTTTCTCACTATTCCATTTGTATCACTCCAAAAAAAATCTAAAACATATATTATTTTAATAATATTTGAGTAAAAAAGCTTAAAATAGTGCTCAATTTTTTTTTATTTTTACCACATTATCCAAACATATGCATTTTTTACAAATTACCCCAGAAATGAGTTGGTCTCATCCTCTTGTTTGTTGTTGTTTTTTACTGTATATGTATGAATAGAAAGAAGAAAAAAAAGAACATTTTACTGGTTGGGAGCCTCAAAGGTGAAGCCATAAAACAGTAAGGTAAAGTGAAAATTTCAAAGGGGTAATAAGTAAACCACAGCATCCGAGAAACAATATATTTTACTTTCTACGGTGAAACCTAGAGTAAGGAATTTCTAGTATGTGACTTGAAAAATATATAAAATAAAATACCATTTAAAATATAAAAATTATAATATAAACATGATTATACTTGTATAGAACTTCAACTATTTTTTATTTAAATTATTGATTATTATAATTATAATATAAATTTAATAGATAAAAAATAACATTTTATCCTTAAAACTTAATAAGTTTTCTTAATTTAGTAAATAATAATCCCTAAACTTGATTAAAAAAGTTAAGTTAATTTTAAGTTTAGATTTCGCCACACATTTTAATCATTAATAAATTATAAATTTAATAATTAAAGTGAAAAAACTATCAAATTTTGTGATCAATACGAACAGAAAGAAGCAAATTAAAAGTTCTACTCAAATTTAAAATTAATATAGAAAAAAGAAATTTAGAGACCAAATTTAAAAATAAATTATCTTATCAATTGCAGATTAAAAAAGGGGGGGTTTAAGTTGCATGCAAAATGGTAATTCCAGAGTTAAATTGGGGGCAGGGTGTAGGTATATTTGTCTCTGGTGATGGGTCATGCTTATTAAAGAGTACTTTATTGGCTTTAAGTACACGAATTTAAGTGCCAACAAATTGTCCTACTTTAAAATTACTTTATCTTGCTTTAGGGTTCTTCTTTTCATCTACTTTAGGGTAACTCCGAGTCAAGTTTGCTTTTCATAATCAGACAGTCTTTACCAAACAGCTTGTAATCTCGAGAAATGATTACGTACCGTATTCTTAATATATGATTTAAAAAAATATTATTGATTTTATTATTATTTAAATAATAAAATAAGTAAAAAATTATCGGAAACATTATTATTTATATCGGTTTTGTTATTATTGGACGTTTTATCGGTTTTGTTAACAAAACCGGTAAAACACTATCGATTTTGTTATAGTTGGATACTTTACCATAAATACTAAAAAATATTGATGTTTTAAGTAAAAATAATAATATTTTAAGTAATTTTTTACCAGTTTTATTATTTAAATAATAATAAAATCGTTAACACTTTTTTTAATTATATATTAATTATGTCGTAATGTAGAACTTCTGGTCATCCTCAACAGAAAGAAATAAAAAAAACGAAATAAACAAACAAAATCCTCTATAGTGTGTGTGAGAGAGGCTTTAAATGAAATGAAATAGGTAGCATTGACACTTTAATATTATGTCGTTTTATCTTTTGGGTTTCAGTGTCTCATATGGCAACTCCTCGGATACCCACAAAACTACTAAACCAGACAATAACCGGTAACCACTGCCTCCTTGTCTTTATAATTAGAGGTAGCCATAGTGATAAAATAAATTTCAATGTGATATTTTGATTTCAAATGAAAAATATTCGATAAACACGTGTTGTTAATATGATATTTTACGTATATTTTTACGTGTTGAGTAATAATTTTGTCATACGTTAGAACTATTCATTACCTTTAGATTATGTATCCCTTTCTCTTGATATAGGGAAATAATATTTATTTTTTATTTATTTATTAAAATGGCATCCAAACAATGTTGTTAGAATATTATTTTTTTTATAAAGATTCGTCGCATGAAAATTATTTTTTTATCGACGTAAAATTTTTTTGAACTATTTCTTTAATTTTGATGTCATTCATGATTAAACTAAAAGAAATGAGAATCATGAATCAAAATCTTAAAAAATATATGAATTTTATTTAAAAAGAAATAACATATATGTGGATAGATTTTATCTTCAATCACTCGATGAGTGCATATTTAAAAGGTTATATTTAAACATTTAAAAGAAGTCTTGTATAAACAATGTAAGATTTGAGAATATCATGACAAAAATTTATTGATTTTTAGACATCAAAAATAGTTCTTAAACCTGATCAGATTCATATAAGTATGACAATAAAAAACAATTGTTACCTCGGGATCTCAGTATCCAAAACAAATACTTTCAACTCTCACGTCCTTTAGATATATAAGCTTTTTTAAAGAGTTTAAATACAATCTTCTAAATACGCATTAATTAAGTGATTGAAGATAAGACATACACATGTGCTCGTGCGAATATGTGTGCTTGCACTATTTATTTTTAATAAAATTCGTACAGATTTTTAAAAGCTTTTGACATATTATTCTCATTTCTTTCATTTTGGTTACCACTGTAGGTGTGACCCAGTTGGCAAAGCAAGTGCTCTTGGGATTATGAGCTGGTCTCATGTCCTATGTTCGAACCGCGCTGGTTGGGAATCCTGGAAAAAAGCGGGGGGACAGAGTGATGGGTTCTTTGAGCCCCTCCGGAAGTTGCCTTGTAGGGTCGGGTTCTTTAGCCTGGCCTTGGGAGGTCCTACGTTATAAAAAAACGTCAACACTTGAGAGACCACCCAAAAACACTTGTTACGTTGATAAAAGTACATCTTATAAAATATGTTTTTCGAAAAGCGCTTCCCATGTAACGTGCCTCTATAAAATGATGTCATTCCCATTCATTTCTACCCTAATTCAAACTAAATACTAAAGGTTGGGTTTCACCTGCAATATTCAAACTAAGATGGTGGTGTATAATTAATGGGAATGTATCTACCATTACCAATTCATGTCCTACTGTATTAGTAATAGTATTTATCCTGGGACAAGTGAAAAAAAGTAGAACTCAAAAAGACATTCAACTTTGTTTATCAAGATGTACCTAAAAAAGTAAGTAAAGAGTTATTGCTTTAACTTTACAAGGTGTATATATTAATATTTATGCAGTTATGCATGTACTACACAACTCTATTAATTTATATATGCTTGAATTGTTTTTACTTTTCTGAAATTACCAAAATAAATAAATTACCCTCCAATTTTATTATCCAAAAAAATTCTGATATGCCATGAATATTAAGGGTAAACTATGCATTTAGTACTTAAACTATAAGTTTTAGTCCGTTTTAATACCTAAACTTTCAATGTTTTAAAATCATACCTATCATTTTCATTTTAGTACCCCGCCATTAAAAATTTAATGCGTTTAGTATATAAACTATTAGTTTTGGCCCGTTTTAGTACATAAACTTTCAATTTTTTCAAAACTTAACGTTAAATTTTGAACGGAGTACTAAAATGAAACAAAAACTAAAGTTTTTAGTACCCCACCATTAAAAACTTAATGTGTTTAGTACCTAAGCTATCAATTTTGATCCGTTTTAGTACCTAAACTTTCATTTTTTTTGAAACTTAACGTTAAATTTTGAACAGGGTACTAAAATGAAACAAAAAATGAAGTTTTTAACAGTGGGGACTAAAATGAAACAAAAACTAAATTTTAGGAATGATTTTGAAAAAATAAAAAAAATAAATACTAAAACGAGTCAAAACTTATAATTTAAATACTAAACATGTAATTTACTAAATCTTAAATGCATGTTTGTACAACTTGTAAGGTCAGAGTTCTTGTGGACGTTAAAGAAAAGTAATGATATTTGAGACTACCCAAAGGCATAAATATCATGAAAAAATAAGTACAGACATGGATTAGGAAGTATTGCCGAAACATAAGAAACAGTGTTAAGTAATTAATATATAATGCATATATAAAACTTCTATTAGATTCACATGATACATCACAACGAAATTCAAAAAATTATTATTATATTTACTTAATTTATCAATCTATAAATAATCATAATGATCGTACTATTAATACTCGTATTAAAAACCACTATGAATATCTTCAAGACTATAAAAAAGGATACAACTCTTATAACCTTTGTATTGTCTTCTTCATCCTCCATAATCAACTCTCATCTTTATTTAAACATCGAATGTGACTTTATGTGAACCGCAAACGACATACGAGATAAACTTTTTGTCATTAACAATTGACATAATGAGTTTGGACGAAAGAATCAATCGAGATCTCACCCAAAAAATCAAAACAACTATCTTCCTTCCTCAAAAAGCAAAATAGTTGTCTTCATCTCTAGCCAGCCCACTGAAGCAAGCTAGAGATGCTTTAGAAGAAAGGTGAGCAGTTCACCTCTTCTGGTTTAAACGGCTAATCGTGATTTCTGGTTTAAACGAAGAATTGTGATCAGTGAAAGAATGTCGTGGACTGTTGTCATTACTTATTACCAAGCAACAAAGAAGAGGAACTTTTTTACATGGGTCCATTGATTCTAGAGGTGAAAGAAAAGTCCTTTTTGGGTCTCATTCGAGGTACAAATATCTGACACGTGTTGTTTTTCGCGTCAAAATAATTCTTAATCCCAAAAAATATAAAGAAAATATAGCAAGTGAAAAGTAAGGGTCGATCCCACAGAAACTCTGTAGTTTCTGATTCAGTTATCTTCTTATTTTTAAACGTAGACTTTGGATAGGGATTAAATTTAAGGTAAAAAATAAATAAAAATAATAAAAATAAAAGTTGAGATAAGAATAAGATAAATAAGGGTTTGAGTTAATTAAAAATTGTTTGAAGATAAGATAGAGACAAAGTAGAAAAAATAATAAATAGAACAAAATAACAATTGGAGTTTGAAAAGAAGACTTATTGTAAAAAGTAGCCTCAGGCTTTCATCTTTGACTCAGTTTCCTCGGATCATCGAAATAGATTTTACTTCAAGATTCAGGTCGGTCACTTGTCTAGACAAATCCTTGTGACTATGCTTTGTATACCAAATAACCAAGTGCAATCTTTAATATCGGTTTGTGAATCGATCTAAGCAACAACAATGTTGTATCTAAAAACGTTGAGGCTCAAAAAGCTGCCGACTCGGATTATGTTATTTCAACAATAATTGGTTCTGATCTCAGTTTCCTCTTAGGAAACAATTTTGCTAAGTGTGTTCTTAGGAAGTTGATTGTGCTTTAATAAGCCGACCCTTCCTCACACACTAATCATAACAACATCCAGACCAACGTCGACCTTTTGATTTTGAAAATTGTTTTGATTTGAAAATAAGCCCAAAAAACTAAGAGAGATATCTGAAGCGATTTAATTGTCTTACAACTCTCATATTTGGAATTGAGTCATCGCTTTAGCCTTCGACTTAAAAGAAAATTAGCTAAGCATTACATATTTAAAATAAAAGTGAAAACAAAAAAAAAACTTTAAAAACAAAAAGAAAAAAAATATTTTTTTTTGAAAACTCAGGGCAAAGAAGAGAAGAATGATTCTGATATATCTGAGTTGTAGAGATTGTTTTTAGGCTTACCCTGAGAGGGCATTTACAGCCTTCAAAATCCTAAAAACAAGGAAAATAATTCTTAAAATAAAAAGATAAATCCTAAAGATAATTCATAAACTACTTAAACTAAAACTCTTAAAGATAAACATGGAATAATAATAAAAATAATCTTAAAGATAATTCTTGAATTAATTAAACTAAAATCCTAAAAAAGTTGGGATAATATTCAATTCGAACTTCAAATTGCGTGGTTGATCTATTCTCCTTCTAAAAAAGTTGACTGGATCTTCTGGAAGGTGCTGACATCATGCCACGTCAATGCGTCATGCCCAAAGTCATGCCCATTAATCCAGATTTGTTTCCGAAAATAAAAAAATTGCAAATTTTGCCTTTAGTGCATTTTCTAGAATCCAAGGTCATGTAAATAAAATGAATCAAAACAAATAAATCAGTCACGAAAACCTAAAACCCATGGGCAATTTAGACACAAAATATTAACTAAATAAATCACCTATCAATATCCCGACCGTAAGGTGATCAATGTCAGACCTAGGATGATAATAACGAGCAATAGGATCATCATAACTACTAGTTGATGGTTAATTTGTTTAGTTTGTATCGATACACTTATTACCAAGTAACGAAGAAGGGAGAGTTTTTCTACTAGAGTCCAATGATTCTAGTGGTGAAAGTAAAAGTTCTCTTTTTTTATGTTGTAGGATGACCAATGTTAAACCTAAGATCATGATAACGACCAATAAGATTACCATATCTGCAAGTAGATTGCTAGTTTGTTCAGTTTGTATAGATATGGCAATCAATCATCAGAGTTGATTATCAAAGTCTTTGATTAATGAATGATCATTTGTCTAAGGTGATTTTTGAGGTGGCATGTCATTTTAAAGGGCTTTAAGGGTTACGTTTAACTAGCGGTCTTTAAGGAGTTACAATGAGGGAAGGGCAAATGGTTACTTCAAATTTGAAAGTTTGTTTTTTCAAGGACAAATTTGAAAGTTAAAAGAGAGAAGAGAAGAGAAGAAAAAGGGTGAAATTTTATTCTAGCAATGATTACAGCCATCTTGAAAGTGACAAATCTTGCTTCCTTCACCTTACGGAAAGCTACCCTATTAGACAAATGCTTAATTAATCAACCAATGCTTGTAGCATGGCTTACAATGTCTGGTTGTATATATATGCAATATGGGAAATCATGCAAATTTAGGGTGTAATGTGAATAGATAATGAGAGTTTGTTTTGATGGTGGAAGTAAAATCGTAAATTAAACTGAGATAGATTATAAATTATTTGAATTTGATTTAAATAAATAATACTCGATTCGAGTTAAATTCGAATTTTGACTCAAATTCTCTCCAACTCTTTATAGGCAAAGACTTGGCTTCCGTTCAACATTAACTGCAACTGCTGAAGGTGGGGTTCAATGAAACAACAAATCAAAGAAAAGGAAAAAGAAAAACTTTCTTTTGTTCTTTTTTTTCCTTTTAAAAAAGGTGACTTGAAGCTTTAAAAACTTAAAAGAAAGGTGATTGCAGAAAGCAATAGCAAAAGCTTTATCTTCTTCTTCTTCATGTTCCCTCCTCCCCTTCTCTCTCTAAATAACCCTTCCTTTTTTTCCCTTTTATTCTCCCTTTTTCTATCCATTTTCCTTTGTATTAATCAGTAAAGCTGAATTCCCCCTCCATGTTTCAAAAAGATTGATTGTTTAATTTGTTTTCACTTCAACTTACAGTACACTAACCAAGGCTCAAAGAAATTGCAACATGTTGGATAACACTACTGTTCCAGTGTTTCGATCTTCTTCCTCTGATCATCTCAATGGGGTCACTCAGAAAAGAAAAAGAAGGCCTGCTGGTACCCCAGGTAAAAAAGAAAAACAAAAGCAGACCCTATTTTTTTCTCTTCTTAACTCAATTGTTTTTTCCTTTACTTTTATGTTTGTGAATGTAGATCCGGATGCAGAGGTGGTTGCTTTATCACCAAAAACGCTGCTGGAATCAGACAGGTATGTGTGTGACATCTGCAACCAAGGGTTCCAAAGAGACCAGAACCTTCAAATGCACAGGAGAAGGCACAAGGTTCCATGGAAGCTGCTGAAAAGGGAAGAAACACGAGAGGTGAAGAAGAGGGTTTACGTTTGCCCAGAGCCGAGCTGTTTGCACCATGAGCCTTGCCATGCCTTGGGAGATCTGGTTGGCATCAAGAAACATTTCAGGAGGAAGCACAGCAATCAGAAGAGATGGGTTTGCCAAAAATGCGCCAAAGGTTACGCGGTTCAGTCTGATTACAAGGCTCATCTCAAGATTTGTGGCACCCGTGGCCATTCTTGTGACTGTGGTCGAGTTTTTTCCAGGTCAGTTTCTGAAACAACAACAACAAAACTCATATATATATAGTTATCTCTTTCGAATCATTTTTTTGGTCTTTTGTTGTTTCAGGGTGGAGAGTTTCATTGAACACCACGATGCTTGCATCGGTCGCGCACTAGGTGTTCAACCCGAATTGCAGGCGCTGCACCGGGGCTGTTCATATCGAACCGGTTCAAGCACTAGTCCTTCAAGCGATACACACTTCGGCATGGACGTGCCTGCTAATATCTTGCACAGCAATGCATCTACTTATGAACACCGAAACAACCTTGAGCATCAACTTCTACCGTCATCGACTCCTCAGTCGCCGCCCAATTCCAACGAGAATTGCGCGACTTCTTTGAAGCTTTCGATAGGGTCGAGTGAAGCCAACAAGCTTAGTTTAGATACATTTAGTGAAAAGAATGCCAGTGAGCAGCTAAAGTTGGCCATGGCAGAGAATAGCTTCGTCGAAAAGGCTAGACTCGAAGCGAAGAAGCTGATTCAAATGGCCGAGCTTGAGTTTGTAAGTGCTAGAAGGATAAGGCAACAAGCCCAAGGTGAACTCGACAAGGCTCAAGTCTTGAAAAATAAAGCAACGAAGAAGATAAGTGCTACTGTCATACAAATCACTTGTCAAGCTTGCAAGCACCAATTTCAAACATCAACAGCTGCGGTTCCAGCCAATGAGACCTCACTTGCTATGAGTTACATGTCGTCGGGCACAACGGAAGGGGAAGTAGAGTGGCGGCAAGTCAATCATACAACAGAAATGATCGATTCTTAACCATTAAAATCTCTTTGCTTTGATCTACATGTTCTGGCAAATTTCGCTACTTGATTTAATACATCTTCATTTGTTAAATAGAAAGTAGATGATACAATTAATGTAATGTAGTGAAGCGCAACAACATCTATGTTATAGATTCCGATATGAAAAAGGAAAAAAGTGTTTTTTTTTGGGATTCGAGTAACCGCCTCCGAAGGTATATGTCTCTGTTAGAGTTTGACTTGAATTCAAAGTGTCACAAGTTAATTAATATATAAATATTGGAAAAGTAAGAAAATCAATTTGATTAAAAGTAGAAAATTTTATTCAAGTAGATTTCTGCTTTATTTAGTTTTTCTTTGTAATCAAGTATCTATCCCTATAAATAGATACTAATGGTCAGAGTTAGAAACCAAATTTTTTTCTTTCACCAAAATCCTCTTGTATTTTTTTCCTTCATATTAGTAAAATTCTTCTCTTTCGCCT
The DNA here is from genome assembly GCF_006381635.1 of Hibiscus syriacus. NCBI lineage: Eukaryota > Viridiplantae > Streptophyta > Magnoliopsida > Malvales > Malvaceae > Hibiscus > Hibiscus syriacus. The sequence continues at coordinate 137,636 of NW_024062533.1, read as the reverse complement.
GTGGTTTTTCCCTTTTGGGTTTTCCACGTAAATCTTGTTGTTCTTTGTTTTTCCTTTTCGATCGTGTTTATGTGTTTGCCGATAATTATCGTTCTGATATTATAACAAACTAGTATCAAAACTTCGGGTTCAAGATTATGGCAACAGTGAAGTATGATATTCCGCTTTTGGATCAAAACACCAGGTTCTCACTATGGCATGTAAAGATTCGAGATGTTCTTGCACAGTTAGATCTCGACAATGCAATAGAAGGATTTGATGAGAAGCCGAAAACATAATGGACGAATTAGGAAAAATGAAAGGATTGTAAATCTCTTTCTGAGATTCGTTTACACTTATCAAATCAAATTTTACAGGATGTGTTGAAAGAAAAAACAGCTGCATCTTTGTTAGCGAAATTGGAGCAACTATGCATGCATAAATCATTGACCAGCAAGTTGCACCTAAAGCATCGTCTTTATTCACTCAAGTTGGCAGAAGGTTCGTATCTTAAATAGCACCTGACCGCATTCAAGGAAACTGTCTGTAATCTAGAGAATTTAGAAGTGAAGTATGATTAAGAAAACTTAGGATTGATCCTCTTATGTTCTCTGCCTCCTTCCTACTTGTCTTTCAGAGAGATATAATCTTGTACAATCATGAAACACTCACTCTTGAAGAAGTTTACAATAGCCTGCACTCGTTTGACAAGATGAAATATCTTGTATTTAGTTCCAAGCCCCAGGCAGATGGTCTCGTGATGCATGAATCAACTAGCTCAGACAGTGGGAGAAAAGGTGAGTGTTCTTTTGATAATATTGGAAGGGGTATATCAAAATCTTCTAACCAAGGTAAAACTTGTCACTATTGTAAAAAGAAAGATCATGTTAAATCGAAGTGTTACAAGTTGCAAAATAAAATCAAAAGAGAAGTTGAAGTTGAAGAGTAGAACTCTAGGAAATCTGGTTAGGTCGGTATAGTAGAGGAGTACTATGATGGAGAACTCCTAGTTGCGGCTAACGACAACTTTATAACAAGTGATGAGTGGATACTTGACTCTTGTAGTAGTTTTCATATGAGTCTTAATCGTGACTGGTTTGCGACGTATGAAGTTGTATCTACAGATGATGTATTTTTGGAAAATAATGTCTCTTGTAAAGTCGCAGGTATTGGCACAATCAATATTAAGATGTTCGATGGGATTGTTCAAACACTTGGTAATATGAGACATGTTTCAGATTTGAGTAAAAATCTAATTTTGTTAGGTACTCTAGATTCAAAAGGGTACAAATTCTCCAGTGAAGGTGGAGCTATGAAAATTTGCAAGGACTCTTTTTTGTTGTGTTGAAAGGGCAGAGAAAGACTACCAAGTTTTATGTTCTACAGAGTTCAACAGTTTTAGATAATGCAGTTGGTGTTTCATCCACCGTATCAAATAATGTTGTTGAACAAAATAATCGTGGTTAGAACGGTTATGTGAAGCAGAAAAGAGTTCAATTTCGTGAACATAATGAATTTGAAGATAGAACTATCATTGATGATCTGGATCGTGTTGTGCATGATATTGCTCGTGGTGAAACATTTGTGAGCGAAGTTGGCACTTATGATAACCATGTCGATGTGAAGACTAAATCCAATCCTAGAAAAAGCTTGGATTCGGTTGGTGTCCATTATTGAATCTTACCCCTTTGAGGGGTGTTTTCGAAGAGGTGGATAACTTGTTCGTTGAAGTGAAGAATTGTTTTTGTTAAGTTTGGGTGTCACATCGAATTTGGGTGTTTTGTCTCGAAATCTTTGCACTTTCAGTATTCGTGTCAAGGTGGATATTTGTTAGAGTGTGACTCGAATTCAAAGTGACACAAATTAATTAATATATAAATATTGGGAAAGTAAAAAACTTTATTAAAGTAGATTTTTAGTTTATTTAGTTTTCCTTTGTAATCAAGTATTTTTCTATATAAATAGATATTAATGGTCAGGGTTAGAAATCAAGTTATTTTCTTTCAACAAAATCATCTTGTATTTTCTTCCTTCATATTAGTAAAATTCTTCTCCTCTGCCTGTGGTTTTTTTCTTTTGGGTTTTCCACGTAAATCCTAGTGTTCTTCGTTTTTTCCTTTTCGATTGTGTTTATTTGTTTGCCGATAATCATGGTTCCGAAATCATAACAGTCTCTACAAGATATTAATAGTTATTTGTGTTGAAGCGTAAAGTTGTATCCTTTTTCTGATCTTTTATGGTCAGTTGAAATGCAATTACATGATTTTCTTTTTGTCTTGATGGGTTTTACTCATGTTTCAAGAAAAGCAAGGAAAAGGAATAAGAGAAGAAAGTATACCGAAAATGGGTTATTGCTTGTAAGAATTTAGGCATAGTTGTAGTAGCTATCTATGTGTGTAAATGAATATGAAACTGTCATTGGGTTGGAATATGTCGGGGGACCATGAAAATAGGAATAACCATTCGAACACAAATTCAATGTTCGGATTAGAAAGAAAAGGTATGTCATTTTCATTGCATGTGTGTCCTTTTGAATGCTTGTATTATAAAAAAGCACCATGTTTTTCAGAGCCATGGTTGAAATGTTTGGAGGCAGGCAGTAGTCATTCTCAAACATAAAACAACCTTCACTTTATCAGAGAAATTACAACAGGTTGCAGACACACCTACCCCTCTTCATCACCATTGTTTTGCAATAATTTAAATAAGGCTTAATATAAAAATAACTGTAGAAACCTATACAATTTTTTTCATTTAACTGCTTAAACTATTTTTCAATCAATTTAGATGCGATCAATCGTGACTTTCAGTCTTTGATCGTTTCAAAAGGTTAGAGGGGAGAAGAACACGAGGAAAGGGGCAGGAGAGGTAGAAATATTTTTATTTTTAATTTTTTAAAAATATATTCTCAAAATGACTAGAAAGTGACATGTGTCATTTAACAGAGTTTTTAACGGCGGTTAATGCTCATGCACCTAAAATGGTAACGGAGAAAACTTTAGGCACCTATTTTAACGAAAAATTCTTTAGGCACCAAATTTTATTTCGGTATATAGTTTAGACACTTATTTTTATATTAAACCTAAAATTTTAAAATTTTATATTTTTTAAAAAAATAAAATTTCCAAAATCACCTCAGTTTGACATGTGTCACTTAACGACGAAATTTAATGTTGTTAGGGTCGATGCACTAAAAGTGTAACGTTGAAAACATTAGGCACTGAAATTAACCGAAAAAAGTTTAGGCACCTAAGTGGGAAAATCGGTATAGTTTGAGCACTTATTTTTGTATTAATCCTTTAAATAACTAAAATCTATAGGTTTATTTTTTGGGGGATAATCTATGTATTTAGTCACCTAATTATTTTATTTTAAAAGCATACCTAACGTTATATTTCTGTTTCATTTTAATCAACCGTAGTTAAAAAATTAACAGTGATGATGATGTGTCACCATAAGATAATGTCACGTCATCATTGAAAAAATAAAAATAAAAAATATAATGTCAATAGTTTTGTTAATTTTTTAACAACAACTGACTAAAATCGAACCACATAAATAGATAGATGACAAATTACATAGTTTACCGATTATTTTTTTTTAACTATCACAATTTTTAATAGTCTGAAAAATTATTCAATTTTTAATAGTCTGAAAAATTATTCAATTTGACAACATATCTCCTGCAGGAACAGAACCACGTAATGTTTTGGAGGGGTTATTGTCCCTTCAATTTTTTGTCAAATGACACTTTAGATCCCTATTACTTTTATTGATCAAACTAAGCTTTGTCCCCTCTGGTTTTTAGGTTTAAATCCTTATTGGTACATGTTCTTTTGAAGTTAAACAAATTAACGCTTCTCGACATTTAATCCTGATTTTGTCTCTACCTACAAACATAATTATTCAAACTCAAATCCTCTACGAAAAATATCTATCCCAAGTTGAGCCAAAACCAAAAGGTTTCCATTCTCTCATCCTTTTTCCTTTGGTTTGTTGGTTTGACAGGACCACATGCAGCTCTCTTTCCCCACCTTTGAATGCAGCTTCCTTTTTTGTCCTTTAGACAGCCAATGCCAAATGAATGGCACTTACGTTAATCGCAAGTGCCTTAGGTTTTGTCAGAAGCCCTTTTCCCTTGTAGTAATCCAATGAAAAAAAGGTGAAAATACATGTATTTATACATATAATATAGTATTCACAAAAGTTGGTTTGTCTTATAAGCTCTCTCACATGGTGAGGAGATGGAAAATGCCCTACTTTTAGAATTAAGGATTCATTTTATATACCCACCATGCGAGATGACTATCCAGCTCAGTTGATAGAGCACAAGGTTCTTAATCTTGAGGTCGTGGGATCGAGTCTTACGGAGAACATTTCATAATTTGGAAGTTTTCTACGGAAACTGCTCTCAACCTGATGTTGGGGGCAGCTTACTATCTTGGCTCCCCCTTATCCCATTATATATGGGAACAAGAGACAACCATTTTTTATATACCCACCATGCACATGCACGTGCACACTTTCACACAATACTAATCCCTATTTAATTAAAAACATTAATTATATGATCATTTGCAATTGGAAACGTTATATTTTATTATCTAAATAATTATACACAATCAATTATAATACACCATGAGATCAATAAATGAAATATACTAAGAACTAATCATTATAATACCGTGAAGATCAAGTTTTTTTTTAATTGATAATTGAACTCATCAAGTGGTCATAATGGTAAAAGAGAAAGTTATTCTTTCTACTAGGGATGGCAAAAAATCCGAACCCGACGGGGAAAATCGAAAACTGAATTAAGTAGGGACGGGGAAAAACCGTTTATGCTAAACGAGGACGGGGAAAAACTATTTATGTTAAAGGGGAACGGGGACGGGTTTGGTAATTCCTGCCCCGATTACCCGGCCCGATAAATATTAAAAATAATTATTATTATATATATATATATATATAATATTAATAAATTTAATTTAAATTTAAAAATATATATAATATTTATCTATTTAATTTAAATATATATACTCGGCCCGATACCCGTTTAAATAACCGTTTATGCTAAACGGTAGGGGTGTGAAAAATTACCCGACCCGGTTGACCCGACCCGCCGACCCGGATCTAAAAAAACCGGGTAATTCTCTAAAAAAAATTACCCGGCCGGGTCGGGTACCCGGCCCGACATTTCCCGGGTCGGGCCCGGGTCAAAAAATCTAGTTTTTCCGGGTACCCGGTTACCCGAGTACCCGGTTAGTTTTTATTTTTTTTATTTTTTATATAATATATAAAATATAATGAATTATTTATATTATGGATTATTATATTTTGTATTTCGAACTTTTAAATTTTATGTTCGGATATTAGAGTATGTAATTCGAAGTTTTGAATATTTAAATTTGTGTATATATTTTTTTAAATTAATAATTTGAAAATAAAAAATTAAAACCCGGGTATCGGGTATTCGATTCCCGGGTACCCGTAAAATCCGGGTACCCGATTACCGGGTACCCGTAACATCCGGGTCGGGACACGGGCCGAGAAATCGTCGACCCGGAAGTTCTGGGTACCCGGAAATCGGGTACCCGAAAATTCGGGTACCCGGATTTGCACACCCCTACTAAACGGGGATACACGTTTCCCCGCGGTTTTCCCCGATTACCCGATGGGGATCTCCGTTTAAATCCCCGCGGTTTTTTAAGCCGGGACGGGTACGGATTTTTTAAACGAGGACGGGAGGATCAAAACCCGGCCCGTTGTCATCCCTACTTTCTACAGGTCTAGAGTTTAAGTAATTGGATGTGTATGCATTGTTAATAGATTAAGAAAATTTTAAATTTGTACTACCTTATAATCATCACGTACTAATAAAAGATAGTTAATTATTTAATACACTTAACTCGTTATAATTCATTGCAATTTGTATAATATACTTTATTTTTTTTCTAAAAAGGAAATTAATTATATAATTGCATTTACCATATCAGTTGGTTAGAAATTTGCTTATTTTTATTTCTTCTCCTTTTAATTTAGTAATAATAAGAATCCTTAAAGATAAGCATGCAAAGTTTACATATCCCGACGTATAAATGTCAAAATTTGGTTACACTAAGTGAGGGTTGGTGTGATATAGACTCAGATGAACTTAATTTCGGAACCCATCAAACGATTTCAATTAAAAAAGAGTATTGTTCTCTCTAGTGATATTAGATCTCTGAACCCATTAAATGATTTTAATAGTAAACCAATCGTAAACAAGAGTTGTTCTCTCTAAAAATATTAGATTTAAACAACTACGTCCACAGAATATATATACATATTATTTTGAAGTGCCACGAAAGAATGTCAATTTCTCAATCTCACCAAAACCATAGGTGTTTATGACTTCTCCACCAGGAAGCTTAATGAAATCTTTTCTTTTGCAAAAATCCCTCCGGTCAGGGACGGATAAAGGAACGTCAATAGTGTTCATATTTCGTGAAAATTTTAAATTTTTATATAATTTAAATATTTTTTATATTTTCTATTGATGATATAATTTTATGCTTTTGAATTTTGTAACTTCTCATCCCCTAAATTCCACTCAATATAACTTTCTAAAAATCTACTTAGTAACATAAAATCATATGTTTATTCCTAGTACCGGCAGTCAACCAGGTGAGCATCCGAAATCTGTTACTCAAGTCAAGCATATAGATACGAGCATAATGCCTCCATAAACTATATATTAAATTTTAAATTAATCAAATTGTTACAAAATGATTTTCACAACATTATAAATAGTCATAAATAATAATATCGATCTGTATTATAAGTTTAAAAACCTTATTTAACGATATCAAATTTTATTTTTATTAAATTTATAATTAATTTTTATGATATAAAAACATTTTATATTTCAAATAATAAAAATAACTTAAAAAGGCAATATAAGAATTATTAAATATTTTGTTTACTTAGAAAATAATTTTTTTAAAAATATCAAAAACTCCTAAAAGAATACTATTTGTCAAAATACAGTTCAAAATATTAAACAATAAACAGAACCTACTGAACCGTCCACCCAAAAAAAAAAACCCGATCTCATTGGTTGGATTTTGTAGTGTATAGAAAAAGACCAAGAAAGATAATTTCACCTGGTAAAGATGTATAAAAATAACAGAGCATTCTACACACATCAGTATCATGTCATGATTACCATACATCCATAATATTAATATAAACACGTGATGCCTAAATGTTCTCCAGTTGCAATGCATGCCATACCAGCAACATGCCAGATTAAGTCAAAGCATGAATGCATGCAACCCGAATTTGCCATAACCAACAATTAAGGCACCTCTTCCAGCTAATAGCTAACAAAATTCATAGAATTCTCTATGACAGAGTTGATGGAAGCTGGCAAGGAGAACTTAACCTGATTACTCGCACTTGATTGACTTATATGTGACGGACAAAGAATAGCGAGGCACGGAAACCCACTGTACCGAGCATGAGGAAGAATCCATAGCAGATGCAGGCCATGTAACCGAAGAAGAATGAGGTTTGCATAAATCCCGACATATCTGATCTTGCATAGTAATAATACAAGCAGTATTCATCAATAGATTTTCCTTTATAGAAAACATGAACTTGCCAACTATATAGCCAATTACTTTCGACAGTTCTTAAATTACTCGCAGTATTCATCAAAAGATATGTAGTAAAGCTCAATGTAGATCGCACTGAATGGAAGAAATCCAGCCATTGCCATCTGAGGAATGGAACTCCAGTACCAAGGCAGTGGTGGAATCTCTCGAGGATACTTGGTGGTACGGCAAGGAGCTTGGAACTCAGCCTTCCTATTTCTGCCAGCAATGCCGCCCTGAACAAGCAAAGGAGATGTCACTAATGTCCATATAAGGACTATTAATACCAGAAGGCAGTGCAGCGGTTGCACTGTATGCAATAGCAATCGTGTTATGGAAGCAGAATGTGAGAAACAAGGGCCCGCAGAAAAGGCAGCCGGTTAATAACAGATTCCTAACCTGTCAATCCGATAAATCAAATAAACAAATTGTTGCACTTGCTTCAAAAGAAATACAGTAACATCTAATACTAGCAGACAAAATCCTTATAGACGTACCCAATTCTTTCCTTCAAGCTGAAAGAAGAAAGAAGTAGCTACGTATCCTGCAATTCCTGAAGTAAGTGCATAGATGACCACCGGGGCAGTAAACAGAGCACCTCGGTTGTATGGATAAAAGACACCAACCAATGCAAGCATAAAAATGAATACCATTCTGGTAGACATAAAAAGTTCACAAAGTGAATAGAATGAACTATCAATAATTGACATATAGACCATGATGAAATAAGTGTAGTTTCACAAATCAGAAAGAAACATAAACACAGAATAAATGGGATCCTTACAAGGCAAACAGTTGTGTTCCAGATCCAAGAGCAGCAGCAAACAAAGATTTGTACTTTGGGAACCGGAAGACATCTCCGTGAATATACTTCCATCCAGTCTCTTCTTGATCATAAGCTGCTGCTTCATCTTGACCATACCTTTCATGACAAATTAAATATTTACAGCAATCAAACCAAAATGGAAGGAGTAAAAATATGAGAATTTATAAACAAATATATCAACAGATCTCACTTAATGAAATCATTCTTCAAGACCCGCATGAGAATCGTTGCAAGGAAACCAGTTAACATGAGAACTGTCACGCAAGAGTTGATGATCGAAACCCAATGAATCTCCAAATGATGCGGCAAAGAAGAAGACATGGAGTACTTATCCATCCTCTTCTCAAAAGGAGTATCAGTTTCCTTCCATTTCACATTATACATAAACTCAGCTTCAACTTCCTTATCCTCAGTCAAATCTAAGAGAGAATGAGGATCCATCCTCGCACTAATCTCAATAACGCGATCCTTGTTACAAAGAACATTGAACTAGATATGCTTGTAAAGGAAATACTTGTACTCATTGGGATCAGTTTTTCCTTCCTTGTCAACTTTGCCAATAACCACCTTAGCTATCCACACTAAAGATTTTTAAAAATTCACTAATTTGTATCAACCTTCGAGGACAAGGTGTAATCTTACAACTCTCTCAAGAATTATACCTTAAATTCTTGATACATTCTTTAAAGAGAAAATTACAAATTTGTAAACTTAGATAAACCTCACTAGTAAATTGTTTACACAATCAATAACAAATAAGAACATTTGACAAGTAAAACAAATAAGTATAAAGTGTAATTTGAAAGCATAAATGAATATTAAAGAATACTGACTTTGATTTTGGCTTAATGTAATTGCTTTTTATTTTCTCTTTGATCTCATGTATTCACATATGACTTGGAATCGTGTTTTTATAGACATTCATTCAATTCTAGTCGTTTGGGTTGTTGTGGGAGTTAATAGAGCCGTTGAGATGAAATTTCTCGCAATAAATGTTGCCCAAAAGCCTTGAGTACATGTACTCGTACTTGGAGTATCGATACTACTTGCATTAAATATAAAAAATCTAACTGTTGGGATAGGGGAGTATCAATACTCCAACTTGAGTATCGATATCGGTATCGATACTAGTACAATATCGATACCAAAATAGGCTACTGTAAATTTTGTTTGCCAAAAAACATATAAGGACTATTTATTTTTAGGCCATTAGTATCGGTACCAGTATCGGTACCACATGAACAGTATTAGTACTATTCTTGTAGTATCGGTACTACAAGGTTAAAAATTAATTTTTGACTCGATTAAAATCTGAAACCCTTTGTAAAAAGTTTTAAAAATTATTTATAGTATGACTTGAATTTTCAAATGAGTAAGGAGTAAAAATGGAGTTTTTGATCTTAAAAAGAATTTTCATATTCGAACAGTTGAATCAAATATAAACTTAAAACCCAAATCGAAAATAATTTAATTTAAAAAAAATATATATTATTTTTTGGTATATCAAAATATCAAAGAATGGTTCAAAAATCTCTCCCTTTTTTATATAACAAAACCTTTGAAAATTTTTAATATTTTCTTGAAAATAAATACTCTCCCTTACTATAACATTTTCTCTCTTTTTATTAAATCAAAAAACTTAAACTAGATATAAATACATGCTTTGAAGATCAAATTTTCCAAAAAAAAAATTAATTAACATAAATAATATCCTTAAACAATAAACATAGTCATAATAAAAAAATAATCATGTCTCAAATATCAAATATCATAAACCATGATAATCGTCCAAATATCATAAATATCCAAACTACAGCATCCAAAATGTAACCCCCTCAGATCGATACAGATAGCCCGATCTGATCTGGAGTGTCACATTAGGGCCACCGGAGCGACCCACCGAAAAAAATAGCGGAAAATTTAAAACTTTTCTTAAAACATGTAAACTCATAAAATCATTTATGAGTACAAAATAAAATTTATTAGTATTCGAAATAAAACAGATTTTCAGACTCATATATAAAACAAAATACAATTACATGCCCCCTAAATTTATCAATTTTGGACTAAATTGAATTAGTATAAACTATTGAGCTATATATATAAAAAATATATTGAAATGTGGGGAAAATATCACATTCTTACCTTAAATGGAGGATTAAAGTTGAGATTTTCCCGCCTCTCCTCTAGAAACCCCCAAAACTACGTAGTGTCACAAACTAACTTCATCTCTCACATGCCAATTTCATTTCATTTCAAAGCTTGATTTCACCCACTAATATAGATTCAGCAGCACCCTTATTGAACTTCATCACAACATCCTTCAAACATTTCCATCCACCAACATGAAATTCAACAGATGCTCAAAGTATCCTGCAATTTCGCATGCTCAAAGTATCCTTTGGTGGATACTGGCCGAAAATGAAAGCTGGAAGCAATGGGTTCCAAACAATGTCATTATCATTAATCTAATCCACCCAACAACTTGTCCACTTTTACCTACTCTATCCTCATCAATTTGTTTAATAATATAAAGATATGATAAAATAATTATTTGCCAACCAACTTCATATCATTTTACATATTTAAACTTAAAGAAATCTAACCCCATATTGGGGTGTGACAATTCTCCCCTCCTTAAAAAGATTTCGTCCTAGAAATTCATTCATGTCACATAATTGCATAAATAAATCCTCCATCAGTTCTTTCATATCTTTAAGTAGCTTTTTCAAAAGTACGGATCCTCCACTAATCCTTAACCAGCTGAGCATATATTCGTATCTTAACTTTTCCTCATTTCAATAAAAGAATCCGAAAAAAATTTCCTTGAGTGATCAATTTAGTCTTTGTCATGAGAATAGGCTCATAGAACAGTAGCATAACCCAATTTCATTTCCGGAGTCGAGTTAGAGTTTCGCAAATGAGTAACTCTCACATGGCTCGTGAGGTACTTTACAGCGTTTAGACAGATGTTACTAGTATTCCTTTTTGTACAAGTATAACCTTAACGGATAGAAACTTCGGTTTACACGTTACAGATAGGGACTCAGTATGATTACAGTTTAGGGGCATGTACTGATCAAACATATTTTGACATTCGACCGACCAATCTATCTTGAAAATTTTTGACTCAAACCATAGCTCTGATACCACTAAATGTAACCCCCTCATACCGATGCTGATAGTCTGATCCGATCTGGAGTGTCACATTAGGGCCACCGGAGCGATCCACTGAAAAAAATAGCGGAAAATTTAAAACTTTTCTTAAAACATGTAAACTCATAAAATCATTTATGAGTACAAAATAAAATTTATCAGTATTCAAAATAAAATCGATTTTATCAGTATTCGAAATAAAATAGATTTTCAGACTCATATAAAACAAAATACAATTACATGCCCCCTAATCACATGTACCATACTCTGCGAACAACACCGAAAGAACTCCCTTTACTGAAGTCGATAACTGTACTGGTACAATTCTTTTAACTTAAAATGGTGAGTAATAGAGTCAATGCACTAAAAGTGTAACGTTGAAAACATTAGGCATTTAAATTGACCGAAAAAAGTTTAGGTAGCTAAATGGAAAAATCGGTATAGTTTGAGCACTTATTTTTGTGTTAATCCTTTAAATAACTAAAATCTATAGGTTTATTTTTTGGGGGGTAATCTATGTATTTAGTCACCTAATTATTTTATTTTAAAAGTATACCTAACGTTATATTTCTGTTTCATTTTGATCAACCGTAGTTAAAAAATTAACAGTAATGATGATGTGTCACCATAAGATAATGTCACGTCATCATTGAAAAAATAAAAATAAAAAGTATAATGTCAATAGTTTTGTTAATTTTTTTAACAAACAACTAAAATCGAACCACATAAATAGATAGATGACAAATTACATAGTTTACCGATTATTATTTTTAACTATCACAATTTTTAATAGTCTGAAAAATTATTCAACTTGACAACATATCTCCTGCAGGAACAGAACCACGTAATGTTTTGGAGGGGTTATTGTCCCTTCAATTTTTTGTCAAATGACACTTTAGATCCCTATTACTTTTATTGATCAAACTAAGCTTTGTCCCCTCTGGTTTTTAGGTTTAAATCCTTATTGGTACATTTTCTTTTGAAGTTAAACAAATTAACTCTTCTCGACATTTAATCCTGATTTTGTCTCTACCTACAAACATAATTATTCAAACTCAAATCCTCTACGAAAAATATATATCCCAAGTTGAGCCAAAACCAAAAGGTTTCCATTCTCTCATCCTTTTTCCTTTGGTTTGTTGGTTTGACAGGACCACATGCAGCTCTCTTTCCCCACCTTTGAATGCAGCTTCCTTTTTTGTCCTTTAGACAGCCAATGCCAAATGAATAGCACTTACGTTAATCGCAATTGCCTTAGGTTTTGTCATAAGCCCTTTTCCCTTGTAGTAATCCAATGAAAAAAAGGTGAAAATACATGTATTTATACATATAATATAGTATTCACAAAAGTTGGTTTGTCTTATAAGCTCTCTCACATGGTGAGGAGATGGAAAATGCCCTACTTTTAGAATTAAGGATTCATTTTATATACCCACCATGCGAGATGACTATCCAGCTCAGTTGATAGAGTACAAGGTTCTTAACCTTGAGGTCGTGGGATCGAGTCATACGGAGAGCATTTCATAATTTGGAAGTTTTCTACGGAAACTGCTCTCAACCTGGTGTTGGAGGCAGCTTACTATCTTAGCTCCCCCTTACCCCATTATATATGGGAACAAGGGACAACCATTTTTTATATACCCACCATGCACATGCACGTGCACACTTTCACACAATACTAATCCCTATTTAATTAAAAACATTAATTATATGATCATTTGCAATGGAAACGTTATATTTTATTATCTAAATAATTATACACAATCAATTATAATACACCATGAGATCAATAAATGAAATATACTAAGAACTAATCATTATAATACCATGAAGATCAAGTTTTTTTTTAATTGATAATTGAACTCATCAAGTGGTCATAATAGTAAAAGAGAAAGTTATTCTTTCTACTAGGGATGGCAAAAAATCCGAACCCGACGGGAAAAATCGAAAACTGAATTAAACGGGGACGGGGAAAAACCGTTTATGCTAAACGGGGATGGGGAAAAACCATTTATGTTAAACGGGGACGGGGAAAAACTGTTTATGCTAAACGGGGATGGGGAAAAACCATTTATGTTAAACGGGGACGGGGACGGGTTTGGTAATTCCCGCCCCGATTACCCGGCCCGATAAATATTAAAAATAATTATATATATATATATATATATATATATATATATATATATATATTAATAAATTTAAATTAAATTAAAAATATATATATAATAGTTATATATTTAATTTAAATATATATACTCGGCCCGATACCCGTTTAAATAACTGTTTATGCTAAACGGGGATACCCGTTTCCCCGCGGTTTTCCCTGATTACCCGATGGGGATCCCCGTTTAAATTCCCGCGGTTTTTTAAGCCGGGACGGGTACGGGTTTTTTAAACGAGGACGGGGATCAAAACGCGGCCCGTTGTCATCCCTACTTTCTACAGGTCTAGAGTTTAAGTAATTGGATGTGTATGCATTGTTAATAGATTAAGAAAATTTTAAATTTGTACTACCTTATAATCATCAAGTACTAATAAAAGATAGTTAATTATTTAATACACTTAACTCGTTATAATTCATTGCAATTTGTATAATATACTTTATTTTTTTTCTAAAAAGGAAATTAATTATATAATTGCGTTTACCATATCAGTTGGTTAGAAATTTGCTTATTTTTATTTCTTCTCCTTTTAATTTAGTAATAATAAGAATCCTTAAAGATAAGCATGCAAAGTTTACATATCCCGACGTATAAATGTCAAAATTTGGTTACACTAAGTGAGGGTTGGTGTGATATAAACTCAGATGAACTTAATCTCTTAACCCATCAAACGATCTCAATTAAAAAGGAGTATTGTTCTCTCTAATGATATTAGATCTCTGAACCCATTAAATAATTTTAATAGTAAACCAATCGTAAACAAGGGTTGTTCTCTCTAAAAATATTAGATTTAAACAATTACATCCACAGAATATATATACATATTATTTTGAAGTGCCACGAAAGAATGTCAATTTCTCAATCTCACCAAAACCATAGGTGTTTATGACTTCTCCACCAGGAAGCTTAATGAAATCCTTTCTTTTGCAAAAATCCCTCCGGTCAGGGACGGATAAAGGAACGTCAATAGTGTTCATATTTCGTGAAAATTTTAAATTTTTATATAATTTAAATATTTTTTATATTTTCTATTGATGATATAATTTTATGCTTTCGAATTTTGTAACTTCTTATCCCCTAAATTCCACTCAATATAACTTTCTAAAAATCTACTTAGTAACATAAAATCATATGTTTATTCCTAGTACCGGCAGTCAACCATGTGAGCATCCGAAATCTGTTACTCAAGTCAAGCATATAGATACGAGCATAATGCCTCCAAAAACTATATATTAAATTTTAAATTAATAAAATTGTTACAAAATGATTTTCACAACATTATAAATAGTCATAAATAATAATATCGATCTGTATTATAAGTTTAAAAACCTTATTTAACGATATCAAATTTTATTTTTATTAAATTTATAATTAATTTTTATGATATAAAAACATTTTATATTTCAAATAATAAAAATAACTTAAAAAGGCAATATAAGAATTATTAAATATTTTATTTACTTAGAAAATAATTTTTTTCAAAATATCAAAAACTCCTAAAAGAAGACTATTTGTCAAAATACAGTTCAAAATATTAAACAATAAACAGAACCTACTGAACCGTCCACCCAAAAAAAAACCCGATCTCATTGGTTGGATTTTGTAGTGTATAGAAAAAGACCAAGAAAGATAATTTCACCTGGTAAAGATGTATAAAAATAACAGAGCATTCTACACACATCAGTCTCATGTCATGATTACCATACATCCATAATATTAATATAAACACGTGATGCCTAAATGTTCTCCAGTTGCAATGCATGCCATACCAGCAACATGCCAGATTAAGTCAAAGCATGCATGCATGCAACCCGAATTTGCCATAACCAACAATTAAGGCACCTCTTCCAGCTAATAGCTAACAAAATTCATAGAATTCTCTATGACAGAGTTGATGGAAGCTGGCAAGGAGAACTTAACCTGATTACTCGCACTTGATTGACTTATATGTGACGGACAAAGAATAGCGAGGCACGGAAACCCACTGTACCGAGCATGAGGAAGAATCCATAGCAGATGCAGGCCATGTAACCGAAGAAGAATGAGGTTTGCATAAATCCCGATATATCTGATCTTGCATAGTAATAATACAAGCAGTATTCATCAATAGATTTTCCTTTATAGAAAACATGAACTTGCCAACTATATAGCCAATTACTTTCGACAGTTCTTAAATTACTCGCAGTATTCATCAAAAGATATGTAGTAAAGCTCAATGTAGATCGCACTGAATGGAAGAAATCCAGCCATTGACATCTGAGGAATGGAACTCCAGTACCAAGGCAGTGGTGGAATCTCTCGAGGATACTTGGTGGTACGGCATGGAGCTTGGAACTCAGCCTTCCTATTTCTGCCAGCAATGCCGCCCTGAACAAGCAAAGGAGATGTCACTAATGTCCATATAAGGACTATTAATACCAGAAGGCAGTGCAGCGGTTGCACTGTATGCAATAGCAATCGTGTTATGGAAGCATAATGTGAGAAACAAGGGCCCGCAGAAAAGGCAGCCGGTTAATAACAGATTCCTAACCTGTCAATCCGATAAATCAAATAAACAAATTGTTGCACTTGCTTCAAAAGAAACACAGTAACATCTAATACTAGCAGACAAAATCCTTATAGACGTACCCAATTCTTTCCTTCAAGCTGAAAGAAGAAAGAAGTAGCTACGTATCCTGCAATTCCTGAAGTAAGTGCATAGATGACCACCAGGGCAGTAAACAGAGCACCTCGGTTGTATGGATAAAAGACACCAACCAATGCAAGCATAAAAATGAATACCATTCTGGTAGACATAAAAAGTTCACAAAGTGAATAGAATGAACTATCAATAATTGACATATAGACCATGATGAAATAAGTGTAGTTTCACAAATCAGAAAGAAACATAAACACAGAATAAATGGGATCCTTACAAGGCAAACAGTTGTGTTCCAGATCCAAGAGCAGCAGCAAACAAAGATTTGTACTTTGGGAACCGGAAGACATCTCCGTGAATATACTTCCATCCAGTCTCTTCTTGATCATAAGCTGCTGCTTCATCTTGACCATACCTTTCATGACAAATTAAATATTTACAGCAATCAAACCAAAATGGAAGGAGTAAAAATATGAGAATTTATAAACAAATATATCAACAGATCTCACTTAATGAAATCATTCTTCAAGACCCGCATGAGAATCGTTGCAAGGAAACCAGTTAACATGAGAACTGTCACGCAAGAGTTGATGATCGAAACCCAATG
Organism: Hibiscus syriacus; assembly: GCF_006381635.1. Classification (NCBI taxonomy): domain Eukaryota; kingdom Viridiplantae; phylum Streptophyta; class Magnoliopsida; order Malvales; family Malvaceae; genus Hibiscus; species Hibiscus syriacus. The sequence continues at coordinate 120,631 of NW_024062533.1, read as the reverse complement.
AATCTCCAAATGATGCGGCAAAGAAGAAGACATGGAGTACTTATCCATCCTCTTCTCAAAAGGAGTATCAGTTTCCTTCCATTTCACATTATACATAAACTCAGCTTCAACTTCCTTATCCTCAGTCAAATCTAAGAGAGAATGAGGATCCATCCTCGCACTAATCTCAATAACGCGATCCTTGTTACAAAGAACATTGAACTAGATATGCTTGTAAAGGAAATACTTGTACTCATTGGGATCAGTTTTTCCTTCCTTGTCAACTTTGCCAATAACCACCTTAGCTATCCACACTAAAGATTTTTAAAAATTCACTAATTTTTATCAACCTTCGAGGACAAGGTGTAATCTTACAACTCTCTCAAGAATTATACCTTAAATTCTTGATACATTCTTTAAAGAGAAAATTACAAATTTGCAAACTTAGAGAAACCTCACTAGTAAATTGTTTACACAATCAATAACAAATAAGAACATTTGACAAGTAAAACAAATAAGTATAAAGTGTAATTTGAAATCAAAAATGAATATTAAAGAATACTGACTTTGATTTTGGCTTAATGTAATTGCTTTTTATTTTCTCTTTGATCTCCTGTATTCACATATGACTTGGAATCGTGTTTTTATAGACATTCATTCAATTCTAGTCGTTTGGGTTGTTGTGGGAGTTAATAGAGCCGTTGAGATGAAATTTCTCGCAATAAATGTTGCCCAAAAGCCTTGAGTACATGTACTCGTACTTGGAGTATCGGTACTACTTGCATTAAATATAAAAAATCTAATTGTTGGGATAGGGGAGTATCAATACTCCAACTTGAGTATCGATATCGATATCGATACTAGTACAATATCGATACCAAAATAGGCTACTGTAATTTTTGTTTGCCAAAAAACATATAGGGACTATTTATTTTTAGGCCATTAGTATCGGTACCAGTATCGGTACCACATGAACAGTATTAGTACTATTCTTGCAGTATCGGTACTACAAGGTTAAAAATTAATTTTTGACTCGATTAAAATCTGAAACCCTTTGTAAAAATTTTTGAAAATTATTTATAGTATGACTTGAATTTTCAAATGAGTAAGGAGTAAAAATGGAGTTTTTGATATTAAAAAGAATTTTCATATTCGAACAGTTAAATCAAATATAAACTTAAAACCCAAATCGAAAATAATCTTAATTTTAAAAATATATATATATATATTATTTTTTGGTATATCAAAATATCAAAGAATTGTTCAAAAATCTCTCCATTTTTTATATAACAAAACCTTTGAAATTTTTTAATATTTTCTTGAAAATAAATACTCTCCCTTACTATAACATTTTCTCTCTTTTTATTAAATCAAAAAACTTAAACTAGATATAAATACATGCTTTGAAGATCAAATTTTCCAAAAAAAAAAATTAATTAACATAAATAATATCCTTAAACAATAAGCATAGTCATAATAAAAAATAATCATATCTCAAATATCAAATATCATAAACCATGATAATCGTCCAAATAGCATAAATATCCAAACTACAGCATCCAAAATGTAACCCCCTCAGACCGATACAGACAGCCCGATCCGATCTGGAGTGTCACATTAGGGCCACCGGAGCGACCCACCGAAAAAAATAGCGGAAAATTTAAAACTTTTCTTAAAACATGTAAACTCATAAAATCATTTATGAGTACAAAATAAAATTTATCAGTATTCGAAATAAAACAGATTTTCAGACTCATATATAAAACAAAATACAATTACATGCCCCCTAATCACATGTATCATACTCCGCGAACAATACCGAAAGAACTCCCTTTACTGAAGTCGATAAATGTACTGGTACAATTCTTTTAACCTGAAATGGTGAGTAATAGAGTGAGCTTCGGAAAGCTCAGTAATACAGAACTACCACATGATGCTACATGACATGCAGATAAATGGGAAACCATAATTTCCTTATTGAATCAGACGTATACCAGTGGCCGGAATAATATGGGGTTCCATTAGAAGTTCATCGAGTAAAAGCCACGAATATCTCAGTTCATAGGAAACATTCCATAGTATCACGTTTTTAGGAGATCGAATATGATGTCTAGTGTATTCCAATCAAAACTAGTGAAAAGATATAAATCTTTTTAAAATCATAGTGGAACCCTCCAACCAACTCAGTAATGTAGTTCCCCAGAACTGCGTTTGTAGGGCTTACCCTAAGCACACAGCAAAGGGAGCCAACCTAAGGATATACCTTGGGGCCTATGGGCCTACCCAAGGGTATCTTTAGGTCCGTAAGGCCAGCTAGATCAGGGTTGTGCCTCCATACTCCATAATCATATCCATATAAAAATCCAGTAGAAAACAATTTTAGCCATAAATCGTAATACCTGGACTGTTATCCAGTCATATGTCATAATCATAATAATGAAATAAACTGTATAACTGATTTCCACCTGTACACCATAAGTAGTTCCATGATTAACCCAAGGGAGTGCCTTGGGGCCTGAGAGCCTACCCAAGGATCACCTTAGGTCTGTAAGAAATTTTTAGCTTGATCAGAGCTGTATCTCCAGTCTACCCATATAATATCCCAATAAAACAGTTCCATAAGTAACCAATATATTTCATGGTCCATAAATCAATAACAATTCATAGTTTTCTATGAAAACCGTAACCAGTTATCACATACCATGTTGTCATGGTTCATAAACCAGTAAATCAATAATTTTATTAAAACTCATTTCAAAACATATAAAACAGTTGTGTAGTACATGTGGAACACACTAGAGTATCCAAGTATTTTCTAGAGGCATTTTATAATTATCAGTATGGATAACATGAAGCTTGTGCAATTTGATTGGATTACAGGAACAAGGTTCCATTGGAGAGGATTGATTACTAACCGATCTAATCCGACACTTAAAGTTGATACTTAGAATCCCACTATATTTTCATGTACATCAGGAAAGCGATCACGAATGTCTGAAGTGATTTGCTAACAAAGGAGGAATGAAGATTCAAGATATTTACAATCCATGTTGATCGATCAATTTATCGAACTATTCGAACTGAACAACTCTCAGAACTAATGCATGTCGACCCGTCAATTTATTGCCTTATCAGGCAGGGTATTCACTATTGAGTACTAAAAATTCTTATTCATAAATCATCTTCGTAATCATTACTAAATAGATCTTCCCATGGTCTTTATTTCATTTCCATATTTCAATGATATCAAGAAATACAGACGTACTTGATTAATGGTCCATGACCCATAAAGACAATTTATCATATAAGTTCAATAGTGTTCCTAGACTCATCCAAATCATTTATTTAATCATCAGTCATTGAGGTAACTTAATTCATTCAGCAATCAATTCTATCCCGGTTACTTCAGAGTTTTCTAGAGTAATTCAGATGTTTCTGAATTTCAGATACATATAGTATTTCCATTCAATTCAATTTAGTCATATAATAATGTCAATATGGTATTCGTGGTTGATTTATCTCACGAATACCCACTTCTTAGTACCGAATGCGCTCTAGAGTTGAGATGGGCCAATTGCTTCCATAATTGTCATCAATCCAAACTTGAGAAGACGAATACGCATTCAAGTGATATTTATGCCATTCAAGTATTAATATAACTTTAGGGTTAATCTACTCATTTAAATTATGTTCCATTATTTTTAAGGGTAGTACAACATCTATGTTTATTTGAATTCCTTAATTAACCCAAGACATTTACTTAGTCTAGGCCATAAAGGCATTTTGGGCATTTTGATGCTCAATATTTTCCATTCATTTCAAATCTTGAGGATATTCATTTATTCCTGGGCTTGGTGATATTCTTAAGTTATTTCCATTATAGGGGTATTTTGGTCATTTTGCAGATCCAATGCATTTCAATATGTCCCTTCCGTCTGATCTTATTATTTAATTCATACTTATCGTCTATTCCATTCCCTTCGAACAATTCTGACAGAAGAGCACCCTTGATAAATTTATTCTTCAAGTATTTACTCATAACTCGGAGATTTCCAAGTTAAAAGTCCTTTCAGATATTACTGACGAATTATCAGAAATTTTCCATACAAAAGTAGGATCTCAATAATTAAATCTGTAATTTATCTGTTTAAAATACAAATTCTCAGGTTACTTTCTCATTCAGCGTCAACTTGGACTATTTTTACCACTATAGGGCATTTTCGTAATTTCTTAACCAGAAAATTTCAGTATTAACTCTTAACAAAAATAACTATAATTTAGAGATCCTATGGTTAATCGTTTTCCCGAACATTTTTTTAATCTTGAAATGATTCCTTAACAGACTTCTAATATCTTGCATAAACCCTCTTAGGGTTAAAACCAATTATCCAAATTTCATAAGTAAAACTAGCATTTCTTATGCCCGTCAGTAGTTTCATCAGATCAATATATCTTTTCAGAGTTATCAATAAACTTCCAGGGACAATTCTTATCATTTTTCAACATAAGGGTATTTTCATAATTTTACCAAACTGGCGTTTTCTCAATTTTCCATCCAAGTACCTATAACATTTAATCCTTTGATGATATAAATTATAAGTTACAAAATCAGACTGATTCATTTATCACAAAATCACAAAACTTAGTTTAATACCAACTATCCTCTAATTTCTTATATTAGTCATCTGAACCATATTCTGTTACTGCATTTTTACCGTATTTGGATTGAGTGTAGAAACTAATTAACTACACAAATAAAACCAAACCTTATCTTATTCATGCATTTACCAATATCAACATATTCCATAAAGCATAAAGAGGTAGTAAAGTATTACCTTACATTTTCGAGCTATATTACTCGATTGTTTAAACCCCATACGATCGCCATCGAACTTGAATCCAATTAATTTTTCCCTCGCCATAAAGATAACTTATTAGAACTAATTAATAAATGAGGATCTTAATCATTAAAAAATCAAGGAATTAAGATTGAATGAATACTTAATTTATCAATTTTGGACTAAATTGAATTAGTATAAACTATTGACCTATATATATAAAAATATATTGAAATATGAGGAAAAGATCACATTCTTACCTTAAATGGAGGACTAAAGTTGAGATTTTCCCGCCTCCCCTCTAGAAACCCCCAAAACTACGTAGTGTCACCAACTAACTTCATTTCTCACATGCCAATTTCATTTCATTTCAAAGCTTGATTTCACCTACTAATATAGATTCAACAGCACCCTTATTGAACTTCATCACAACATCCTTCAAACATTTCCATCCACCAACATGAAATTCAACAGATGCTCAAAATATCCTGCAATTTCGCAAGCTCGTCCACGAACTCGCATGGTAATAAATCTGACCTTGTTGACGATAATTGTCCAAGCTTAATAAAAGTAGGACCGAGTTACAATCCACGCTCATTTAGCCATGAGGTTGTCTTCCTTCTCCTATTTTTCTGCTTATCCTCGGTGAAGCCCCCTGCATTTGCCCATTTGGCATTGTCCAATAGAACTCGTACACGTAAGGAAATAACAAAGGACCAAACATCTATAGTCTTTTGCAAGGTACTGTAATTTTCGTTAGCCCAACTGAAATTTTCATCCGAAGACATAACCTTTAACTCCTCTAATGGTGGAAGTTCTTTAGATACTCACGATATAGGCTTCTGTACAAGGGATGGACTGATGTTTCTCCTAACTATGCTAGCACCATTTATAACCTACTTTACACCATTTATCTTCCCCACTTTCCTAGTAGCAGGAGCCTTTCTTTTTACTACCTCACTCGCTGACACCATTTTAACAGCTCACCCATTGACTCCTACTTTTGGGACTGGTTCAGTTTGTTGCATTTTCACTTGAAACCTAAATGATTTATTTTCCATAGGAAGATTACGTATTTGCCTCTCCAACTTAGCAAACTGATTTGAAATCGAGCTCGAAAAACTGAGAGTACCTATAGTTCTTCCTTGGTTCACCACTTTAAAATTGTAAGAATAACCATTGTGCAATGCCAGTATTGCTGCCATTTAAGTGGAATCATAAGGTTACCTGCTCTTTTTTTTATGGATATTTTAGTTCCCTAGACAATGACTTCCATATTTGTTTTATTATATGAATGAAAATTGTTGTTGGGAAATGACAAAGCAAATAATTTCTTTAATTAATTTCTACCTTTGGTGGATACTGGCCGAAAATGAAAGCTGGAAGCAATGGGTTCCAAACAATGTCATTATCATTAATCTAATCCACCCAACAACTTGTCCACTTTTACCTACTCTATCCTCATCAATTTGTTTAATAATATAAAGATATGATAAAATAATTATTTTCCAACCAACTTCATATCATTTCACATATTTAAACTTAAAGAAATCTAACCCCATATTGGGGTATGACAATTCTCCCCTCCTTAAAAAGATTTCGTCCTAGAAATTCATTCATGTCACATAATTGCATAAATGAATCCTCCATCAGTTCTTTCATATCTTTAATTAGCTTTTTCAAAAGTACGGATCCTCCACTAATCCTTAACCAGCTGAGCATATATCTGTATCTTAACTTTTCCTCATTTCAATAAAAGAATCCGAAAAAAAATTCCTTGAGTGATCAATTTAGTCTTTGTCATGAGAATAGGCTCATAGAACAGTAGCATAGCCCAATTTCATTTCCGGAGTCGAGTTAGAGTTTCGCAAATGAGTAACTCTCACATGGCTCGTGAGGTACTTTACAGCGTTTAGACAGATGTTACTAGTATTCCTTTTTGTACAAGTATAGCCTTAACGGATAGAAACTTCGGTTTACTCGTTACAGATAGGGACTCAGCCCTGGAGTTCTGACTCAGAGAGGTATGATTGCAGTTTAGGGGCATGTACTGATCAAACATATTTTGACATTCGACCGACCAATCTATCTTGAAAATTTTTTACTCAAACCATAGCTCTGATACCACTAAATGTAACCCTCTTAGACCGATGCGGATAGTCTGATCCGATCTGGAGTGTCACATTAGGGCCACCGAAGCGACCCACTGAAAAAAATAGTGGAAAATTTAAAACTTTTCTTAAAACATGTAAACTCATAAAATCATTTATGAGTACAAAATAAAATTTATCAGTGTTCGAAATAAAATCGATTTTATCAGTATTCGAAATAAAATAGATTTTCAGACTCATATAAAACAAAATACAATTACATGCCCTCTAATCACATGTATCATACTCTACGAACAACACCGAAAGAACTCCCTTTACTGAAGTCGATAACTGCACTGGTACAATTCTTTTAACCTAAAATGGTGAGTAATAGAGTGAGCTTCAGAAAGCTCAGTAATACAGAACTACCAGATGATGCTACATGACATGCAGATAAATGGGAAACCATAATTTCCTTATTGAATCAGACGTATACCAGTGGGCAGAATAATCTGGGGTTCCATTAGAAGTTCATCGAGTAAAAGCCATGAATATCTCAGTTCATAGGAAACATTTCATAGTATCACATTTTTAGGAGATCGAATAGGATGTCTAGTGTGTTCCAATCAAAACTAGTGAAAAGATATAAATCTTTTTAAAATCATAGTGGAACCCGTCAACCAACTCAGTAATGCAGTTCCCCAGAACTGCGTCTGTAGGGCTTACCCTAAGCACACAGCAAAGAGAGCCAACCTAAGGATATACCTTGGGGCCCATGGGCCTACCCAAGGGTATCTTTAGGTCTGTAAGGCCAACTGGATCAGGGTTGTGCCTCCATACTCCAGAATCATATCCATATAAAAATCCAGTAGAAATCAGTTTTAGCCATAAATCGTAATACCTGGACCGTTATCCAGTCATATGTCATAATCATAATAATGAAATAAACCATATAACTGATTTCCACCTGTACACCATAAGTAGTTCCATGATTAACCCAAGGGAGTGCCTTGGGGCCTGAGAGCCTACCCAAGGATCACCTTAGGTCCGTAAGAAATTTCCATCTTGATCAGAGCTGTATCTCCAGTATACCCATATAATATCCCAATAAAACAGTTCCATAAGTAACCAGTATACTTCATGGTCCATAAATCAATAACAATTCATAGTTTTCGATGAAAACCATAACCAGTTATCACATACCATGTTGCCATGGTTCATAAACCAGTAAATTAATAATTTTGTTAAAACTCATTTCAAAACATATAAAACAGTTATGTAGTACATGTGGAACACACTAGAGTATCCAAGTATTTTTCAGAGGCATTTTATAGATATCAATATGGATAACATGAAGCTTGTGCAATTTGATCGAATTACAGGAACAAGGTATCATTGGAGATGATTGATTACTAATTGATCTAATCGGACACTTAAAGTTGATACTTAGAATCCCACTATATTTTTATGTGCATCAGGAAAGCGATCACGAATGTATGAAGTGATTTGCTAACAAAGGAGGAACGGAGATTCAAAATATTTACAATCCATGTTGATCGATCAATTTATCAAACTATTCGAACTGAACAACTCTCATAACTAATGCATGTCGACCCGTCAATTTATTGCCTTATCAGGGTATTCACTCTTGAGTACTAAAAATTCTTATTCATAAATCATCTTCGTAATCATTACTAAATAGATCTTCCCATGGTCTTTATTTCATTTCCATGTTTCAATAATATCAAGAAATACAGACGTACTTGATTAATGGTCCATGACCCATAAAGACAATTCATCAAATAAGTTCAATAGTGTTTCTAAACACATCCAAATCACTTATTTAATCATCAGTCATTGAGGTAACTTAATTCATTCAGCAATCAATTCTATCCCCGTTACTTCAGAGTTTTCTAGAGTAATTCAGATGTTTCTGAATTTCAAATACATATAGTATTTCCATTCAATTTAATTTAGTCATATAATAATGTTAATATGGTATTCGTGGTTGATTTGTCTCACGAATATCCACTTCTTAGTACCGAATACGCTCTAGAGTTGATCTGGGCCAATTACTTCCATAATTGTCATCAATCCAAACTTGAGAAGACGAACACGCATTCAAGTGATATTTATGCCATTCAAGTATTAACATAACTTTAGGGTTTATCTACTCACTTAAATTATGTTCCATTACTTTTAAGGGTAGTACAACACCTATGTTTATTTGAATTCCTTAATTAACCTAAGACATTTACTTAGTCTATGCCATAAAGGCATTTTGGTAATTTTGATGCTCAATATTTTTCCATTCATTTCAAATCTTGAGGATATTCATTTATTCATGGGCTTGGTGATATTCTTAAGTTATTTCCATTACAGGGGTATTTTGGTCATTTTATAGATCCAATGCATTTCAATATGTCCCTTCTGTCCGATCTTATTATTTAATTCAGACTTATCGTCTATTCCATTCCCTTCGAACAATTCTAATTGAAGAGCACCCTTGATAAATTTATTCTTCAAGTATTTACTCATAACTCGGAGATTTCCAAGTTAAAAGTCCTTTCAGATATTACTGACGAATTATCAAAAATTTTCCATACAAAAGCAGGATCTCAACAATTAAATCTGTAATTTATCTGTTTAAAATACAAATTCTCAGGTTACTTTCTCATTCAACGTCAACTTGGACTATTTTTACCACTCAATGGCATTTTCGTAATTTCTTAACCAGAAAATTTTGGTATTAACTCTTAACAAAAATAACTATAATTTAGAGATCCTATGGTTAATCGCTTTCCCGAACATTTTTTTAATCTTGAAATGATTCCTTAACAGACTTCTAGTATATTGCATAAAACCTCTTAGGGTTAAAACCGGTTATCCAAATTTCATAAGTAAAACTAGCATTTCTTATGTCCATCAGTAGTTTCATCAGATCAATATATCTTTTCAGAGTTATCAATCAACTTTCAGGGACAATTCTTGTCATTTTTCAACATAAGGTATTTTCATAATTTTACCAAACTGGCGTTTTCTCAATTTTCCATCCAAGTACCTATAACATTTAATCCTTTGATGATATAAATTATAAGTTACAAAATCAAACCGATTCATTTATCACAAAACTTAGTTTAATACCAACTATCCTCCAATTTCTTATATTAGTCATCTGAACCATATTTTGTTACTGCATTTTTACCGTATTCGGATCGAGTGTAGAAACTAATTAACTACACAAATAAAACCAAACCTTATATTATTCATGCATTTACCAATATCAACATATTTCATAAAGCATAAAGAGGTAGTAAAGTATTACCTTGCATTTTCGATCTACATTACTCGATTGTTTAAACCTCATCTGGTCGCCATCGAACTTGAATCCAATTAATTTTTCCCTCGCCATAAAGATAACTTATTAGAACTAATTAATAAATGAGGGTCTTAATTGTTAAAAAATCAAGGACTTAAGATTGAATGAATACTTAATTTATCAATTTTGGACTAAATTGAATTAGTATAAACTATTGAGCTATATATATAAAAATATATTGAAATGTGGGGAAAAGATCACATTCTTACCTTAAATGGAGGACTAAAGTTGAGATTTTCCCGCCTCCCCTCTAGAAACCCCCAAAATTACATAGTATCACCAACTAACTTCATCTCTCACATGTCAATTTCTTTTCATTTCAAAGCTTGATTTCACCCACTAATATAGATTCAACAGCACCCTTATTGAACTTCACCACAACATCCTTCAAACATTTCCATTCACCAACACAAAATCCAACAGATGCTCAAAATATCCTGCAATTTCGCAAGCTCGTCCACGAACTCGCATGGATATAAATCTGACCTTGTTGATGATAACTGTCCAAGCTTAATAAAAGTAGGACCGAGTTGCAATACACGCTCATTTAGCCATGAGGTTGTCTTCCTTCTCCTATTTTTCTGCTTATCCTCGGTGAAGCCCCCTGCATATGCCCATTTGGCATTATCCAATAGAACTCGTACATGTAAAGAAATAACAAAAGACCAAACATCTATAGTCCTTTGCAAGATACTGTAATTTTCGTTGGCCCAACTGAAATTTTCATCCGAAGACAGAACCTTTAACTCCTCTAATGGTGGAAGTTCTTTAGATACTCACGATATAGGCTTATGTACAAGGGATAGACTGATGTTTCTCCTAACTATGCTAGCACCATTTATAACCTACTTTACACCATTTACCTTCCACACTTTCCCAGTAGCAAGAGCCTTTCTTTTTACTACCTCACTCGCTGACACCATTTTAACAGCTCGCCCATTGACTCCTACTTTTGGGACTGGTTCAGTTTGTTGCATTTTCACTTGAAACCTGAATGATTTATCTGCCATAGGAAGATTACGTATTTGCCTCTCCGACTTAGCAAACTGATTTGAAATCGAGCTCGAAAAACTGAGAGTACCTATAGTTCTTCCTTGGTTCACCACTTCAAAATTGTAAGAATAACCATTGTGTGATGCCATTATTGCTGCCATTATTGCTGCCATTTAAGTGGAATCATAAGGTTACATGCTCTTTTTTTATGGATATTTTAGTTCCCTAGATAATGACTTCCATATTTTTTTTATTATCTGAATGAAAATTGTTGTTGGAAAATGACAAAGCAAATAATTTCTTTAATTGATTTCCAGCTTTGGTGGATACTGGCCGAAAATGAAAGCTGGAAGCAATGGGTTCCAGACAATTTCATTATCATTAATCTAATCCACCCAACAACTTGTCCACTTTTACCTACTCTATCCTCATCAATTTGTTTAATAATATAAAGATATGATAAAATAATTATTTATCAACCAACTTAATATCATTTCATATATTTAAACTTAAAGAAATCTAACCCCATATTGGGGTGTGACAATCCAAGTGCACATAAAATCAAAATCCAAAACCAAAGTATGAAAACCATCCAAAAACTTAAAATCATCCAAATATTCAAACCCGAAAAGATTAAAGTACGAAAAACAATAAAAGCATAAGTCTAACAAAGTCGCCAACAACATAAGTGCAGTCAAGAATCCGAGGGAAAAGGAGGAAGAGCGATATCTGAGGATGAGGTACGGAAAGACAAAAAGTCACAAGCAAGAGCCTTAACTCTACTCAACATCTTGTCGATCATATCCATCAAAGTGTTTAACCGAGCGTGATAGTCGTGTCTCAAGTCCATATACATCGACTATAAGGTACGCTGTTGGGATGATATTGTTGCGGAAGACGGCTATCGGATAGAGCAAAATTGCAACCGATAATTTGAGAAAATAATAATGAAAATAAAAAAGACACAAATTTTACGTGGAAAACCCCTAAATAATATAGGGTAAAAACCATGGGCAACGGTAGAAGAATTTCACTATGAGAAAATAGGAATTACAACTTCTCTCGATCGACCAAGGAGAAAACAATGATAATTCTCTCTTGATAAAAATGAGAAAATAACTCTCAAGAAACTCTCTAAATTCTCTCTAGTATTGGAAGAAAGCTAGAATGCTTTGGGATGGTTTTGAAGCTAAATGAGCTAGGGTATTTATAGTTGAAGCCTAAGGACTAATTTGTAAATACCCTAAAGTTTAGTGACTAAATTGAATTATCCCATTTTATATTTTCAACAAAAGGGGCCATGCACCTTTCGGTGCATTAATTTATGCACCTTTCGGTGCTAGTCAACAATCTCCCACTTGAAGATTTGATTGGAATAATCATATCTTCACATCATTCTTTCTACCTTGTAACTTCATGTTGCTTATGTCTCTGACAGGCCACAAGAGGATCGGCACCAGGTAAATTTATCAGCGTTGATCGGCTTTGTCATGAAAGCTGCTATATTGTCTTTGGTATGGATCTTCTTCATATCTATTGTTCCTTCTTCAACCTTTTCACGAATGAAATGGTACTGAACTCGTATGTGCTTTGTCCTTGAATGAAATGTTGGATTCCTTGCTAGATGCAAGGCGCTTTGACTGTCAAAAACAGATAGACATACTCTTGATTGTGCCCAAGCTCCTCCAATAGCATCTTCAACCAAATTGCTTCTTTACTGGCTTGTGTAGCTGCTACATATTCTGCTTCTATTATTGACGTAGCCACAACTGACTGCAATTTTGAAAACCAGCTTACAGCTCCACCAGTAATTTTGAACACATATCCTGTAGTAGATTTGCTTTTATCCAAATCCCCTGCATAGTCAGAATCTCCATACCCATTGATTAGTAAATTTGATCATCCATAATATAATGCAACATTTAAGGTCCCTTTGATGTATCTAAGGATCTTCTTTACTGTATTCCAATGCTCTTTGCCTGGATTCGCCATGTACCGGCCAACTAATCTCACTGCTTGTGTAATGTCTGGTATTGTGCATATCATAGCGAACATTAAACTTCCCACTGCTGATGCATACAGTACTCGAGACATCTCTATCCTCTCTTCATCACTTCTAGGACTCATACTGGAGGATAATTTGAAGTTAATAGGAAGAGGGTAGAAATTAGCTTACAATCTTGCATGTTGAATCTTGACAATATCTTTTTCAAGTAATTCTTTTGTGAATGCCAAATCTTCCTATTACTTCTGTGTCGGTGAATTTGCATCCCTAAAATCTTGTTTATTGATCCCAAGTCCTTCATTTCAAATTCCCTAGCCAGTTGTGCCTTCAATTCTTCAATATGATCTTTTACGGATAGCTCACACTATTTCACTATCGTGAATAGTTCTCTAGAACCTTCAAAGAATGGGTAATAACTTCTTACTTTCTTATGTTGGAGGATCTACCTTTTGGTGGCAACCACAAAGACAATAAGCAGATATTACACACTCTAATCTGGCTCAGATACCAATTGTTGCGGAAGACGACTATCGGATATAGCAAAATCGTAACTGATAATTTGAGAAAATAAAAATGAAAATAAAGAAGACACAAATTTTACGTGGAAAACCCCTAAATAATATAGGGTAAAAAACACAGGGAACGGTAGAAGAATTTCACTATGAGAAAATAGGAATTACAACTTCTCTCGATCGATCAAGGAGAAAACAATGATAATTCTCTCTTGATAAAAAAGAGAAAACAACTCTCAAGAAACTCTCTAAATTCTCTCTAGTATTGGAAGAAATCTAGAATGCTTTGGGATGGTTTTGAAGCTAAATGAGCTAGTGTATTTATAGTTGAAGCCTAATGACTGATTTGTAAATACCCTAAAGTTTAGTAACTAAATTGAATTATCCCATTTTACATTCAACAAAAGGGGCCATGCACCTTTCGGTGCATTAATTTATGCACCTTTTGGTGCTAGTCAACAGACATCTCCGGGACATGAGACTCAAACGCCAACTGTCAAGAAGCGATCTAAGAAAACTGAGTCCCCAAGGTAGAGAAGTGAGACTCAAAGGTACCAAACCGTAAATCCATCGCCCCTATAAAAGTCTGGAAGTAAGGAAGAATAACACTTGCATCCTCACCACCGACTCTAGGAGGATCGTCTAGAATGTAATTCATCGGATCATCGATATTGTGCATCACATCATTGTCTTAAGGCTGAGTTGCACCATAGGAAGAACCAGTTGTTTGCTTCCATTTTCTTTGCCAAGATGTGCCAATCTTCTCTCATTCCGGTTTCCTAAGAGAATTACGATCGATGTAGGACAAGGGTATAGCGGGATCTTGATCGACATTGATATCGACTTTAAAAAAGAAATGGCTAATGAGACAACCATAAACTAAGGTATCAAATTTCCTAGACTAAAAACTGTTTATGGTGTCAATGAGCTCACCAAAGACTATTTAGGGAAAATTAATTTGTTTGTTATTTTGAAAACAATGGATCCACCAAAAGTCAATAGAACGAAGGGAAGAGAACTTACCTCCGGATGGTCGAAACCACCAAGAGGTAATAAGATGTAAGAATTACTCATGAATATCTAAGGTATTGACATTATTAGCGACAACATAAGGGGAATCTACAGGTAAAGCCTTATTTTAGCCTCTATGGTCCTTTAACTTGTAATTTGACTCATTTCTTGCTTTTTTTGAGATTTGAACTTATTCAAACGAATACTGAGCCCTAAAGACGAGACTGGATACTAGTTATCAGAAACAATATTGAAGCATCATGTCTTAAGGTCTTAGTTATCAGAGCAAGCATTTAAGGATGGATCACTTACAGTATTAAATGGATTTGAGGAATTGTGTTCTCAGAAATTAATGTTATAAGCTTTCTTAATGATTTGTTTCAGTAGAGAAAAGACATCTAAAATACCTTCATACCGCATGAAAATGTTTCCAGGAGTCATAAGCCATCAGTTTTACTCAGTGATAACATGAATAAGACTGACTAGCTCCTTGGTTGCAATGATTTTGAAGATGTAACAAAGACATGTCAAACATTCTTTGCTGTTAACCTACTAGAAATTTTATAATCAACAGAGAATTGGGTTGTCTTAACAGGATATATAATTGAAGTTGCCAAGATGTGATCCTTGGTCACTAGAACTAAGATTCGATTGTGAATTCTTGATATTTTTATCTTGAAAAGGAAGTCTTTGCTCATTTTGATTTTCCCTAGTTGATGTAATGGTTGGTTGTTCTCTAGTTGATCATATTTGGTGATGTAATGGTTGGTTGTTCTCTAGTTGATCATATTTGAACTATTGGAGTAAAGAAAGTTTAATATCACTTACAACTCTTTGCTTTTTGTCATCTTCTACTGCGAATCTTGTCCATTCTTTTTTTATTTTTCTTATGTTTATAATAAAGCAAATACGGGTCCATAGCTCTTATTGTTACTTTTTACGTCTACCCAATTAAACAACTTTTGTGGCCGAGGAACCATAGTGAATCTGTTTTTTTTTTTCTGCTTCAGAACATTCATGGGGCTATCTGATTCTTCTGTACATCTTTGTTCAAGTATCACGTTGCATAGCTGTTGGAGCATTATATCCATTTTTAGGATATTTTGGATATGGTTTGGATTTGAAGGAAGCCACCATCCTAATATGGTCAGGTCTCCGAGGGGCTGTTGCATTATCACTTTCTCTATCTGTTAAGGCAAGTTTGCATGGATCAACTCCTACATGTTTACATATTTTTGATATGGTTAGACATATTTTGAGATCCGCCAATTGGGAGACGGATGGGTTGGCTAAAGTAGGAATAGGGTGATTCTTGTGTTTTCGAGTCTGGGTGATTATGTTAGGTTCTGGGTGTTATGCTGGTTGTTTTAAGTGTGGGTTTGCATGTTTTTGATCAGTTTTGGGTTGAGGTATATTCTTACTGTTATTGTTTGTATTGTATTGGTATTGTACTTAGTATTATATCAATAAAATTTTGAGTCACTCTTTTCCTCCTTTCAATGTTCATTAAGCTACTTCCGTTAAAATTATAAAAGTTATTTATATTTATTTTTATGAAAATATATTAATTATAAATAAATTATAAAAATTATAAGATTATATTTATAACATCAATAAATATATTAATTTTGTAAAAGTTATTTATAATTTATGATACAAAACTAAAAGATTAATGATTATACTAAAATTATTTACTTATATATAAAAAAAAATGGTTGTCCCTTTTTCCCATATATATGGGGTAAGGGGGAGGTAAGATAGTAGGCTAACCCCCCAACACCAGGTTGAGAGCAGTTTCCGTAAGAGACCTCCGAATTATGAAATGTCCTCCGTGGGACTCGATCCCACGACCTCAAGGTTAAGAACCTTGTGCTCTACTAACTGAACTGGATGGTCATTTCTATTTACTTATATATAAATTATAATTATATCCTTTTAATATTTTATAATTTATATTACTTTTATAAAATAAATGTAATTAATTTTAATCACAGTTTTGTCTAAATATTATTTTTGTCGATCATGTAAGTATGTAACTGCCTCAGCTGCCATTAAATATGTAGGCATGTCACACGAGCTTTCGTTAACGACAGTGACTGAAATGAAAACATTCCTTAAGTTCACCGACTCTAATGAAAGTTTTTTATTCCGGTGATCCAGATGTAAACACCCTAAAAGTTCAGTGACCATTAGTCTAGTTTACCCTAAGATTATTAAAATGTCTACCGTTAAAGAAAAATCTGGAAAAAGAAATGCGCTTTTCCTAAATGGTGCATCTGCCTATGTCTCTGACAATATCTATTTGCTTCATATTTACTTTGGTTGTAAGATCCCATTTTCTGCTTTGCATTTATATTTGCTTCTACAGAAGCTTATACTGGACTACACGAAGTATGAAATGTTGAACAAAGCATTTGAGGCTTTTGAAGACAGGCGATTTTCTCGATATATCATCGGTGAACAGTATATTTTTTGATCTAATATCGGTCAGATTATATTTTTCGATCTAACACCCTTAGCAGTAAAGCGCGTCCCCTGCACCGCGCTATACGATGATCTGTCATACACGTGGGTATAGCGCGGCCCCTGCAGCGCATTATACGTCACGTAGGGGTATAACGTGGGGCAGGTACCGCGACATACCTTTACTCCTAACATAATTTTATATAGCATTGGGTAGGTACCGCATTTTGTATAAATTTCCTCGCTATAAATATCATTCTCCGCCGGTTAAGTTTCTCACACCTCTCCTCTCAACTTAAAAATTAATACAACAATTCCGTCAACGAGTCAATAATTCTGGAAATCTTCTCATATTTTATTTAGAAGTTCGTACGATTTTTCGTTATAAGGTATTTTTTATTATATTTATTGTTTATTATGATTATTTGAAAATAATATTATACCAATTATTTTCAATTAATTTTTGTGTTTGTAAAATTGGAAAGCGGGAGCATACGTCGAAATAGTTTTGCGGTGCAGGTAATAATATTAAATTATATTATTTAATTTATTTACTTTGATGTGTAAAAATTTTATTGTGTTATATGTTCGTTCATATATAATTTATTAAATCAGGTTTGTTTCATTTATTTTTTTTTTTTGCAGATATAATAGTGCCGCACTTTTAAACTCAAATAATGGCACGACTTTCAGCTATTGTTTATTATGATGGTGAAATTCGAGAAGATGAAACCGGCGTTGTTTTCGTATCAAATGAGCGTGTTAAAATATCATTCAAGAGAAACATAACTCTTGAGGAGCTGATAATGAAGATTTCGATGAAGATTCATGTTGGAAGTAGTAGAAGAATGTCGTCGTTGCAGTACAGATTTCCAACATCATTGTTGTCATTAACTTATACAGCGTTCGAACTTTCGAACAATGATGATGTTCAAATGATGGTTGAAGCTCAAAGTAATTATTTAGACGCCGCTATTGAGATGTATGCATATATTTTGTTCAAGTGCGTGCTGTTCGGGGTCAATCTTTAAGCTCACACTATGGGCTGGCTGAACAAGTTGATCAAGTTGACATCCCGACTACAGTAATGTGTAATGATTTTAATGCCAGAATGGGGAGATATTCATCCGCAACTCCTTACGATATGTACCGAGGTGGGTCCACGAACAATCTGTATGGCAACACCGCGTTCAGTTCAAGGGGAAGGCATTCATCTGCAAATTTTTTTGACCATATGGAGATGCCATCGACGCAACCATCTGTGCAGTTTCCGTTTGACACGATGGCTTCAAGCTCCAGGGGGAGGCATTCGACTGCGAGCTTTTTCGATCTCAATGTCGATATGCCTTCCAGTTCAAGGGGAAGGCGTGCAAGTAGTAGGTTCTTCGACCTAAATGTGGAGAGCATGGAGAAACCATCATCTCCACCAGAAGAACCGCTTCATGAGCATGGTGCGGATGGTGCTGAGACTGGACTATTCATTCACCCATAATCACCGCAATTCAACTCCGATGATGATGAAGTTCCAGGAAATGTGGCACAAACTGACCCTCATGCACACATGTATGAAGCTGATTATGGTGCAATGTACGGGCCAAAATTTGCGGATATACCTCATCTCGATGACTATGGGTATTACTCATTATTAAATAATGGTGAGTTATCTTTAGGCATGGAGTTTTCAAGCAAAGAAGAAGCGATGATGGCTATCAAAAATTACAATATCCGTAATTCTGTTCAGTCTAGAGTAGACCGCTCCACGACCGAAAAATATGTATGCTACTGTGCCCAGCGTGAAAACGGATGCAATTGGATGGTTCGCGTATCGAAGAGAAAGAGGAAAAACAACATATGGGAACTAACAGTATACAACGATCCTCACACATGTTGTGCTGGAGGAGTCAACCAAGATCATCCCAACTTGGACTCTGAAGTGATATGCCAAGCCATCATGCCCATGGTCAAAGCAAGCTCTCATATAGTTGTTGCAGTGTTGATTTCAGCTATACAATCGCAGTATGGGTACACTGTCTCCTATAAAAAAGCTTGGTTGGCAAAACAAAATGCCATTGTCAAACTTCATGGTGAATGGGATACATCTTACAACGAACTTCCAGGTTGGTTTAGGCTGGTGCGGACATTGAATCCTGGGATAATTGTGGACTTCGAAACCTCCTATGCATACCATAATGATCGAGTTATTCGCGATCGATGCCAATTCTACCGGGTTTTTTGGAGTTACCCACAGTGCGTTAATGCTGTTAAATACTGCAAGCCTGTGGTCCAGATCGACGGGAGTTTCTTGTATGGAAAATACAAGCAAGTTTTATTATTGGCAGTTGTCCAAGATGGCAATCACAACATTCTTCCAGTTGCTTTTGCTCTTGTCGAATGAGAAGATACAGCTTCTTGGGCTTTTTTCCTCCGAAATTTATGGGTACATGTTATCACAAGGGAAAATATCTGTGTCATTTCAGATCGCGGAGCTGAGATCAAAGCAGCAATGGAGTCTTTGGGTCCAATGTGGCAACCACCCTTTGTCCAACATAGGTATTGTCTTCGACACATTGCCGCGAACTACCATGGAAGGTACAAGAAGAATGATGAGCGTCAATTAATTGTGCGCATGGGTAAGTGAAACTTAGGAAGTTTGTTTTCTTTCGATCGTTTTAATTTTGCAAAGACAGCAAGTTAGTAAGTTATACATTTTTTGATCAGGTTACGAACTACTTCCTCGAACGTTTGAATCAATGTTTTAAGAAATGCGGGCGAAGAACGAGGAAGGATATGATTACATCAGCCTCATCGATAAAGAAATGTGGACGAACGCATATGATGGTGGATATCGATATGGACACATGACGACCAACTTGGCAGAGGCAATCAATTCAACCTTAAAGAGTGCACGTCACTTACCAGTAGCGGCTTTGGTAAAGACTACATATTTTCGTTTGGGGGCGCTTTTTGCGAAGCTCGGGGGACAAGCTCAAACTTGGATGCAAGGCGGTCATGTCTATCACCCTAGATTAGTTGCAGATCTACAGAAAAAAAATTGTTGCATCAAATGGAATGTCTGTAACAAGCTTCTCTAGAAGGCATGAAATGTTTCGTGTCACAGAGTTACCGCGACCCCTTCAAGGGATTGAAGTTGTGTCGTTAAGAGTAAATCTAAGGGACAGAACGTGCGACTGCGGGTTTTTTCAAGCTCTGAAGTATCCATGCTCTCATGTGATAGCAGCTTGCTCGCATACACGTCAAGACTATAACCATTTTGTGGATCACGTATACATACTATATGAAGTTTTTAAGGTATATGAATTTGAGTTTCCCCCATAGGTAATTAAACACCTTAAGGAGAAGGGTCAGTTGAATGTGCTGGGAGAAATAGGTTTTGGATCGTTGGTAGGAGTAATGGATCGACCTATTCGGAGGGAATTGTGTCGATCCTTGATGGCGCAATTTGATGTCAGACAATGTATTGCTAAGTATGGTGATTTTTCATTTCCTCTCGGGATCCCATGTGTTGCAGCCGTATTGGGGGTAGAAAATGAAGGCAAAAGTGTTGTAGAAGTCTGTAAGAGTAAGGACTGGAAAGCACTTGCCTCCAAATATGATTTGAAGCAAAAGGTGACATATGCTGAAATTGAAGAGGAAATAAAAAGTGGATCTTACGTTGGGGATGAGCTGAAGGCCAGAGTTCTATTATACCTTGTCGGTATCGTTCTTTGTCCAACGGGTCATACGTCAACGAACAAGGAACATATGAAGCTCATTTGCGATGAAGGCTTGAAGGGTGAATTCAATTGGGCTGAATATATCCATTCGAGATTGATTGAATCAATAATCACCTTTAAAAAGGGCAGCCAGAGATACCTCAAAGGGTGCATAGCAATCTTAGAGGTAAATGAGTTGAAGAACTGTTTTGTGTTTTTATATAAAAATATAAATTTTATTATAAATGCAGGTTGCACTGTTCGATTTTTGGTCGGGCTGTGAGGCAGTGCCGACTTATGAAAGAACCGGAGTGGCACGCATCCGTGCATGGGGGAAGGAAGAGGTGGTTAGAGTGATGGTGAAGTTGAAGTTGGATAGAGCGAAGAAGCAAGAAAGGGTAATAAATGTAATTAAATAATATTAAGAATATAATCAATGTCTTAATATTGTAATTTAATTTTGAAGGTTATTGGCAAGGATGTAGAGGAGGCAGTGGAGGCAGAGAAGAAGAAATGAGAGATGGTTGTATTGGGGGATGACGGTGAGTGAGACGACGGTGAGGGAAAACATAGTAACTTCGACATTTTGATGTCTGAATTAGCTGATATCAAAAAAATCCAATTTGATATCATGTAAAGACAATCAAGAGTCGAAGAGAAACTTGATAGAGTCGAAGAGAAACTTGAGAGA
Organism: Hibiscus syriacus; assembly: GCF_006381635.1. NCBI lineage: Eukaryota > Viridiplantae > Streptophyta > Magnoliopsida > Malvales > Malvaceae > Hibiscus > Hibiscus syriacus. Next base: position 98,957 of record NW_024062533.1, on the reverse strand, counting down.
GTCGAAGATACACTTGAGAGGCATAAGGGGGTAGTGGAAGGAAAAATAGATGGAGTGGTGAAAGAAGTAGAGGTGTTGAGGGGTGAAGTGGTGAAAGAATTTGGGGTGTTAAGGGGTGATATTAAGATGGTGACGGGTGAAAAATTTGAGGGAGTGGTGAAGGAGGTTGTGGAATTGAGGAGTGAACTTACGGGGGTGAAGGGGGTGGTTGATAAATACTTGAATGAAGGAGATCAATTGAAGGGTGAAATAAAAATAGATGAAGAGCTATGTAGAAAAAAAATACGATGAACTGAAAAAATATGAAGAAGAAAAGAGGGAGGGAGGAGGAAGAAGAAGAGATGGAAGAAATGAGGAGGAAGGAAGTCGATGTCATTTATACACCGGAGAGTGTTATAGCAGCAGATTTGGATTCGGAATATCCTGCACCCCAGAAGAAGAAGCAGAAGGTAAGTTGAATAAAAGAAAACTTAATTTGATTTTTATTATGTTATTGTGACAAAAATTTGTATTCAAACTTGTAGGTTGAAAAAGCGGAGATTCCAAGCGGAATTGATGACATCGAAGCTGTAATTTGTGATTATTTATGGAATAGTGAGTTAGAATCGGAGTAAGTGAAATGTATTGCTTTGTGAGTTATATTTAAATATTTCATGACAACATATTAATCCTAATGATTCATATAGATATTATGTAATCTCAATGGGAAATCAATTCGCTAGTGTATACGACGTTGCAACGTTGAAGCCTACGGAATGGGTTGGCGGTGTGGTAAGTAGAAAGTAGAAAATGTTAAAACTTATTGAATATGTTCTGATTGTGTAATTAATTTTGTTAGGTTATTGATTTGCTCGCCTGGACAGTATGCTACGATTCTCAAAAGTCACTCCGGATGATTGGCTACCTTCCATACCACTTAGCGGTGAGTTAAATTAATAAATGGAGATAAGTAGTGTTATAGACGGTAAATTAATAATGTTTGTTGTGTAATTGCAGCAGCAGGCGTTGGATGCCAACAACAAAGAAAGTGTTGAGAGTATTGCCACCTTCTGGGGTCCCATATTGAATAACTATGTGAAATTCACCGACTGTGAGAATGTAAGACACCATACCAATTGCAAATGATGTTTTCGGATATAGAATGTTGAATTTTGTCAAATTGGGTGTGAAATTTGTTGCAGATCATGATCACAATAAACTACCATAATTCACATTGGTATCTGTTGGTGTTGGATATGGTAGATCGTGTTGCAACAATATATGATAGTATGTTTACAACTGAAGCAGCTAAACAGAGAGTGAAGGATGCTAAGAGATTGGTATGTATGTATGTATGAAAGGACATTATGTAAATTATAATGCATAATTTTTTTGGATCATAACTTCTTCTATTTTAATGCAGATTAAAATATTAGATTTTTATAATAAGAAACACATTTGGGTTGAATCCTGTGGATATCTAGGAAAGTATCCCTTGAAAAATTTCAAATTTGTGGAGCATAAGAAGAATAAGCAATTGAATGGGTATGAGATGTTATCACAAATAGAAAGCTTAATTTATGCAGTATTCATCATAATTGACATGTGTGGTTTTCAAATTTTGTAACATACATGATTGCGGCATGTATGTGATGATGTGGATGGAATCGATCGGTTCTACAGGGGCAACTGGTGATTTTGTAAGTGGAAAGAAAAATTCGTTTATGGTAAAATTGTTAAAAGTCGTAGATTGAATGTTGTAGTTTACAATACTTAACGTTCTGACAATTTGAATATAGGTTGTTGGAGAGTGGGATCGATCGCGAATATTAAACGATCTCGTAAGCCATAATCAAAATCAACGAAGACATGAGATAACAAAAGCTGCCATGATACATAAGAATAACAAAAGGATGCAATGATGTAAATGTAGGGTTAATTTTGTATAAGATTTATAATTTTGTATACGATTTATAATTTTGTATGTGAATATAATTATGAATGAGATGAGAAAAGTTAGCAGTATGTTGTTGTCCATGTTTCTTATACACACTTACGATATATGGAGATTGTTGTATGTATTATACCAAATGTCATCATAATTGTCATCATGTGCGAGAATGAATGGCCATTCTATATATATTGAGGGTATGTACAATAACTACAAAATTCACTTTAAAGTAAAAGGCAAATTTACAATATGACAAACAGGGTGCAACCATAAAGTGTCGATCCATATATAAAAAGTGTCGATCCCATAAACATCGAAACCCAAAAGTATAATGTAATAGGTAATTTTTCAATCTAATCGATACAAGTATACCGGTTTTATGAGAGAATATGTCTAAATAATGTATCGACACTTTTTTAGTTTGTGTCGATATTTTTGGTCCAGAATGAATGGCAAACAGGGTGCAACAATAAAGTGTCGATCCATATATAAAAAGTGTCGATCCGATAAACATCGAAACCCATAAGTATAATGTAATAGGTAATTTTTCAATCTAACCGGTACAAGTATACAGGTTTTATGAGAGAATAGGTCTAAATAATGTATCGACACTTTTGTAGTTTGTGTCGATATTTTTGGTCCATAATGAATGGCAAACAGGGTGCAACAATAAGTGTCGATCCAAATTAGGCTTGTACTCAAACTGAGCTTGACTTGAAGACATGTTAGTTTGTTATGTCCCTCACCGTTGCAGTACCCACATCGCCTAATTTTCTTCTCGACCTTGTTCTTCGGCACTTCTTTTCGCTTGCGTTGTTTTCGTTGAGGGTCACGAACGTTGTTTACTACAATGCTCTGGTTGACTGAATCATTCAAACCAAACGAGTTTTCTAATTCTTCTATTAGTTTTTTCATCTCATCTCTTGCGGTTTTGAAAGACTCGTCTGTCTTTGATGCAATGTAGCATAACCTACTTGACGTTGACCGTAGAGCAGCGAACCTTGCCATTTGCATCACTTCTGGAGACACATTCAAATCAACATAACTGGGTGCAGAAGCCTTCGCATCATTAGTCCACCTACTTTGAATCAAAGTCTCGGGCAAATATGTGTAGTCTAAGTGCTTCAAAATGTGAAGTTGATGGCGACACAGAAGTCCAACGGTCTCGAATTTTTTGCATGAGCAAATTAGAGTTTTCGTACGAGAATCAAAACTAATTTCAAATTTCCTATTTTTTTCTGCGTACTTTGACAAAATATAATGTTGACATTCATCTGATAAGGACTTAATCTCTGCCTCAATCCGGTATAATGTCTCCCGTATAAGTTCATCTTGGAACACACGAAAAGATTCGCGGGTAAAAATCGCAGCGGCATGGCTTTCAAGGTCGACCATTTTTGTGATCTGGAAGGGCTTCGTATGGGAACTTAAGTAATCCGCTTTCAACTCGTTCATACGCATTCTACTAATTCCATCTTCAATTGCACGAACAACATCTAAATATGTCTTCTTGTGTTTCAGTGCAATAGCTAGTGAAGCATTCATAGACTCGCACCTTTGTGTTGAGCGAATATTGGCAAAGAAATGACCGGTTAGATATGCTTGTGCCCATAAGTGTCGTGTATTTCCCTTCTCAATCACCCATGGATGCTTTTGGACGTTGAATTCTGAAACAATCGAACGCCATTGAATATCAAATTCCTTGGTTGTCCACCAGGAAGCCATGCATTTTGAGAATGTTGTTGTAAACTTTGGGTCACCAATGTTAGCTTATGCATTGCAAGAAAGATGCCAAGAACATAATCTGTGCTTAGCATAAGGGATAACAGATTTGATAGCCCTCTGCATTGCCCTATCCCCATCGGTGACAACTGAAATAGGTGATTTATTCATCATGGCTTCTAAAAAATTCTGTAGCACCCACTCGAAAGATTGAGACGTCTCGTCAGCGATTATGGCAGTGGTAAACACAATTGTGTTATGGTGATGATTGACACCAACAATAGGCATAATTGGTCGACCATACAAATTATCTTTGTACGTTGTGTCGAACGCAATTACATCACCGAAGCATGTGTAATCCGATCTCGATGTAGAATCCGACCAAATAAGATTATACAATGCCCCCGATTCGTCTACCGAGTATGTCATAAAAAACCTGGGATCATCATGTTTCTTATAATCAAAGTAGGCAATAAGCGTATTCACATCCCCATCGACGATTTCCTTTGCTTTACCTCTTTGAAGTGCATTGTAGAGGTCTTTATGTGTAAATCCAACATTATGATAGCCCCCTGCCTGCTGCGTTAAATAGTTCATTACTTGTGACGTGCCAATACCGACCTCTTTCAATGTTGTTGCCTCATCGATATCAGCCTTACTTACAGCTCTATTAGAACGCATAAATGGTGTCATAGCAGGTGTGCACAATGCATGATTATGTTTCTGATCAGACTTACTTATAACCCACTGATCGTTTGTATTTGTTGCTGTAACTACGACTCTAGCCTTACATCCTGTTCTTGTGACTGGCGTATGAGCACGTTGACGATCAACAGTATTGACTTTTGATACTCGAAACCCTTCTTTGGAACAACAAAATTCTTGTGTCTTCACATTCCCTTCCACGTCAAGTCGTGTTGTTCCCTTACGTGCACTAAACCCATGTTCCCGTACGAATCCCTTGTAAAAGTACCAAGCTTGATCACGTGAACAGAAGAGCTGACCAACCAATCTGTCAGATTCATCAACATTATGTACTTCATGGCATTCCTCGGTTGGCTTAACATTGTCTACATCAGTATTATTCATGGCAAAAATTTTGTTGTGCAAGTTCAGTGGTCCAGGAGTTGATGGAGATGTAAGCAAAGGTTCATTTTGAACATGTTTCAGTCGTGCTGCTTTCAATAGGATGTGGTATTGGTAGTGGTAGTTAAGGGGTGGGTACAACATTAAATTCGAAGTACATATTTAGGTATGTACAATAACTACAAGTATCGACCCAAAAAACATCAAAACCAATAATTATAATGTAATAGGTAAATTAACAATGTAACAAGTATCGACCCAAACGAGGTGCACGCATAATATATTAGGTCAACATAAAGTATCGACACTTATTAAAAGTATCGATCCCGAAAACATCGAAACCAATAATTATAATGTATTAGGTAAATTTACAATGTAACAGATATAAATATACTGATTTTATGCTAAAATAGGTCAGCATATAGTATCGACACTTGTTAAAGTTGTGTCGATACTTACGGTCTAGAATGAATGCCAAAAAAGGTGTACCCTTAAAGTGTCGATACATTTATTAAAAAAGTATCGATCCCTAAAACATCGAAACCCATAAGTATAATGTTCAATGAAACCGGTATAATTATACCGGTTTTATGAGAGAATAGGTCTAAATCATGTATCGACACTTTTTTAGTTTGTGTCGATATTTTTGTCCATAATGAAATATTAAAACCAACGAGGTGCAAGCATAAAGTGTCGATACTTACGGTCTAGAATGAATGCCAAAAAAGGTGTACCCTTAAAAAGTGTCGATACATTTATTAAAAAAATATCGATCCCTAAAACATCGAAACCCATAAGTATAATGTAATAGGTAAATGGTCAATTAAACCGGTATAATTATACCGATTTTATGAGAGAATAGGTCTAAATCATGTATCGACACTTTTTTAGTTTGTGTCGATATTTTTGTCCAGAATGAAATATTAATGCCCAACGAGGTGTAAGCATAAAGTGTCGATACTTTTATAAAAATTTCGACACTTTATGAAATATCGAAACCGATAATTATAATGTAATAGGTAAATTTGTAATGTTACCGGTATAAATATACCGATTTACTTATAAAATAGGTCAATATAAGCGCTACATATTACATTATATAAGTGTTACCTAATATGTTATTGTACTTGATAATATTTTCCGTTAAATACCTATTTTATTATATAAGCGCTATCTATTACATTATATAAGCGTTATCTAATATGTTATTGTACTTGATAATATTTCCCGTTAAATGCCTATTTTATTATATAAGCGCTATCTATTACATTATATAAGCGTTACCTAATATGTTATTGTACTTGATAATATTTCCGGTTAAATAATATAACATAACCGGTCTAAATTTTAACCGGTCACTTGTTTAACCGGTCACGCCGTATATTAGTCATTTTTTAGGCGCCGCACCGCAGAACTACCCATTGTATAATTTAATTACTTTTTAATACCTTTTGTTATAATTTTATAAGTTTGTTCTTCTAAAATTTTATGAAATAATTGGGTGAACGAAATTATCTTACATTACATAATAAAATCTTAAACCCTAAATCTAAAAATTTAGGATAAATTATACATTTAGTACTTAAACTATCAGTTTTGGTCTATTTTAGTATCTAAACTTTTAATTTTTTCAAAATCAAACCTAATGTTCAGTTTCCATTTAATTTAAGTATCTCACCGTTAAAAGCGTAACGTGTTTAATACGTAAACTATCAGTTTTGGTTCGTTTTAGTTCCTAAACTTTCAAGTTTTTCAAAATTCAACGTTAAATTTTGAATGGGGTATTAAAATGAAACAAAAATTAAATTTTTTAAGGGCGAATACTAAAATGAAACAAAAATCAAACTTTAGGTATGGTTTTGAAATAATTAAAAGTTTAGGTACTAAACCAGATAAAATTTGATAGTTTAGGTACTAAACCCATAATTTACCCTAAATTCCAGACTTTTTATTTATGAACCGTGTAATAAAGCGTGTGAGAATGAATTGGAAAATTTTTGGGAATGGACGCGAAGTGAGACCCATTCATAGTAAGTAGTACCCTTTTTAACCCAAAAGAACATCCACGTAGCTGAGATTATCAGCATCAAAGAAAGTCTTTGGTGTCACAAATGTGTATATACATACTCTCACCAAGTCACCTACTTCTCACACGCTGCTTTACTCGGTTTCCCCACGCCCTTTTTATACCTCCAGCTGGTCGCTGTGTGTGTGTCTGCACACAACTTTTCTTCTAACATCGGATGCCACTTCCCATTATGGCTGTTCCCAGTTCAGCACCTCCCACCAAAAGTGCACCTCGTTGGATTCCATTACGTGGCCAAGTTCTAAAGACAGCCCTCAGACTTGTCTTTGCCTCCTGTCTCTGCTGCAATGAACCTTCTTCTTCCTCCAGAAAAAGCAGCCATTCCATTTCCATGGTGGTTCCTTGTTGAGACTTCTCTGTGTCCCTCGATGGTTTCCCCTCGTTTTTGGGTAAACAAAAATGCAGAAATGGTTTAATTTCGAGGGAAAAAAGGACAAGATGAGTAGGTTCTGTTGGTCAAAAATGGCTTCTTTATGTAGAAAATAAAAACGATTTTATGGTCAATTTTTTAGGGTTTTTTTGTTATTAATAACTACCGAGTACATTTAATGAATTCGAGTTCGAATTTATGTACAAGTAATGCTTTGACCCATTATGTTAATGTTCATAGTTTTTTTCCCATTTTCTATTGTTTCGATATTTATTTTCTCTCGTCTAATAATTTTAAAAAGATATAAAACTAAAAAGAATTTTAGACAATATAATTGTATTCTTTTTTTCGTCAATAAAATAACGTATTTTTTCCTAGTAACATAAAAAGATGTCATTTTAATGAAAATACCATTCCCTACCTGAACTTGTAATTTACCAAAAAGATAATTTTGATTTGGATCTAATCTGGGTGGACCTGTAATTTTGTGGTGTTGAGTATTCAATTCATTTGGACTTTTAGTTGGACCTCTCAAATTGGAATTGCCCAAATTTGGAATGAATTAACATTACCCTAAACATTTGATCCTACCAACTTTGGAGTGGGACTTGGGAGAAAGCAAACATCTTCAAACCCAATCTTTTTTTCTTTGATTCAAACACAGAGCGAAGGTAGAGAGAGAAAAAAATGGAAGTGAAGGGTTCATCGAAGAAGATGATAGCAACTCAATCGGATATGGTGGAGAACCAGGTTCCCATCCCATACAGAGATCAATCTCCTCATCCCACTCAACAAGTGTCGCCAATCCGATTTTTACTTGCCTTGGAAGTGTAAGAACGAACGCCACTCCTATGAGAAGTGCGAATACGAGCACTTCATGGAGAGGATGCTGCAGATGCAGAAGATCCGTGAGGAAGAGGCCATGTTCAAACAGCCTGGGAAACAAGGAGCTTCTATTCCTCTCGTTCCCAAAACTGCTCATGCTTAAGCTACCTCCTCCATGGTCTGTCAAAACTTCTCTTTTTTTTGCCCCCTTTTGATTCCAACCATTGGGTGTTTGTTGATTGACGTTTTCCTGCATAATTTGTTGATTGACGTTTTCCTGAATAATTTGTTGATTGACGTTTTCCTGAATAATTTGTTGATTGGTTCTTTGATTTTTGTATTAAGTAGTTTTAAAGTTTGAAATTTTTGGGACTTTTTGCTTTAATTGATGTGATGGGTGATTTGTTTATGCTGTGTTAAATTCTTAATAGACATTTTCCTTTATGGTCTTATCAATGAAACTGGAGCGTTTAACTGTTTAGTTTTTCCTGTTGCATATGAAAGTAATGAATTTGACGCTCTGGTAAACCATTATCAATACTGGTTATGTTGTCTTCTGATAAGGGACTCCTTTTCCTTTGGCCCATTAAGAAGTAGGGTGTAGAGATTTTGGGATTTATTATGTTTGGTTCTTGTGATAATTGATTGGAAAGAAAAGGTAAACTGGAATGTGTCCCCATATCAATTGATTTGTGTTTGGGGTCTATCCATTCATGAATGGTATTTTGTTTGGTTTAGCATTTCATTTTGAGGGTTTTTGAGTTGGTATTAGGTTGTTCTTACCTAATAATTTGGAATTTGGTGGAGGGGATACTTGTGAGATTCAGCACAACACCCTTTCTGGGTAATCCCTATACACGGTTTGAATAAGACTATGCATAATCATGTGATGGCTTTGCAAGTGTCTTTTGGTTCTCGGTGTATGAGATTGAATATTATACGTTGTGAGGCATTGGATATATTTGTGGTACTCTTTTCAGTTTCCTGTAGATGAGTTTTGATTAAAGCTGTGAGCAATCATGTGATGGCTTTGATCTTTTGGTTCTTTGGTTACAGAGATTGTGTATCATATTTTGCAAGGAATTGGATATTATTCACGATACACATTTCAGTTACCTGTAGATGGGCTTGATTAAGACCGTGAACAATCGTGTGAATGCTTTGGTTATTGGTTAATGAGATTGCATATTATATTTTTCATAGAATTGGATGTATTCTTGATACTCGTTTCAGTTTCGTGTATGTTATTGTTGTGTCGTGTTGCGTTGCATGCAAAAAAGTTGGCTTTTGTGTTATAGTCCTTTTATCTCGATGAATTAGTAGGCTTAGCCAATGGAACTAGGTTGATTACGGTTGATGTAAGTTAGCTTGATTGCAATCAGACAAAATGGAAGTTTGACTGCAGAGCAATGAGGTTATATGTTCAGATTTGACAAAGCGGAATGCTGCAGTTATTTACTCGAATCACAATTTAAGTGAAATATCCTGGGAGGCCTGGGATAGTGAATTAGTAGTAGTGCTGTTTTAAATGCAAGTTATGGCCTTCTATTTTGATCATGAAACAAACATGGTAAAGATTTGAGAGTACCCTATAAGTTGTAGACTTGTAGCTACCCATTTGAGAACATCCGAGTCGATGGAAGCGTCCGGTTAACATTTGAGAGTGCTCTATAAGTTTAGGGAACATATCCATTTCTTGAATATAATCTTTGTAGAACATATTGAAGCAAACAACATCGAAGCTAACAAATATTATATTTTCGAATTCTGAAAGCACAAGAATGTCATGCTCGGAACAATGTGTAGATTAAAAGCTCAAACCCAACACTAGTATAGTACTCCCAAGCATAGTATTCCTAAGTACAAATTTTAGCACTCGAAGACGAGTTTTTCTGAAAGTTGTTATGCCCTTTCTTTGAAGAAGTTTAGTTGCAGACAACTGATATGAACTTCCGGTTTTCGGATTAATATTATATTCGGTCTTGGTTTAATGTTATTTTGTTCATTCTCATGAGTTGTGCTTATAATAACTTGTTTAATTACATGGCAGGAAGGTTGTTTTGATGTTTCATCAGCTCATGAAGGAAATTTGAAACTGTTTGTCATCAGCTCAGGAAGGTTGTGCTCATGGGGAAGTAGCATGCTTTTGGTTGGGCATATCCTTGGCTCAAATTAAAATATTAACAATGGGAGCGAAGATGAAGCCATAAGACTTGTATACAAAAGTCAAGGTGGTGGGACACCAGGCCATCTCGAATGATGTGGAGTACATGTATTACTTTTTAAAACAAAACTCTTAAAATATTTTATAATAAAGGTTAATTTATCAAATTTAAAATCACGATGTCTCTTTACCAAAATTTATCATAAAAAACGATTAAATATATTATTAAAATCTTCGTTTATAACTTTTTTGTCATTTTCTCGAGAATTAAACGGAAAATTTATTTCTCTCAATTCAGAGTTCTGCTGAGATAACTACAAATAAATAAATATTATTAAAAGGTGTAAGATTTTGATTGGAATATGATTATTTTCAAAGCATGAAACGAATGTGGACACTTTTGATTATATAAGAGAAGGGAATTGCATAGTTGGTGTGGTCTAATGAATTAGTCAAAAATGAATGTGAACAAGCGAGTATGGTTGAAATTTTAATGCATGAAAAATAACCATAGGGTGGGCAAATAGGGATACGTGTATTATTATTGATTGATGATCACTGATATCATATTACGTCGTGCAAAGGCCATAGAATGAAAAGAAAATTAAAAGGGCTAAAAAGTTGTTTCGTCCTCTAATTTTTTGGGTGAAACTATTAATTTTAGTCTAATTTAATATCTAAACTTTTAATTTTTTAAAATCATAACATTACGTTTAGTTTTTATTTCATTTTAGTACTCGACGTTAAAAACTTAATAAACGGACTGACGGGCATACTCTAGTTTTGGCCGATGACTGTTGACGCGGCGTTTGACGAGCCCGCCCGTTAAGTTTTAACGACGGGGTACTAAAATGAAACAAAAGCTAAACGTTAAATATAATTTTGAAAAAATTAAAAGTTTAAATACTAAAACGGATAAAAAAAATGATAGTTTAGATACTAAACGAGTAATTTATCCCTTTTTTCTTCACTTTTATTTTAGAGAAAATCGCCTCAGTGACCAAAAATCCCATATAATATACGATTTTAACCAACTTTTTCCGGATTTGCCAAAATGACCAACAAAATCGCAATGCGATCGCTAATTCGCAACGCGATCTCCATTATCGCAAATTCGCGTTGCATTTCGCGTTGCGATAGTTGGAAATCGCGTTGCGATGGTCTACAGTGTCGTTGCGATTTTCCCAATTCGCAATGCGAATAAGTAAATCGCAACGCGAATTGGGAAAATCGCAATGCGATACTGACTATCGCAATGCGATACTTACTATCGCAATGCGATAATACAAAATTGCAACGAGATACTGACTTTCGCAACGCGATTCTGACTTTCGCAACGCGATAATACATAATCGCAATGCGATTTTCAAAGCGCCATTGGTATCCTGGCCAAGTATTTTATTTTTAAATTTCAAACACGAATATTAATATATTGAAACACTGAACCGTCCACAGTATATCCCGTAATCGCAACTCATAACCTAAAACCTAAAATCACAACTCAGTCCCATCTCCATCTCTCACTCTCTCACCCATCTCCGACGAAATCTGTCCCCATCTCCGGCGAAATCCGTCTATCTCCATCTCTCAGAGCCACCCTCACAATCAGAAATGAAAAATCAACCAAATCAACCAACGAGGGTTAGTTTTTTTAATTATTTTCTTTTTGAAATTTTTGCATTATTATTAGGTTTTTCATATTGAAATTGATGATAAGTTTACTGGTAATTTCAATAATAGATTAACCATTTCACTTAGATTGCTTATTAAATCAACCGAGAATCGCAACGCGAAATGCAAATCGCAACGCGATTTTAGTTTCGCGTTGCGATTCTCTTGTTGCGATAGTCAAATTCGCGTTGCGATAGTCATTTTCGTGTTGCGATTTTCATTTTCAGAAACTATTCTTCTTCTGCAAATTGAAACTTGAATGAATTGCATTACTTCAACCAAAAAACAAAGACAAATACGAAATTCACAGTGTTGCAAATTTAAGTTTGAAGAATAAACTACTACTCTTTATGTTTATTATTGTTTTTGGTATATCTTCACAGTGTAGTTTTTGGTATATCTAACTTAGTATTTTTATTGTTTTTGTAGAACTTTTATTCGGCTCAATTGACCTTAAGAAATAAAGTCAGCCTGGCCAAAACAATTGCGTCGAAGCTTTCACCTGCACAAAAGAAAAATGTTTGAGGATACATGCTTCGGGCCATGGCTGAAAGTACAACATCCCGGTGGAGATGCGATGTTGACACACCTGTTTCTTCAAACCATGACTAGCGATCTACCAGAGACTATACAACGTCGTGATGAAGAGATATGGTTTGATTTTCCACCGGCGTATACGTGTTTTGGGCGGGAGGAGTTTTGCTTAATCACCGGTCTACGCTTCGGACACGATGATGTAGGTCGGTACACTAGACACATTACCCGCCCATCATGGCTATCCCGGGTTTTTCTTGAGCTGGAGAGGCCGGATCTACAGGTAGAAGACCTGACAAGATTGTTGAATAAGAAAGATGGTTTTACTCGGATGGATGACGTCGACGTTGTCCGAGTATGCCTTCTAATTCTTTTGCATGCCGGCTTTTTAGGCAGAGAGGCCAGACAACCTATTCCAAATGATCTAATCAAATTGGTAGAAGACCTAAATGCGTGGAACCTGTTTCCGTGGGGCTCGTATTTATGGAAAGCTACATGGAATAAGTTATCGTCTGCCTTGGATGATCGAAAAAGTTTGCATGGCGATGGTTCCAAATACACTTTGACAGGCTTTATTTGGGCCTTTAAGGTAAGAATTTTTATATAATTTTTCCAAAATTATAAGTAATTTTTTAACATTTACTAATGTTTGTTATTATATTGTTTGTAGATTTGGATATTTGAGGCCTTTCCCGCCATGAAGACATATGCAATAAAAACTTAAAATGATATTCCAGGGCTATTTCCTGGAAGAGGAAACGGACCTTGCAATGGGAAGATTTACTACAGTATACGACAATAAATAATGTAAGTTAACATAAATACTACCATATGTTTATAAACAAGTTATTACTAGTACACGTTTAACTTTGTTTGAGCTTTTATATTGTTAGGAGACCAACACTCCTCTACAGAGGCTGACACCCACGGAAGCTGGGCTTGCCACTGATTGGTGGCAAGCTAGTAAGCGTTTTTTTGATGGAACGGTTGATGAGCAGCCTCCACTTCGGGAGCCATCACCTCGCCCAGAGCTATCACCTCACCCAGAGCCATCATCTGATCGACCCGACTATACACCTCCACAACGACAGCCATCACCTATTCTCTCACATCATCAAGCCTCTTTTCCACCATCACCGCAAGATAGGCGACCGGCAAAGATGCCACGACGTTTATCTCCCTGTTCTCCACCTCCACCTCAACGGGATGAGTTAGGGGAGTTACGTGATGAGGTCAATGCCTTGCGTGAGGAGGTCGGTACTTTACGCAAAGACGATGGTGCATGGCGTGTTGAGGTGTCTACATTACGCGGTGAGGTAGCCGCTCTACGTGAGATGGTAGCATCGTTGCAGAATGAGGTTCATACTCTACGCAACGAGGTAAGTTTAAGATTTTTCATACTCGTAATTCATTCGGTTGCTGCCAATACTGCTAAACTGTTTTTGTTAGTATTTGTTTTTGGTTTTGTTTTTGTCTTTTGGTTGAAGTAATGCAATCCATTCAAGTTTCAATTTGCAGAAGAAGAATAGTTTACTTTCGCAACACGAAAATGACTATCGCAACGCGGAAATGGCTATCGCAATGCAAAATGAAAATCGCAACGACAAAATCGCAACGCGAAATGAAATCGCAACGCGAAATGAAAATCGCAATGCGATTTGTGTTTCGCGTTGCGATTTTGTCGTTGCGATTTCATTTCGCATTGCGATTTTGTCGTTGCGATTTTCATTTCGCATTGCGATAGCCATTTCCGCGTTGCGATAGTCATTTTCGCGTTGCGATTTTAAGTTTCGTGTTGCGAAAGTAAACTATTCTTCTTCTGGAATGTTTATATATGTTGTCCTTTTAAATGTTTATATAAGTGCTTACTTCTGGAATGTTATCTGAGAATTTTGTGAACTATGATAGAATAATGACTTGGGTGAATACAATGCTAGTTTGAAACATATTTGTCTTTGTTTAATATCATGTATGTTTATTTACTGATTTATGTATTAATATTTTTTAGTGGCCCGATAAGGTGGATGCTTTACGTCGGGTTTTCCTTGCACGACGGAGTTCACGCATCAGACGGCGTGGATGTGCTATTACGTCTCTGTTCACCCCAATGGTGCGAAGACTCCGCAAGAAGAAGCCCGACTCACCTGTCATCCCTCAAGAGTCCCCTCCAATCGTTCAAGAGGCCCCTATCCTCCCTCAAGAGTCCCCCCCACCGTTCAAGAGGTCACTATCATCGTTGAAGAGGTCCCTCCCACCATTCCAGAGTCCGATTCACATGGGGTAATATATCGAAGTATTGAGAAACCCCTACCGATTCCGGACATGATGGATGAGAGTTGGCTCTCGTATGAGTTATCGGCTAGTACCTTTCCGGTATCTGAAGTGGAGAGGAGACAACTACCGGAAACAATTGTGGATAATACCCTTTGGGCTAAGACCGCAGTTGATTTTTATCTACATGAGCGGAGCCAAGGGTGTTACACTGACATAAGCAAACTCAACGATGAAATGTTTTTGTTGCTTGATCGGTTTTGGTGGGGTGTGCTATTAGGGGTTGAAGACAGTGGCTATTTCGATGGGGAGGTAAGTCTTATATTTGTCTTATATATGATTTTGATTAATTTTTTTAAAAATTAATGTAATTCACTAATATATGTATTTTTTTGTAAAACAGCATATCGATGTGTGGGTGTCACGTCTACTAATAATAAGGAAGCTTAGGAAAAATAAAAAAAAATTCGCGATATACAATAATGCCGGCGGCTTTTCACGCAGTTCACTTGAAGAATCAACGAGATAAATCATTTTCGTTGGGCAATGGACAAGCTAAACTTTATCCTGCATGGTGGGAGGTCGATAAGGTTAGCGTTTATTTTTTAAATTTTTTAAAGGTGTTCATAAATAAGTGCGCAAATAAATGAATTATTACTTATGATTGCAGGTGTTTATCCCTATTTTGGAACGTCGTCATTGGCTTCTCGTCCAACTTCAGCTCCCATCCCTGAAGATAATAGTGTATGACGACAGCATGATAAATTACATATCACTGTCTGATTTGAGAGATATGATCAAGGGATTGAGCTCTCATTTGGCTAAATTCTTGGATGGGATTAATTATTGGACTCATTCTGGACACAAGAAGCCAAAGAAGTTCAATGTCATAGTTGTCAGAGACGAGACCGCGCCACAATAATCGCCAGGAGCCAGAGGGGATTGTGGTCCTCTCGTATGCTTGTGCTTGACGCGTTTGATGACGGGAAGCACAGAGTTTCTACCTCCCACCGATAGAGATAGAGTTGCAGTAGGCTTGTGGTTTCGGCATTATATGGCTAGAGTAATATATTCGAGACGCTGCCTACCTGCATCCGTCTTATGAAAGTGTCCATTGTTAATTGGTAAGTCAAATGCAAGTTTTATTAACATATATACTCCTTTTGGTTTGAAAATGTTTGGTTAAGTACCTAAAATTCAATAATTTGATGTTTGTAGGTTTTAGATGTGTAGGAAGTCTTGTTTGAGCAAATGTTTGGTTTCTGTAGGTTAATCCTTAAGTGAGCTGCGTGAAATGGATGTACGGGGTCACAAAGTTGTTGATTCATTGATTCAATTATTTATGAAGAAATAAGAATTATTATTTTTTTGATTGTTTAATTGATTTGTAAAAGATGATTTGTAAATGTTGATTTGTTTAATTGATGTGTACATAATTCTTATTTGTGCTTGTTTAATTGATTGAAATGTAATAGTTGATTTGTTGATTTTCAATCTGCATTATGTTGAAGGCAAAACAGACTATCGCAACACGAAACTGACTATCGCAACGAGAAAATCGCAATGCGAAATGAAAATCGCAACGAGAAAATCGCAATGCGATTTTCATTTCGCATTGCGATTTTCTAGTTGCGATAGCCATTTTCGCGTTGCGATTTTTCATTTCGAATTGCGATAGCCATTTTCGCGTTGCGATTTCCCCGTTGCGATAGTCAAATGAATGTCTAATAAGTGATAACAACTGAACAGATCATAGCAATGTTCAAACTCAAGTTACTAATACATGCCTAACTGAAAATGTTAAAAGTGCACACATAAAATACACATAATACACCGTTTGCATTTAAAAATCACCTAAGTTAACAGTCCCAAAAGGTGAAGCCGGTTGTGATTGGGATTTTGAAGATGATTGCGATTTTCAGAATCTCGTTGCGAAAGTCAGAATCTCGTTACGATTTTGTATTATCTCGTTGCGATAGTCAGTATCGCATTGCGATTTTCCAAATTCGCATTGCGATTTACTTATTCGCATTGCGAATTAGGAAAATCGCAACGCGATACTTACTTTCGCAACGAGATAATACAGAATCGCAATGCGATTTTCAAAGTTCGCAATAGGTTTTAGTTTCGCAACACAAATTTTTTGTGTATATATCTACGCAGAAGCAACAACTCATAACCTAAATCCCTAAATCGTAACTCATTCCATCTCCATCTATCACTCTCTCCGGCGACATCCGTTCCTATATCCGTTCCTACATCCTTCCCCATCCGGCAACATGTCTTAGTTTCGCAGCTCGTTTGTTTAGTAAATTAATTTACAACCATGAAATCATCTAATGTTGATCATGTTTGGATAGATTTGTGTTTTGGAGGGTCATGGAAGAATGTTCATGGTGTTTTACAATATATGCATTTACCCATGAATCTTCAACTAAAACTGTCATTAAAAAAGTTAACTTATGAAACTCTAATGTTACGTGTTTCAAAGAATTGAATTTAGAGCCCCTAAGTGGATTTAGGCTATCTTATCAGAGGAATGGTAAAGTTTATTTGTTAACCGACAATGAAGATGTTGAACGATTCATTGCTTACATTAGTGTTTCAATTGATGATGTTACATTGTATGTTGTTGAACCTAGAAGTAGTATTGTTGGGTCAGTAGCGGGTAGTAATCAACTAAGTTTTTCTCAAAACCCACAACCTTTCTCTAATCCAAATCCCAATCAACTTTCAGCACCAAATTCCGGTTTTCGTATTGACCAATTAGACGATGATGAGCCAAGAGAAAAAATTGTGAGTACTAGTCAGTATTCGAAATTTGATCTTGGTCAATACCCGTTACTTTGATATTGGTCAATACTCGGATTTTGATGATGTTTCAGAAAAAGAAACAGACCCTGCGTGTAATGATTTTGATATTGTTCAATACCCGAATTTTGATGATGAAACAACCGTTGCCGAGGAAGATGTTGTTGATGATAATGAGGAGGAAGTGGAGGCTGTGAATGAACATGTTGAACATCCATTCTGTAATTCATATAATCCTGAAGAAGAAAAAGAAGAAGAAAAAAGTCCCCGAAGAAAAGAAAATGCCACGGGAGTATAACTGGAATATGCCAGAATTACTTCAGATACCGGAAGAAGAGTTGGTAAAGAAAGCAGTTGATTGTTACACAAAAGTTATTCGTATCAAGAAAGATGATTGTTTTGATACAAAGGAAGACTTGAAGATAGCTTTGTATACGAAATGTGTGGAAGATGGCTATCAACTAAAAGTTAACAAATCAAGCAAAGATCGTTTCGAAACAAGGTGTATGATTGACAAAAACTGTACGTGGCGTATGATTGCAAAGAGGATAAAAGATTGCGAAATGTTTCAAGTTAGGACTTTTATTGATAAACATACATGTTCAAGAACCCAAGTTTTTCCTAACCATAGACAGGCAAACAAAAAGATGTTGGGTAGTTTTCTGGCTGAGTTAATGTTTTTGAATGGCAGGGTATATCGGGGACATGAAATTATGACTGACATGAATGCTCGGTTCAAGATTAGTATATCATATTCTCAAGCTTGGAGAGCCAAATGTTATGCCTTGGAATTGTTGAGGGGGTCGCCAGAAGCATCGTTTGCCCAACTGCCGGCTTATTGTCACAATTTAAAGCTGAAAAATCCTGGGTCGGTAACTCATATCAAAACAGATAGAGATGGACGCTTTGAGTTGCTGTTTATCGCCATTGGTGCTGCGGTTAGTAAATCAATATAATTCTGTTGACTCATTTCTGTTAGTTACATGCATTTCACATTTAAATGATTATATTTCTTGTGTATATTATTTTGTAGATTCGTTCATTTATTACTTGCATGTGCCCAGTTATTATAGTTGACAGAGCATATTTGAAAGGTCGATACCTTGGAGTAAACTTATTAGTAGTAGCCATGGATGCTAACAATGGGATATTGCCAATAGCTTACGGGGTTGGCAAATCTGAAACCTCTGATTCATGGACATGGTTTATGGGGCATCTTAGGGATTGCATAGGTCCTATTAGCAATCTGACAATCATATCCGATAGGGCAAACTCAATTGACAACGCTGTTAGAAGGTGTTTTCCAGATTCTTTTCATGGACTTTGTGGTGTTCATTTGTATAGAAATCTAAAATCAAGGTCTGCTGGTATAAAAAAGCACAAATGGACATACTGGAAGGCTGTAAAAGCTTATCGGGAAGTGGATTTCAATAAGCATATAAACTGTTTAAGACGTGTTTTGCCTCAGTGTGCTCAAACACTAGAAGATGTCGGGTTTGAAAGATGGTCAAGAGTATATCAACTTGGAGCAAGATATGGTTTCATGACGTCTAATAGTGCAGAATCAATCAACGCTCTAAGTCGTCATTCCCGGAAATTACCCATTACTATGTTAATGGAGTTTTTTTGAGCCTCTATTCAACAGTGGTACTACAAGAAAAGAAACCATGCAGGTATTATTTCTTTGAATTCGTAACTTATCATATATTTTACTAAGTATTATTTATTTAAATTTACAGGAACATTGGAACATCGTGTTACACCATGGACTGAAAAAAAGATAACGAAACGTGTTGTAAAGTCAATGTCATGGAGAGTTGAACCATGTTCAAACACTTTGTTTGAAGTACTGGATAATAACTTAAATGGGCTTGTCGATCTAAATGCAAGGACGTGTAGTTGTATGAAATGGAAAACATCTGGTTATCTGTGTGGCCATGTTATAAAAGTTGCTCTTCATCTAAACCAAGATGATTCAAGCACATACGCTATGGATTGCTACACTACAGAAGTATATCGACAGACTTATGCCGAGATTGTCTACCCTATTCCACATCCTTCTGAGTGGGACATACCAGATGACTTACAAACAGTTTTGCCACCAGCCATGGACAGAAGGCTACCTGGCCGACCAAAAAGTCACGATCGTATACCGTCTAAGGGTGAAGAGAAGAAGATATCGACATGTAGTCGGTGCAAGGAAAGTGGTCATACAAGGTTGACATGTGGATCACCAATGCCATCACAATCATCTTTTCCTCTACCAAAATATGGATCATCATCAAAATCCAAAGCTCATATGGTGTCAAGAAAAAGGCAATCAAAATCGCAATCATCTTTAAAATCCCAATCACAACTGGCTTCACATTTTGGGACTGTTAACTTAGGTGATTTTTAAATGCAAACGTTGTATTATGTAGATTTTATGTGTGAACTTTTAACATTTTCAGTTAGGCATGTATTAGTAACTTGAGTTTGAAAATTGCTATGATCTGTTCAGTTGTTATCACTTAATAGGCAATCATCTTAATGTCTATCGCAAAGCGGAAATTACTATCGAAATGAAAATCGCAACGAGAGAATCGCAATGCGAAATGAAAATCGCAACGCTAATTTCGCAATGCGAAATGAAAATCGCAACGAGGGAATCGCAATGCGAAATGAAAATCGCAACGCGAATTTAATTTCCCGTTGCAATTCTCTCGTTGCGATTTTCATTTCGCGTTGCGATTTTCATTTCGCATTGCGATAGTACTTTTTTCCTTCAACATAATGCAGATTGAAATCAACAAAATCAACCATTACATTTCAATCAATTAAACAAGCACAAATAAGAATTATGTTAACATCAATTAAACAAATCAACTTTTACAAATCACCTTTTACAAATCAATTAAACAATCAAAAAATAAGCAATAATTATTAGAGAAAATAACACTTCTACTATTGAATCAACTTTTGCAGCCATACATCATTTTCACGCAGCTCACTTCTGAGATTAACCTGCATAAACCAAACATTTGCTCAAACAACACTTTCTACACATCTAAAACCTACAAACAGCAAATTATTGAATTCTAGGTACTTAACCAAACATTTTCAAACCACAAGCCTATAAACATACCAATTGTTTATGGACATTGTTATAATGCGGATGCAGGTAGGCAGCGTCTCGTATATATCGATCTAGCCATATAATGTCGAAACCACAAGCCTACTGCAGCTCTATCTATATCGGTGGAAGGTAGATACTTTATACTTCCTGTGATCAAACGGTCCAACGCCAAGCATACGAGAGGACCACAATCCCCTCTGGGTCCTTTCGTTTGTTGTGGTGCGGTCTCGTCTCTGCTAACTGTAATATTGAGCTTCTTTGGCTTCTTGTTTCCAAAACGAGTCCAATAATTTATCGCATTCAAGAATTTAGCCAAATAAGAGCTCCATCCCTTAATAATATCTCTTAAATCAGCCAATGATATGTAATTTATCATGCTGTCATATACTATTGCCTTAAGGGATGAGATCTGAAGCTCGACGAGAAGCCAATGGTTACATTCCAAAACAGGGATAAACACCTGCAATCATAAGTAATAATTCATTCATTTGCGCACTTATTTATGAATACCTTTAAACTCAATCTAAAATAAACACCAACCTTATCGACCTCCCACCATGCAGGATAAAGTTTAGCTTGTCCATTGCCCAACGCAAATGATTCATCTCGTTGATTCTTCAAGTGAACGGCGTTAAAAGACGTCGGCATAATTGTATATCGTGTATTTCTTTTATTTTCCTTAAGTTTCCTAATTATTAGAAGATGTGACACCCACGCATCGATATGCTGTTTTACAAAAAAAGACATATATTAGTAACTTACATAAATTTACAAAAAAATAATCAAATTAAAATATAAAAAAAAATATAAGACTTACCCCTCCATCGAAATAGACATTGTCTTCGACCCCTAATAATATGCCCCACCAAGACCGATCAAGCAACAAATAGATATCATCGTTGAGCTTGCATATGTCAGTGAAACACCCCTGGCTTCGCTCATGTAGATAAAAATCAACTGCGGTCTTAGCCCAAAGGGTGTTATCCAGAATTGTGTCCGGTAGTTGTTTCCTCTCCACTTCAGATACCGGTATGGTACTGGCCGGTAACTCATACGAGAGCCAACTTGAATCCATCATGTTCGGCACGTCAGAGGGTTTCTCAAGAATCCTACATATGACGCTATGTGAATCGGGGCCTCTTAAACGGTGGGAGGGGACTCTCGAGGAATGATAGGGGCCTCTTCAACGATAGGAGTGGACTCTTGAGGGATGACAGTGGCCTCTTGAACGGTGGGAGGGGACTCTCGAGGAATGATAGGGGCCTCTTCAACGATAGGAGTGGACTCTTGAGGGATGACAGGCGAGTCGGGCTTCTTCTTGCGGTGTCTTCGCACTATTGGGGTATACGGAGACTTAATAGCATGTGCACGCCGTCTGATGCGTGAACTCTGTCGTGCAAGAAAAACCCGACGTAAAGCATCCGCCTTATCGGTCCGCTAAATAATTAAATACAAATATCAGTAAATAAACAGACATGATATTTAAACAGTGAAAACAAAGACAAATATATTTCAAACTTTCAACCAAAAGACAAAACAAAGACAAATACTAACTTCACAATGTTAAAGAATACACAGTTTAGCAGAATTGGCTGCAACCGAATAAATTTACTTCAACCAAAAGACAAAACAAAAAGACAAATACTAACTTCACAGTGTTAATACACAGTTTAGCAGTATTGGCAGCAACCGAATAAATTTACTAAGCAATCTAAGTGAAATAGTTAATTTAAGTGAAATTACGAGTAAATTTATCATCAAGTTAAATATGGAAAATCTTAAACTTACCTCGTTGCGTAGAGTATGAACCTCATTCTGCAACGATACTACCATCTCACGTAGAGCGGCAACCTCACCACGTAAAGTAGACACCTCCACACGCCATGCACCATCGTTATCGCGTAGAGTATCGATCTCCTCACGCAAGGCATTGACCTCATCACGTAACTCCCTTGACTCATCCCGTGGAGGTGGAGAACAGGGAGATAGAAGTCGTGGCATCTTTGTCGGTCGCCTATCATGAGGTGATGGTGGAGAAGAGGCTCGATAATGTGACGGGATAGGTGATGGCTCTCGTTGTAGAGGTGTATAGTCGGGTCGATCAGGTGATGGCTCTGGGTGAGGTGATGGCTCTCGAAGTGGAGGCTGCTCATCATTCGTGCCATCAAGAAAACGCTGACTAGCTTGCCACCAATCAGTGGCAAGCTCAGCCTCCGTGGGTGTCAGTCTAATTAATGGAATGTTGGCCTCCTAAAAATATAAAAACTCAAACAAAGTTAAATGTCTACTATTAAGAACTTGTTTATATATGATAGTATTTGTGTTAACTTACATTATTTATTGTCGCATATGGTATTAAGTCTTCCCAATCCAACAGACGTTTCCTCTTCCAGGAAATAGCCCTGGGAATATCATTTGAAGTTTTTATTGCATATGTCTTCATGGCGGGAAAGGCCTCGAATATCCAAATCTACAAACAATATAATAACAAACATTAGTAATTGTTAAATAATTAATTATAATTTTGAAAACATTATATAGAAATTCTTACCTTAAAGGCCCAAACAAAGCCTGACAAAGTGTATTTCGACCCATCGCCCCGCAAACTTTTGCGGTCATCAAAGGCAGACGACAACTTAGTCCAGGTAGCTTTCCATATATACGAACCCCACGGAAACAGATTCCATGCATTTAGGTCCTCTACCAATAATATTAGCTCCTGAGGAATAGGTTGTCTGGTCTCTCTGCCTAAAAAGCCGGCATACAAAAGTAGTAGAAGGCATACTCGGACAACATCGACGTCATTCATCCGAGTAAAACCATCTTTCTTATTAAACAATTTCTTCATGTCGTCGACGTGTAAGTTCGGCTTCTCTATTGACTCATCAGGAAAAACCCTGGATAACCATGATGGGCGGGTGATATGACGAGTGTACTGGCCTACATCATCGTGTCCGAATCGTAGACCAGTGATTAAGCAGAACTCCTTCCGCCCAAAACAAGTATACGCCGGTGGAAAATGAAACCATATCTCTTCCTCACCACGTTGTATTCTGTCGGGTAGATCGCTAGTCATGATCTGAAGCCACAAATGGGTCAAATTAGCATCTCCACCCGGATGCTGTACTCTCAGCCATGGCCCGAAGCAGGTTTCTTCAAACAATTTTCTTTGTGCAGGTGAAAGCTTCGAAGCAATTGTAGTGGCTAGGCTAACTTTATTCCTTAATGTCAATGAAGCCGAAAAAAATTTCTACAAAAACAATAAACATACCAAGTTAGATATACCAAAAACTACACTGTCAAGATATACCAAAAACAATAAACATAAATAGTAGTTTATTCTTGAAACTAAAATTTGCAACACTGTTTTGTCTTTTGGTTGAAATGAAAATCGCAACGAGATAATGAGAATCACAACGCGGAAATGACTATCGCAACGAGAGAATCGCAACGCGAAATGACTATCGCGACGAGAGAATCGCAACGCGAAATGAAAATCGCAACGCAAAATGAAAATCGCAATGCGATTTTGGTTTCGCGTTGCGATAGTTATTTCCGCGTTGCGATTTTCATTCTCGAAACTATTCTTCTTCTACATTACTTCAACCAAAAGACAAAACAAAGACAAATACTAACTTCACAGGCTAAACAGTTTAGCAGTATTGGCAGCAATCGAATGAATTTAATAAGAAATCTAAGTGAAATGGTTAATCTATTATTGAAATTACCAGTAAACTTATCATCAATCTCAATATGAAAAACCTAAAATAATGCAAAATTTTCAAAAAAAAAAAACAAGAAAAAAACTAACCCTCGGAGGTTGATTTTCCATTTCTGAATGATTGTGAGGGATTTTTGATTGTGAATGGTTGTGAGGGATTTCGCCGGCGATGGGGACGGAAATCTTCGGAGATGGGGACGGATTTCGCCGTAGAGAGTGAGAGATGGAGATGGGACTGAGTGTTGTGATTTTGGGTTTGAGGTTATGAGTTGCGATTACTGTGGACGGTTCAGTTTCCGATTAATTAAGAAAAAATTCGTGTTTTGAATTTGAAAAAAAAATACGCGTTAATACGAATGGCGCTATGTAAATCGCGTTGCGAAAGTCAGTATCTCGTTGCGATTTTGTATTATCGCATTGTGATAGTAAGTATCGCATTGCGATAGTCAGTATCGCATTGCGATTTACCCAATTCGCGTTGCGATTTACTTATTCGCATTGCGAATTGGGAAAATCGCAACGACACTGTAGACCATCGCAACGCGATTTCCAACTATTGCAACGCGAAATGCAACGCGAATTTGCGATAATGGAGATCGCGTTGCGAATTAGCGATCGTATTGCGATTTTGTTGGTCATTTTGGCAAATCCGGAAAAAGTTGGTTAAAATCGTATATTATAAGGCATTTTTAGTCACTGAGACGATTTTCTCTTTATTTTATATTGACATTCAATTATTCTTTTCCACTTTTTTGAACTTTTTTTCTTTCTATTTTTCACCCAACCAAATAAAATCATAAAAATTACTTAGATTATGGATGAATTTAGGTCGGGTCGAATTTTTTACCTATCATACCCAAGAAGTGTTACCCTCCTCCGATTTTGAAACCGACTCGAGATTTGAACTAAAAATCCGATCCCACCCAACCCGACCTAATAGATTCCAGATTTTGTTTTCTCATCTATTCCCTTATTTTTCTTACTAACTAAACAAACAACCAAACATAAGAATGAACTTAAAAATAAAGCAAACCGAAAAACTAAATCTAAACTATGAAAAAAAAAGTGACTTTCAAAAATAATCCCAAAAACAAAACAAAAAATTAGAAGAAAATTAATTCACAAATAATATATACAATCTTCGTTCAGATTATGAAACCCTCATAAAATTTAAAAAAAAAAAATTTGCAAAGGTGAGATGGGAGAGACGGCAAACAGTTGTTTTCTATAGGAAAAACCGAAACAACCCTCATAAGAATAAAGGAAAAAATTTTAAAATTAAAAACTAACAAAGAAGAATGGAAAATGAGGAGCCACAGAAGCTAAAGTATAAAAATGAAATTAAACCAAAACCCTAAATAAATAATATAATGAGGACATTGAATCGGGTCGGGCCGGATATTTTTTCACTTTAAACTTGATTTCGACATGAACTCGATATTATGTCCCATATAACTTGATATGATCCGAATCTAATTTTTTTTAAAAACCCAATTCTATAAGATTTGATCAAATCAAAACCTGTCGTATTCATGTTAATGCCCGTCCCTAACTTAAATCCTTAATGGGGAAATGTTGTTGCTTGTTAGGTAAGCTTGAGTTGAAAATAAGAGGAAAACATAGGGCGTTTTGCCACATGCCAATCTGCCTGCTTTTGTATTGCTTTACAACACTGGCCTAATTAGCAAGAGAATGTCAAAACCTACTAATCTAGGTGAAGCACCTCATTTATATTTATTAAACCTCACGTGGCATAGATTCATACCCTCTTTTTTAATAATTCAATTTTCATATTAAAGTCACTTGTGATTAAAATAAAAGAGATGGAGAATATTAGGTTAAAAATATAAGAAATTATAAGGATTTATTTAAAAAGAAACAATACACGTAATACGTGTCAAAAACATGAATTAGCACAAACATAAATAGGTCAAATGTTAATGGCGATGCGTGTGTAGGCCTCAATTTTAATTGTTTAATAAGTGCATGTTTATGATATTGTATTTAAATATAAGAAATATAGATATAATATAAAATTTGAGAAAATTATGATAAAATTATTAATTTTAAATTATCGAACATAATTTTTAAACTAATCTGGATCAGATACTGCAGAGGTAAGAACAACATTCCTAACCCAATTCGTTTAATTTTTAATAACAAAATTTGAATCTCTGACATTGCTTAAGAGTCTAGTACATCATCTCATTATACCGATCGATTATTGATTATCAAACTATTTTATAAATTAGGTTAAATTAATCATTCTATTTTTATTGTATTGTAAAGTATATAATAAAAAAATCTATTGTAATAAAAAAATCTATTATAACCTTACAGAACAAAGTTATCAATGAATAATTAGTAAATGGGTAAACTACACGTGTCACCCTCTGGAATATTATAATAATTCTTCCTGCAATCTGCCAAATTATTTATTTTGCCTTCATAATGGAAATTTGGATTTGGTGCTGCCATTTTTGTTTGTTTATGGTTGTGAAATTCAAGGCCACTCTTCTTCCCTTCCCCCTCATCATTGCCTCTCATTTATGGTTCCTGCATGCCCTTTCTGCATTTTCAAATGAATCCATCTTTAAAATTTGACTGAATTCAACCCCTCCCCCCCCCCTCCACAAATGGGTCATCTATTATAGGGTTCTCCTTTGTTTAATAAAAATTATAAAATGAACCTTAATTATAAGGTATTATTTAATCGAATTTTTTACTTTTAAATATTATAAAATAGTCATTCAGTTATTTATATGTTTGAAACTCGTCATTTTGTATTAAATATTTGATGACAATTTAAGTTAGAAGTTAACATAATGACTGAGATATGATAAAAATTATATTTTCATGATATCTACTAGTACCATTGTTGCTTTCAAACATTGGCTCAATGACATAACATTTCAAGCATTAACTCGACAATATAATATTTCAAGCATTAGTTTGACAACATGATGTAAATAAAAAGTTGATCCATGAACTACGGTTCAAATAGTTACGAGATTAAATTATCGTATTTCAATCAACATGTTAACGTCCGGCTCAGACGACCGCCAATTTATTAATATAAAGTGATGGGTAACGTATAAATAATCAAGCGATCACTTTAAAACTTTTAATAACCGGGAAACTTAACAAAACAAAGCACTATAATTATTGGATCATTTTATAACTTTAAATAGCTAAGGATTCAACAAAATAATGTCCTATAGTTGAGAGACTATTTGTATATTTTGCCCTTAATAATATTTTTGAAAATGAAACAGCATAATTTTGATTACAAATATTAAAAAATTACCAGTATAATTAATGGACTTTAATTAATGGATAATTTTATAACTTTTAATGACTGGAAAATTTAACAAAACAAAGCACTATAATTAATTGATCATTTTATAACTTTAGATAGTTAAGGATTCAAAAAAATAATGTGTTATAGTTGAGGGACCATTTGTGTACTTTATCCTTAATAATATTTCTGTCAAGATGAAGATGACACGTAAATGCAGAAGATTTGAGTCAGGACACGCTGAATGCAGTCGCACTCATTTATTATTCTTGCCATCTACGTGCGAGGGAAAACAACAGTATTTTAAAGATAAGACAAATTTTAAAGCTCTATAAAAAATAATTATATTTTTAAAGTAAAAATTAAGTAATGTTTTTAAAAGGGACGTCGTTAAATTTTAAAGCTATATAAAAAGTAATTATATTTTTAAAGTAAAAATTAAGTAATGTTTTTAAAGGGATTCTTAAGAATCACATATTAATATAAAGTTAAAAAACGATGTAATCATAAATTTTAAAAGGAATTTAAAAAAATAGGTTTAGCGCTATTGGTTATATTGAATTAATATTAATATATTAGGTTATAAGTATTTTAAAATAATTTAAAATGACTTAATCGGGTAAGTTATGTTGTCAGTAAGAATCGATAATTTTTTAAGAATATCAATATTTTTTAACTATATAACATTTCAGATTGCAACAAACAATTCATAAAGCAACCAACTTATTTTGTTGTCGTATGGATGAATAAGACCACATCAACTTAAAAGTTGATAACATTTTCGAAACCCTTATTTTGAATAATAAAATTCTTGTGACTTCACGTTGACTTCCTTATTTAGTTGTGTTGTTCCCCCATGGTGCACTAAAACCATGCTTAGTTGTGTATGCCCTATAGAAATTCCAAGCTTAATCACGCGAAGAAAATAGAACCCCAAACAACTTTTCAAAAGCATATCCATAAACTGATTCATCACATTCTGTGTTAAGGGTGATGCAGTGTAGTCATTTTATAATCGAAAGTGGTATGTAACACCCATCTCTCGTATATCTTTCCGTACATGAGATACAGATGTCATATCACTTTTAAAACAATTCCTCATTTGTAAACTCGTAAAATTTTATTTCTTTTTATAAAATATTTTAATTTACTAATAATAAAACATGCATTAAACTTAAATAGATAACAAAAAGAAATGTTCACACTTCATCATTTTTATATCAGGTTAAATAAAATGCTTTTTCAGAGCGTTTTTACTAAATCTAATACATGCCAACTGAATACATCAAAAGTAGACATGAATGTCGTACTGTTACTGACGAGGCGACATTTGCTTGGTGATGTCTAATGATCTCCTTACTCCGATTGTATCAAAACCTACGTGTGAAATCAATACACGTTAAGTAATCTCTTAGTGAGACATACTTAACCATAAGCAAACTTATAAACATAAGTATAGCATAACAATTCTAATATCGATCAACTCTTTTTAATTTATTATACACCTTATACATTTGCACCCTTAGTGCTAACATGATAATTTTCCAACTTCATATTCATGTTCATTTATTAAGATGCACACGTAGTGCCTGTACAGTAGTTCATCGACTTATGATGAATTATGTGGGTTGCGCACATCGTGCCTGTACGGTTATTCATCAACTAATAATGAATTATGTGGATTTACACACATAGTACCTGTACGGTTATTCATCAACTAATAATGAATTTCGTGGATTTACACACATAAAGCATGTACGGTTATTCATCAACTCATGATGAATTTTGTGGATTTGCACACATAGTGTATGTTCGGTTCTTCATCAACTCATGATAAATTCCGTGGATTTGCACACATAGTGCATGTACGGTTATTCATCAACTAATGATGAATTCCGTGGATTTGCACACATAGTGCATGTACGATTATTCATCAACTTATGATGAATTCCGTGGATTTACACACATAGTACTGATATACCATTGCAACATATATTTTTAACAATATATATTTATAACTCTTAATGTACATAATAAATGCACTCACCTGGCTGGCCTCGCTATATATCCAAAACGCAAAGTTGATTACTCAGGCACTTTGCATTTGCCTTTCGTTTTGCTTGACTCAGGAGCTTGATTTCGATCTACTCAAGCATCCATTAAAGACACGTACAATATCAATCATTAGTATCTTTCCTAACAATTATACTTAAACAATACTCAAAAGTACATATTATTAAATTTCTATAACAATCTCAGCTTATCTTAACATTTCTGGTTCAATAGTATCGATACCCCTACCATGGTATCAATACTATTGCACTATGGCACCGATACTCTAACACGGTATCAATACCATTTTTGGATTCTGTTATTAATGGTATCGATACCTTCCGCACAGTATCGATACCCCCTTTCGGTATCGATACTGTATCGATACCCCCTTTCGGTATCGATACTTCTTGAATCAGTATCGATACTACTTAGTTGTTCTTATTTTAAGCCTATAGTATCGGTACTGATAACAGTACCGATACTTGTACCCATATTTTCCAGTTTTCAACCCGATTATTACCCAAATTAGGTCAAATTTCCTTATGTTTACACCCAACAACCCTATTAAACTCTTCTTTACTTATCCATACTAACTTTCCTTCATTTAGCTTCTTAAAACATCTAAAATCTTCCAATAACATTTAAGTCTAATAATCACACCACTTTTTCTAACATGTTCTTATTCCCATCCAATGCTTCTAATATCTTATTTACGTATTTGAAAAGTCAAAAAAACTAATAAACATCAGTAAAAACTCATATTCTAACATCACACTCAAAAACCCATTTTCTTCAATCTCAAATATCTCATCAATCTCTTAGTTTTGATCCCATTTAATCCTTCCTTAAGCTTTTTTCATACTCAATGCTTCAAAAACTAACCAAAAACGAAATAATAAACTAGCAAGTTGAGATCTCACCTTTAGCTATAGAGGAGGGCTATCCACATGAAAGAAGAAAAGAGTTGACTTAGTTAACTCACTTTTCCCTTTATTTCTTTACTTTAATACCTTAATGGCAATGAATTTTAAATTCATTTTATTCCAAATGACCAAAATACCCTTTTAATCATCCCTTGTTATAATTTAGTATAAACCACTATTCCAGCTCATTCTATCTTTTATCATTTAATCACTTTAATCCTAAATTTTTAAATCTTTTCAATAAAGTCATTAATTCGATATTTGGGGCATTACATGGACCCTCTGAACAAAATATTTTTTTTATTATTCAGTTTAACATTCTTCAATTATAACTTCCTTTTTACATAAACCATACAGTCACATGTTGAATTAGTAGGGAATTATGTCATGGTTATTGAAGTTTTACTACGACGTTTATTTGTTAGTACAAAGTTTGGTGTGCGTGTTCATTTAATACGAAGACAATGATGTTGTACAGTAAGTATCGAGACAATTACACAAAATATCGATACAAATATACGTAATATTAAAACGAATATAATAAATATCGAAATTTTGTAATTCGATTCATAATTTGCATATAATAGTATTGATACTTTCATCCCAAAAGTCTGATACAAATAAATGAATGCTTGTTGAAGAATTAGTACCCATTACATATCGAAGTTGTTGATATTAGTATCGATATTTATAATTTCTAACTTTTGAAATTAAATTAATTGAAAATATCGATACTATTATTAGAAAATCCGATTTCTTTTTGAAAATAACGATATTAATAAATTTGAAATACAAATATATCGATATTCATATCATTAATCATCAAATTTTTATGTTTTGAAGATTAAATTCAAATTTTAGTTAATAGTGGGATATCGATACTTCTTACGGAAAGTCTAATACACTTAATTTCGACCGGTTGAGGACAATTTTTTTCTCAAAAAGTAATGACACTTTGTAGCCTTTTTAATTTTGGATGATTTGTATATACATTATTTTTTTTAATGATACATGATACCTCAATTATAAATTGAAGTCATTGTGCTTTTTTACTTCTCATGCTAAATAGTTCAAATACCTTTCTTTCATCTTGTTCTATGAAAACAAACGATCTTCTTCAATTAATATTTTCATAAAATGAAGAAATCAACCAGTAGCTCTTCGAAAAATCTCAACCAATCAACCAACCGCTGATCCAAAAATTTCGAGTAACCAACAAACAACTCGAAAGTAAGTTAACATTCAAAGTTACTTAAATCATTATTTCTGACTATAACTATGTTACAAGTTGTCTAACATAATTGTTTCTTAGTTAAATTGTTGTGATATATGCATATATGTTGGTTGGGTAGAACTATTCAATCAAAGTGTTGTATGTAACATCGAAGCCATTTGTGAGATTGTTTTCTAAAAAACTTATTATTTAACCCTAAAAATCCCTTCCCATTTCTTATATGAAATTATATTTTTCAAATCAAAGGTAATGCATGTCCATCATTGTGAGGCATAAGGTGAAAGATTGGATATGTGAATGTCTTTTTTCTAATGCATGACTCCAACTCGTTAAGCTCGTTGGGATAAAATTAAGATGACAAAAACTGTGTTTTTATGAGGCATAAGGTGGAAGATTGACGATGTGAAGAATGTATTTCTTCCAATAGATGACTTCAACCGTTTCAGCTCATTTTGATATAACTGAGAAGACGATAACAATAAATGTAAAGAAAATAATTCCATGTCATTCACACATTCACCATCCTTCGATCTTCATAGTAAGTGGATTTGTCATTCAATTGATGATAGGACTTGAAAGATTAGGAGATGTAGCTAGATTATATATGTAATGTTTGATTTCTGTTAACCCTGTATGATGAGACATGACATTTTAAGAATGAATCGTTTATTTTGGGATCAATATCTTTTTGCATACATGATTTCTCGTTGATAACGAAATCTATTTTTTTCCTTTAATGAGATATTAAGAATCAATTAAACGATTTTTTTATTAATTTAGTAATATAAGGTCTAAAAATTTTAGATTTAAATAATTATATTCGATACATGTACATTATTAATGATTAATTTTTTAAATAGATAATTATATTATAATTATTTTAATCATTTAATTATTTAACGATAAATGTTTAAATAATTCTGTAAACAAATTCTGGAATCCAATATCTTTTAAGATTAAAAAAATCATTTTAGCCATTAAAATCTTTTTATTTTTTTATGTTAAACAACTACTTTTAAATACTATATTTATTCATATTTAAATGTGCAGCCAAACAACAATGAATAAGCGCGATCGTACGTTGCAGGTTGCAGCGCGTATCCCAAGGGAAGAATATGATAATTCCTTTGATCAGTTTCAGAATTGCAGAATATATTATATTATATTTATTATTTTACTTCAAAATGATTAAACGCTAAATTATTTAAATGTTGAATAATTTATAAATTCTGTATGAATTAGTTCTTAATGTGACATGCTGTTTGATAATGACTCTGAATCATTTAAAATATATTTCTGTGTTGAATCATTCAGCACTATTTTATTGAATCAGTCGACACTATTTTACTAAATCAAACAACACTAATTTATTCACAGATAAAAAACAAACAATTTAAATACTAAAGAGTTCAAAATTTAACATTAAATGATTCTATTTAACCAAACAAACATGCCCTTAATCTCTTATGCATAAACACGTACGCCTCTCTGCCTTTTCCTCTATCCTTTATTTATATTATTTTTTAATACCTTAATAAATTTATATTATATTCCTTACTTGGTATTGTGTATATATTATTTTTTTGCGTCAAATGTACATTTAATATCTCAACTATCACTTTTATTTTGTTTTAGTCATTTAATTATTTGGCTTTCAAAATCATACTTAACGTTACGTTTTGGTTTCATTTCCATCACTCGTTGTTAAAAAAAGTTAAGAAAACTATTAACGTGAAATTAGTGGCGGATCCACAACATTAGGCGTCCACACTAAAATTTGAATTTTCTTCGGCTAGTTATATATTTTACTGATGGTGCTCACCCTAAAATTTTATTCGTAGTGACCAATTCAAAAATTTGTGTTGTTAACATATGTGTGCTCACCTGCAAAAAATATTTATGGATCAATCATCGTGTGAATTTTTTTATTCTTCAACAATGACGTGACATTTTCTTATAGTTACATATTAGTATCACAATTAATTTTTTAATGATAGATGATCAAAATAAAATAAAAATAAACATTGGATATACTTTTTGAAAAATAATTAGGTGACCAAAATGGAGTCAAATGGATAAACTACAAATTTAGCACTTAAATTATCACTTTTATTTTATTTTAATACCTAAACCTTTAATTTTTTTCAAAACTTAACATTGAAACAAGGTACTAAAATGAAACAAAAGTTAAATTTTAGGCATGATTTTAAAAATATTAAAAGTTTACATACCAAAACATAATAAAATTGATAGTTTAAATACTAGATGCATAATTTATCCAGGAAAAAAGTTGAAAAATAGGGTTGTAATTTATCATAATTGTTTTGCATGCAAGTAATTATATTAAGATATAAAACATTTTAATAATAAGCATACGTAATAAATGCGGTTTTGTCCAACAGTCGGCACCGGCTCAACAAAGAAACCAGTGAAAAATAACGTGCTTTATTTGATAAATGAGCCGTCCGGTTTTTTTTTGTTTGGTCTAAATTCCGGCGTTTTTACCTAAACATCATCTTGAAATGAATTAATTAATTATTAAGCACCGTTTCAAATTTTTTTACAGATCTAATACCTATCCATGTCATTGAAAGCTACAGATTATCATTCACTTCTAATTAGAAGGAATATTATATCGATAAAAAATTTTAAAACAATGTCTAATAAGTAATTAATTCGGTATTTTTTTTTGTTTTAAAACGTCCTAAATTCCTTTTACCCAAAATTTCACATTAGGAAATCTATTTCTTTGACGGCCCCACTTACGTGTTCCTTTTCCTAACTACAATCCACCGTTGAATTTGTCCTCGTGATCCCTTTCCCCTATACTAAAACGGACGGTCCAGATCTTTGTCTGCATTTGTCTACTTGACTTTTGTCGTATTTTATTTCATTACACTCCTTTACCAATTTCCACCATTTTGACCATATTTTTTTTTATCACCATACGGATTAAATAATTGTACGATATAACATTAAAATTTTAGAGAGATCGAATTTAAATTTATGAAAATTGAGAGGATTAAAATATATTTTTAATAAAAATACATGTAAAAAATAAAATAAAATATAATTTTAAATTTTAGAAGGATGATTATTTCCACCCACCCTCTCGAGATCCATCCCTATTTATCGGTATTAAATTTATTAATTAACGATTACATTTTATATTTTGTTATTCGATAATATAATAAACATATAAAATAATACATAAATTTTTAGGAGAGAAAAAAAGAAAGGGATATATTTCTTCGAGAATATGTGACCCTTTCCCTTCTTGAAATAAAATTTTAATCTCTTCATTCTCTTCATTATCACAGTTAAGATACATTAATTGTGATTCTTCGTGTGAATTAGGGGGAAAACGGCTAATGATTGACATAATTTATTTATTATTATCAATAAAATTATTAATAAATTGTTTTATTTGTTTTATTGTGTAATATATACTATTTTGGGTTAATTATGTAATATGTCTAATTTTCTACTTTGTATTTTCTTGAATTGTACATATAAAAAATGAAAATTTGGTACTTGAAATACAATTCGGCGACTTGGACTTCAAGTTACCCTTATTTAAGGGCACCTAATCAGCTAACGTTAGTCCATGTCCTTAAGGAAGGGCAAAACTGTGATTTTGGAAAACATGCAAACGAGAAGAAAATGGGTACTAGCCGTATTCTTTAATGGCAGAACAGTCAAAAGAGGGTGCCCAAAATTTTGTCCCTTTCCCCTTGTTGTGGAAACATACAATTATACAAACCAGTCGCAAGAAAATTATATTATAGGGTAAAATCAATATTTAGTCATATTATTATCATATTAGTTTCATTTTGATCACTCAATTATTTTTTTTCAAAATCATGTCTAACGCTATATTTTAATTCCTTTTTAATCACCCATAATTAAAAATAAATAGAATTGTTAAGTTGGAATTTTCTTTGTTTTCTCAATGATGACATGATGTAATTTTAGATATATTTTCTAAAAGAACATTTAGATGATTAAAACACAACCTAAATGATAGTTGGGACTAAATGTATAATTTATCCTATATTATAATTATGAAAGGTGCCTTTTTGTGATCATGACGACGTTGGCAGTATTACAGTTCAAGAGAATAAAAAATAAAAAATAAAAAAACGTAGGTGCTGTAACAGAGGTCAAAGTAAAACAGTTTGGGTTAGGGGTAATGATTTAACGAGGGAAGTGAATCAGAAACTCGTGATGGTATTTTCATTTCTTTTTTATTTATGTATCTCTGAAAGTGCTCAGAGTTTATTATTATTGGTTTGGTTTAGGGTATAGAAACAGAACAAAGTCAGCAGCAGGCAAGGTATAATCAGTGTTCCTTAAGGAATTTGCAGCTTCGTCTTTTCATTTTCTCGTGATCTTCCTCTTCTCTCTTTCTTTGGGGTTGTTTTTGTGGATATATATATTTTACTCCTTGGCTTCTCTGGGGTGTTAAAAATAGCATGAAACCCTGAAAGATTGTTTTTTCTTTTTCCTTCAAAGATCGAGTCTTGGTGAAAGGAGACACTTTGGGATTTCAGGGTTTTGTTGAAAGAAGGGATCTTTGGGGTGAAAGAAAAAATGGGTAGTTTTGGGAGGAGTGGTGCAGTGAGGCAGTATATAAGATCAAAGGTGCCTCGTTTGAGATGGACACCTGAGCTTCACCAATGTTTCGTTAATGCCATTGAAAGGCTTGGCGGCCACCACAGTAAGCTCATCTTTCATTCTTCTTCTTATTCTCTGTGATTGTTCATCTTTTTTTAATTATAATGGCTTCTTTGTATGTTTCTTTAGAAGCTACGCCGAAACTTGTTCTTCAACTGATGGATGTGAAAGGGCTCACCATTTCACACGTGAAAAGCCACCTTCAGGTACTTCATCTTCTACCTTTTGTTTTTTGTCTTCCTCTTGTCTTCGTGCCCTAAAAATTCCTCTCTTTTTTTCACTTATTCCCCAGATGTATCGGAGCATGAGAAGTGATCTTGGCAGAGAAGGTAAAAGCTTTCTTCTTGTATGTATTTTCCATTTTATGTGACACTTTCCTCTAATGGCTGTCTTTTTGGTGTTGAAAGTCAAAGAGCTTACTTGCCATGTTTCAGTTCATTTATTATCATCTCTTCCTTTCTTATTCACTTGATACCAAAATAGATGATAACATGAATTAACTTGTTTACTTTGTAAATCTTCTACTATTGGTATGTCTTGAGAAATCCATCTGTTAATTTCTCAATGTTTCCTGCAACAAATTCAACCATAGAAAATGACGGCCCCCTTTTACTTGTTTTTTTTCTTTAAAAAATTTCCCAACATGAATAATGCATGCATGTGAATGACAGATCGGAGTTCAACCCATCAAAGAAGACAGTGTGTAGAGAACCATGATGGATGTGTTGATGAAGTAAATGATCATATGGGGTTTCACTCAGCTTCAAAGACCACTGAAGAACAAGAAGAAGAATCAGATTCTCATCGCTGTTCACTCCGTCGTTCAAAAAGGTCAGTTTTTGTGTAGTCAGACAGTGCAAGAAGCAAACAAAACCTAATTCTTTTTGTTTGATGTCTTGTCTTTCTCTTATTACCTCAGGGCTAGAATGGAGAGCACCAGGAGTACAATCACTGACGAGACAATGTCAATTCCGTACAGCTTTGATGATCATCTTCACACCATGGGAATAAAGCAGCCGCTGCCATTTTCTTTCAGATATTCAGTAGAACAACCTAATTACCATAAGGTAACACTAAACCAAAACCTACATCTCCCCTATCTCACTGCCACTTTTCTTTTTTGCCAGCTTTGAGTGTAATGTTGGTTTTGGTGTCAAACCAGCTAAAATGGACCTAAAATTCTGAAAATTTTAAATTATAATGTATTTTAGATAATTTTTTGTATTTTTTATTGAAAATCTTGTGAATGTGTTTACAACAAAGTCTAGTTACATAGTGTGTTTCACTTTGGATGATGCAAAGAACTTTAGGGTACATTAGGCATAAGGGGGATTGAAAAATTGTCTTTTACCTTTTTTCACTTTTACCTTTTATGGGTTTCACTTGCTTCTGATCATAGAAATCAAATGAATTAAACTTGGAATTGGGGATGGGACCAGTGTCCATGAAAAAGTTGTTCTTACATTCTGTGGTCCACTGTGACTCTAGTGAGTAGGGGACCTTTCTGGGGGTTGGCCAGAATGGAGATTCAAAATGAACCTTTAGTGCATTGGACCAGAAGTTTGCTTTTTTGAATTTCATGCTTCTCTTCCCCACCAGTTCCATCTGATTCCGCTGTAGCTTTTCTCCCAACTGTGCCTTTTCACTTGTTCTTAGATACTTTTTTTTAAGTAATTACTGTTATGGTAGTTTTACTACTTATCTGATCCATGTTGTGTTAGAAAATGTTTCCAATCTGTGCATGGACTGTGGTCTACTAGGGTACCAACATTTGATGTTACTTAAATGTCTTAGGTTGGCAAGGTAGGAGTAGAACACGAAGACGAACAAGACGGTGAACACGTCAAACTGAACGTAAAGAGATCGTGCATTCAACACGATAAGGAGGAAGAAGAAGAAGGATGTGAATTATCGTTGTCACTGTCGCTGCAACACCTGCCATCCTCACAGAGAAGTAATACATCTTGTACAAGCGAGATGAGCAGCAGCAAGGGGTTCTCGTCATCATCCTACTCTAATTATAAAGACCGCTCCATCCCACGTAGTCTTAACTTAGATCTTTCCATTGCTCTTTGTGGCAACTAATCTTCATTGCTGTCCCCCTTAGCTATAAATATATGAAATTATGAATATTTCGTTTTTGGTTTAGAACTTGAGACTCTGAATTCGACATGAACTTTCATATGATCATATCTTTCAATATGTGAAGAATGAATCTAAGAGAAGAAAAAGAATTCTTCCTCTAGTTCTTTCTTAATTAAGATTATGAAAGGTTATATCTTTTTTAATACAATGTGTAGTCTATTTAGTTTTTTCTGCTGTTGCGATAATACCACTCTTTTTATGTTAAAATTTATTATTTGATATATGGATTAGT
Source organism: Hibiscus syriacus (assembly GCF_006381635.1). Lineage (NCBI taxonomy): Eukaryota > Viridiplantae > Streptophyta > Magnoliopsida > Malvales > Malvaceae > Hibiscus > Hibiscus syriacus. Next base: position 60,087 of record NW_024062533.1, on the reverse strand, counting down.
ATTTATTATATTATTATTTAATATTTAAATAAATAATTAGTAATACAAAATAAATGGAAAACTTGTGGGGCAAATAAAGCTTAAAAGAAGAACAAGAGACCAAATAAGGAAATGAAGAAGGGTGAAAATTTAGGCAACATAGTAAGTATTGGTCAATTTTTTTTATAAAAATTATTCTCTTAAAAAATAATAGAAAATAACTACTTTAATTAATATGATTTTAAATCTAAACTTAATATAAATCAAGTTATACATATTTTAATATTAAAATTTCTTAAATTTAAATTTTAATAAATATTTGAAATACCAAATGATTAATACTTAAAATTATTTAAATATTATGATTTTCAATATTATTAAACATAATCATCAATATTTTGGTAATATAATAAAATAATTAATAATAATACTAATCATTATTTTGATAAAAATATTTCATAATATTATGCTATTTTTATTTGAAAATAAGAAACTTTTTTATGTAACTATTATTAAAATGATAGTGAAGTTATTATGTGTTTTCTTTTTGATAAAAAATATAAGTAAATTATATTAATTAACAATTCATTCAAATCACTACAAATTGAATTATACTAAAATACACATGACTAGAACTGTAAATGAGACGAAACAGATCGTGAACTACTTGAGATCGACTCAATCAAGGCTCGATAAATACTCGGATCGAATGGACTCGACTCAAGTTCTTAACGAACCAAAACGTACTTGATACTCAATTCAGAAAGCTCATGAGCAGCTCGAAAATATAATATATTAAGATTTTATTTTTTAAAATAAATTATTAATAATATTAACATTTATTAATAATATATTAAGATTTTTTTCCATTTTGAGTATTTTCAAATTGTTCATGAGCTTCAGTTCAGAGTTTCATGTTGAGTCGAGCTCTATTTTAAAGTTTTCAAGTCAAGTCGAACTCAGCAATACTAGAACTCGACTCAGCTAGTTTACACCCCTACACATGACATGAGATTTAAACCAAAACCAAATTTGAACAAAACCCACATATTTTCTAAATTAATCAAAATGGTAAACATTTTATCAAAAAAAATGGTAAACTGAATTTCTCATATCTATTAAACCTAAAGTAAAACAAAATTTCTGGGTAAATCAGTTCGGATTATGCTACCTTGGATTAGCAAATCATAACATAAAAAATAATGTTACAAGTTCCAAACTCCCTAACCAGTGGATGAAGGTTGCAAGCCAACCAGTAGACATGCTTTAACTTCCCTTCTTCCCAATTTTATCCCCAACCAGTGGCTTAATGCAGAGTTTTGGCTTAGTACTAACAAGGTTTAGGGGTAGAGCTGACACGCCAACCACTAGCGATCCGTTGGGCACTCCGGACAGAGGAAACAACTCTACGAGAATAGATAGCTGAAAGATTTGCTATTGCAGTTAGGCAAACGTCGGGGTAGAAAATTTAAGACCATTTACAAGCTGTATAACATATTCGTACCTCTGGAGATTTCAGATCCACAACTGAATCTGGAACATTGGCTTTAACAGCGGCGGCAACAACGCTGAAGCATTTGTTGCGGTCCAATAATACAGACATATCAGAATTCTTTGAACCATCTTTTGGATTCTTCAACTGGCTCTCGTCAGTTCCTCTTCTGTTAAATCCAACTGCAAACTAGAGATAAAAACAATGCTTTACACTTGCATAACTTCGTATTAGAAGAAATGTTCCATAAGCCTCTTAGGTAACATACTGCAAGCATAAAAGCTAAAAACTAAAGCTCAAACCTTTAGAGGTGATGTTAATTTGTTTCCTTTGTCATTCACATATTGTTGAACGAGTTTCGACACAACTGCATGCAGCTCCTTCTCACTCAAGGTACATGTAGCTTGGATAGGGAAGATTCGATGACACCAACTGCACCAATGAAATGCCATTTCACCCAAAATTCAGTAAATATGATAGAATACTGAAGTGAAAAAGAAATGTATATGAATGATAATGCAAGTATGGAAAAGATATACTAAAGAATGTATGTTCTTATGCGATAATATCCATTTTAAGTCCTGGAGCAGCTTATAAAGGGCTTAGGAGTCGGCTATCCTAACAATATTCTCAGAAGAGATCTCTTTGTTTCATTGGAAGATGATTCAGATAGATCACAGTTTTGGGAAAAAAGAGACCATGGGAAAGAATTATAAACACGTCTAAAGACGAAAATAAATATAAACTCGAGGATATCTGTAACAAACTTACAGCGGTGACTTTAAACTACCAGATCCCAGATCACAAAAGATCTTTGAGACAACATCAATTGTGTCTAAGGAGTTCTCCACAGGGAGGGTAAGCAGAAGCAAGCCGCTCCTTGTTAGCTTAACTAGTGAAAGAGCAAGCTCTGGTGCTTCACTTTTATCCGTATTTGCAGAGATGGAACTGCCATCTTTTGGATTTCCACCTACCACAATGAGATACTATCAATAAATTTAGAATCCAGGGCCTAAACTAAATTGAACTGAATGTCAAAGTCCCATTTTTTAAGGCCTGGAAAGTACCCACCTGCATCATCAGTGATCTCCGGGCTGTCAACAGTCTTGCTAATAATCTGATCAATTTCTTCAGTACATATTTTCCTTCTCTTAGCATCAACATTTGCATCAGAGGTTCCTGAACTTCCAGAGGTTTCACCGTTGAAGGGACCAACGTACTGGCAAAATATTCAAACAATTAGCAAGCATTAGCATTGACAATAACAGTACATCTCTCCAATATGCAGAAACCTGTTTCCATGAAACCTCAAAAGAAACAAAGTGCAGATGCAATTTATCCATTAAACTCTCTTTTCTAATAGAGTAACTGAAGAGAATGAATTCAAAAGTGATATACACTCTACATGATCAAAGGCACCTATTCAGTGTTTTGGCATCGTTGTTTAGAAGCAGAAAACAACACCGCAATCAATTAACGTCATGTAAAAAACAAAATCTATTCATTTTTCAATTATGATTTATTAAGCTTATTTAAACATATGGAAAGTTAAAGCAAACAAAGATTCATCACTTAAGTAACCAACACTTAGCTCTCAAATGGAGAACTTTAATTGATTCATGTTTCTTTCTACTATTGAATACCCAAGCTTTTGTCTTTCTTCTTCTTCTCTCGAATACCATTCAAAGTTCCAGGACATGGTTCAATGAAATCAACAACTAGCAATGTCTTAAATACGAAAGGATGAGACCTTTGAAAGGATAGACATGGCTTCTTTCGTAGCGCTCTTCTCCCTCTCTGGTAACAAGAGAAACGAAAATATCAAAACCCATTTCCAAATTTAGGGGAAAAAGAGGATACAGGAGAAAATAAGTGAAAGGGACAGGAGAAGTACTGATAGTGCAAGTGATGAGAAAAGCAGAGTGAGAGCGTTGAAGCAAAGAAGAAGGAGCCTTGTAATCGAAGCGAGGGATGCTTATGACTTTGGCGTGTTGCTCCCATGGAGTCATTGGGCTTTCGCCCTCTTCTCCCGCCTTCTTCGATTCCATTTCTGTTCCTTTCTTTCTTCTTCTTTTTCTTCTTCACCTATTTACTATTGCTCTGAAAAATCCCTCTTAAAAATTGAAACCCTACGTTCTCTCATCCAAATTAGGGGAAGAGGGTTAAAAAATAAAGGGTGAGCTGTACATAGGATCGGTTAATTATTGTCCTTTTTTTATTTTACGTATTTAAACCTTATTATTTATATATTTTATTAATTTAATTATAATTTTAAATTAACTCAATATATTTAATCTTTCAATTACAGGTAATGTGTTATAAATGATGTGTCATGACACATGTCACGACATGATGACATGAGAGAATTTTTTAAATTTTATTTATACTTAGTTAAAGGGGTTAGCATGCTTCTACCATATATGACTAAAATCTTACAAAATATGGTATTTATCTTATATTATAAGCAATGCTAAAAACTTAAAACAAAATTATTAATAAAAGGATTCAAATCTAGATCTATTAGTGATTATAGAATTACTTTAATCGTTTATGTAACGCCCAAAATCTCAGATTTGTGGTTTTGAACTAAATCGAGTGTTTAGAATAAGTTCTTTAGTCTTGTGGGAAGCCTTGACTCAAATTGAGTTGGATTGGGCTTGGGATGGGCCCAACTTGTGATAAAAAGGATATTTTTAAATTGATACCAAAGCTTGAAGGATCAAGGGAGTGATTATTCCATCTTTTGTTTCAAAGGTTGAATATTCTTAATTGAAATGAGGTCACATAGCTGGGCTCCTCTTTTTCTTCACTTCCCTTTGTCTTCTAGTTATCTACATCTTATTCATTCTCTTCAAGAGGTATAACAAAAAGGTGGTAACTTTGTAGCATTTTAAACCTAGTCTGAAAATCTCCAGTGAGAGAAGTTAAAGAAAGCTCCAAGAGCAAGGAAAAGGAAAAGCTAGCACTTGATTGAACTTTGGGTGTTTCCATCAACTTAGAATCCAAGATAACACATTTTTAACTCATCTTTACCACGTGTTGATCACTAAATGTGTTGGTTTGTTTGCATGAGTTTATGAAGCATATAACCACATTCATGATAGGTTACAACTTATGGTTTTTTTCAACATGAATATTTCCAATATAATGACCCCTCTTAACATATATAAGACTCAAATAATAGTTGGGTACCTTAGTGGGGATTTTAGGGAAAGTTGGATAGTATTTTCGTGGTCAAAGCAAAGCATTTTTTGGCTTAGGTATTGGTACTGAATGAAGAGTACTGATATTGTTCTTTAGATATCCTAAAACAGGGGTTTTTGGCTAGGAGTATCGATACATGTTCATTGGGTATCGATATTATTCGTTGGGTATTGATACTCAAGGATGGAGTATCGATACTAGTTTTAGATTTTAAATTTCAGTAGACTATTTTGGTATCGATACTCAACAGAGTATCGATACTATAGGAAGAATATTGATACCCTAAGTAGGGATATCAATATTAGATTAATTTTCAAAATATCAAATATAATTTTGGTATCAATACCCAAGATTATATCGATACCCTAGTTTAGAAGTAGCAATACTCTATTTAAGGGTATCGATGTTGTCCAGTTCCTCAGATTCCAGTAGCTACTTTTGGTATCGGTGCTCAGGGTGAATATTGATATTCAAGGGTCAATATCGATACTAAAGAATTTAGTAGCATCGATACCAGCATATTTGTAACACCCCAACCCATACCTGACCCGGATACGAGTTCGAGATGTCACATTGACTTTTTAAAACAATATTCTTAACAAAATACAGATCAATTGGACTTATATTAAGAAAATATGATAATATAAGTCCAATTGATCTGTATTTTGTTAAGAATATTGTTTTAAAAAGTCAATGTGACATCTCAGACTCGTATCCGGGTCGGGTATGGGTTGGAGTGTTACATTTAATGATATCAGAGCTACGGTTTAGCCGATTCTAGGCTAAAAACGAAGTCAAAAGTGTTTTAAAAAGTATACATGCCAACACAAAGTGAAAAATTTTCTAATCTGATAGTGTAAGGAGTGTACTGTCTTGTTAATAGAGTATTGTTATGTTATATTAGATGTATGATCATGAGAGCTTCCAAAGTGAAGCACAAGGTGATAGACCTGAAGGTAATAGCAATTCACTTGCCCTGGCCAGACAAGGAGAAGAGCGAACACCTCAGGGTGTGCCTGTATAAGATTAGATAATGTTTTTCATGATGTTGAAGGATATTCTGATGTATTTTCAATTTTATACTTCTTTAATTCATAGAGTGAATGTATCGAAAAAGTTAAAAGAGTTAAGAGCACCCGAGCTCATGAGTGAATGTAGGGAAGGTTCTGTTGTTACAGACCTTTGGATAAATGAAATGAAGATAATGTTAGAAGGTTTCCATTTCTCCAAAGTGGAGAAGTTAAATTGAGAAACTTCGTTACTACTTGGGCAGGCTAAAGTATAGTAGACAAATGTCACCATAAGAATATTAAAAGATCAAGTGATGTGGTTATTATTTGTATAAGAGTTTAGGAATACGTACATTGATGACCAGTTTATAAGACAAATGAAGCTAGAATATACGAGCTTGAAGAAAGGGAATTACACGTGCATGTGTATGAGTGTAAGTTTAATAAGTTAAGCAGATTTATTGCTGAGTTGATTCTGATTAAGAATGATAAGAAGGATATATGTGATTGATTATTTAGGGCTTGCGCCTTAAATTAAAAGAGTGTTACTGGTTTTGAATTTGTTCTCATTTCAAGAAATGGTTAATCGCGTTAAAGCTCTAGAGAGAGCTCAGAATGAAAGGATTGGAGAACAAAAATCTAAGATGATCAAGAAAATTAGTGCTTCATAAAGTTAAGCACCATCAAAGAAAGGTAGAGATTCTGGTTTTCAACTTTAAACCAGATATTAATTAATTGTATTCTCCGCCAGGGAATAAAGCTAATCAATTCAGACGGATTGAAATTATAGTATTAGAGGAACTTTATCGTTCTGAAATAGAATAGTTTCTTTACGGCATGGACAAGATAAAGTAGAGGGGATGGATGTTAATTGGAGATTATTAAAAGACCAAGGAATGTAAATATTATTTTGGAATAGTTTAAGAATATGTATATCAGTGATCAGTTATAAGACAAAGGTAAATGAAATGGTTGAATTCGAAGCAAAGGAATTGTATTATGGATAAGTGAGAATAAAGGTTTGATAAGTGAAGGAAATAGAGGATGAATTATTTTGATTGGAAAGAATATATATGGATAATTTGATGAAGGTTTACGTTTTGATTGAAAGAAATAAGTTGAACAACAAAGTAGTGTGCTAGTGGTGTATTCTGATTATGTAAAGGTAATATGGCTAAGAAGATAAGGATTTGTGTATTCAAAGGAAGTTAAAGCTAAGTATAAGTGATATGAAAAAAGTATGAGAGTATAAGAGAAAGAAATGAAAAGGATTGAGTTTAAAGGATCAGATGTGATAAAGACTATATGGAAGTGTAGATTATGAGTTCGATATAGAAGTAAAGAAAAGTGTGGAAGGTGATGTGAAAAGATTGTTTGATTTTTAAAGTATATGTTTAATCACATTTGAAGAAGATTTAAGGTTGTGTTCTTGGTTAAATGATAATGGAATAAGAGTATGGTTACTGTTATAAGGTAATTAGAGATGGATTTATGATGTTGAGGGATGAAAATAGATGTCACTAATTTTATGATAAGTGGCATGATATGAATGTATAAAGGAAAAAGGTAGTTGAAAAACTAAAGGATTGAAAAGTAAGTTTTCTGATGATAACAAGAAAGAATGAGTAAGGGAATCAACATGAGAACATTAGAAGATATGTTCTTATCAAGATGTGCAGTGAAAATTCGAGGACGAATTTTCTTAAGGGGGAGATTTGTAACATCCCAAAAAGCGGGCTAGTGACCAAAATGCAAATTTTGAAAGTTTGATGGTCAAAGTAGAAAATTTGGGAAAATTTTTAAAGATATAAGTGATATTTTTCCAAAAAAGATTTTATTCCATAAATGGATGTATTTAGTGACCAAATTATAAATTTGATAAAGATTAGTGACCAAAGTATAAACTTTGAAAAGTTCAAGGACCAAAATGTAATTTTATAAAGTTACAAATGGGTCACGAAAATAAGGAAATAAATATATTATTTTCCATTTTCAAATGTTGGAAAATAATATTTAATGGTTTAATTCAATATTTAGTTTGGATTGTTGGATTAAAGTGATTGAATTGTAAGTTTTAGAAATTTCAAGGGCAAAATGGTAAAGAGGGAAAATAGTTTGGCTATATTTGACTATTGGAAGATGATAAGGTTATTGTAGCTTGATATTAATGTAAATATCAAGTTCGTTAAGGGTAAATTGGTATAAATATTTTGATTTTAAGGGTAAAGTGATCATTTGACATTTAATGAATTTTATATTCATTATTAATTAAGAAAGATGAAGAAATATCATATGATTTCTTCATCTTCTCCAGCAGCAAACGTGAGCTCCTCCCAAGGTAAGAAAGAAATTTTATTTTCAATTTTGAGCTAATTCCTTTAGAATTCGAGTTATGTCGTGAAATAGGAAAGTGATCTACGTGAAAAACGTTATCATTTGGTATCAATATTTCTTTCTATTCTTGTTGGATTTCAAAGATTCCAAATCTAAGGGTTTATGTTCATGATAAGATTCATGAAATTGAGGATAAATCTTGATGATTTAGATGTTATAGATTTATTTTCAAGCTTGATTCATTGTTAGAACATGTTCAATCTTTCTAGAAATTATTCTTTGAAAATTTGAACATGATGAATTTGAGTGAGAAAAATTATGAAAAATTATATAAGGTCTGGAAATGATGTTGGAAGTATTCTACAAGCTTTTGAAAATCCGAGGACCATTCTGTAAATTCTAAAAAAGTTGGTGGGACTAATTCATAATTTTCAGAAAAGATGTAAATGGTTGTATAATTGTCTAATAGTTGATGTATTATGCTGGAAATTGTTGTTTTGGAGTTAAAATGAGCATTTAGATGTGAAATATGACCATTGAGGAAGTTTGAAAAGATTGGTGATTAAAGTGCAACATTCACATAGTTAGTGTATCGATACACTGAAAAGGAAAACAGAATAGATATTTCCTTTAGTTTAAGAAATGAAAACTAGAGTATGCTATCGGGAATACTAATATGTATAAATGTATGATTGTGTAGACATCGAGCACAAGCAAGTTCTGAAACGACTGCAAAGTTAGGATCAATCCAAAGAGATAAATCATAGAAATGGATTGGATATATAAAGTGTCAAGATGAGTGCATTTTAATTTGTACTTATGTTATTGATCAAACATGGGCTTGCGATGAGCCAGTGACAGAGTTACTATGGTAAAAAGTAACCTTTAAAATATTATGTGATTCTTATGTGTGCATGAATACATTAAAATATGATATAAGCTATGTATATGTGATCTATGTGAATGCATATATGTGTGATCGATTATGTGACTATGAGCTATGCGTGATGAGAAGTTATATGATCATAAGTGACAAGATATATGTGATACATGTTATACGATATGATTCATGTGATTACATGTAAAGTGATATGAACTATGTGACATATGACTGTGAAATAAGCTATGTGATAAGGACATAGAGAATGAAGTGAATTAGTGGTAATGAGATATGAGAATATACAAGAAAAGTCATATGATATAAGATCAATGATTACACATACATGTGATACGTGACAGAAAAGAAGAGATATGTGTTTATAAGAGAAATAATATGAATAAGTGATGTGAATATATGAACTGTTATAAATGATAATGCCCATGTTATGTGATATGAGAGCTAGGGGTATAGTTTTCATGCCAATAGTCGAGGGCTACCTATGTCTTTCGAGACATATGGACAGTTTACCTATGTTCTAAGGAACATATGGACAATTTACCTAGGTTTTTCGGGTCCTATGGATAGTTGTCGAGGTTCTTTATGACCTCTGGATAGGTCCTTCAGGACATTTATACGAGCTGTGGTGACAACATAATGGTGCACAACCTCAATGTACTCACATACCTTAAGTTCTCACATGTGTACATGGGCTAATAAAGAGATTAAACAAATATACTGAATGTGATATGTATATGTGATTTGTTATACAGAATAAATTACAGGATTCATGTATTGGTGTATTGCTTGGTTAATGCATGATATATTGATAATGATATATGTATATGTGTGTATTGGTTATATGAAAGGATATATTCTTTTAGTTATATGAACTATATTAAATGAATTATATGATGTTATGTGTATTTCTTTATGAAATGATATATGATGTGTATAAATGGAAAGTATATAATTATACAATAAAAGGTATTAATGATAATAATATGATAATGATAAGGAAGAATATAATCATATATGTACATGTGTGGACTTAATATATGAATGGAAATATACTGGTGTATGATATGATAGTAGTAATTATTTATGCATGATTATAAGTTAGAGTTTTTATTATATGTTTTATATGCCTCACTAAGTCAACAACTTAGCGTGTGATTGTTTCACACGTATGTTTCGAGAAGAGGAAGATTGATAAAAGTTATGCAATACATGTCAGTTTCTCCTTTCCAAAGATCATATCAGAAAATAATTAAATAGTATGTATTTTGTAATAATGATAGTGTTGGCATGTAATAAAGATTTGAATCCAATATGCTTTAAATGGTTTGTAAAATCATATGATTGAGTTTTGTAATGTTTTAAAAGTGTTTATGGGAATGGTAAATGTATAGTAATGAACGGTTAAATTTTTACGAGTTTTATGAACGTTTTACGAAAGTACTGTAGCAGGGTATTGATACTTGTAATAGGGGTATCGATACCCCTGAAGCAATCTGGAAAATTTTTAACATTCGGTACTGTTCATAGTAATGTTCACTACTGTACATGGTACTATTCATTACTGTTCACGACATTGTTCATACCGTATAGTACTATTCATAAAAACGTATATTTTCTTAAATTGGTTATAACAAACATGATTCAACATTATATTATCATATTTTCTTAATATAAGTCCAATTGATCTGTATTTTGTTAAGAATATTGTTTTAAAAGGTCAATGTGACATATCAGACTCGTATCTGGGTCGAGTATGGGTTGGGGTGTTACAATACTGTTTTGGGTAAGAAACCTAATTTGATTAAGGGGCTGAAGAAAAAGTCTAATAACACCAGAACTTCACTAAATAAAACTACAAGTGAGAATAATTAATGAACATAATTATAGCTAGAAATGATACAAATTAAAACGGCATGAAACTAGCCATTATGTGATGCTTAGGAAACAACCAGGACACCTGAGTTACTTTAGTAGTATGAAGATCGTCTTGCTTGTTAGAATATTCGGATATATCTCAGTTAGTATCAAGGCACTTTAGTCACTGAATGGGTGTAGATACCCCAAGACTCTCAAGAGTGGCTAGTTGGGTGTACATTATGATATAGTTCTAGATCTTACCTCGAATACCAAAGGGTATTATAGGTAGGCTAGAGGGGTGTATGTCCCGAGATGCAAAACCCTTTGACCGCACCATGATGTCTACCTCAACTTTACATGTTAGTATTCTTTTTTGTTCATATATATATGCCTACTAGCATGCTCATGTAGTGGGTGCATATAGTATAATATAGTTATCAGTGTGGCATTGAGCTTGTGAGCTTAACGTTTGGAATATGTTTTCATGCGCATGTTCTTAGAAAATTTCGCGAGGAGCTTATCGCCAGTCAACATTCCAAATTTGTCGAGGCATTAGATTACGTCTAGAGTCTTGTAGAGTGCATGCATTATTCATATATCCAATTTGTAGTAAGTCGTAACTCTATTTTGAAGTATTTTACTTATTTTGTTTAGAATGTATTATGGGATCTCCCCACTTTGACAACTTAAACATTTACAGTTTTTAGTTATAAATTCATGGAGACAAATTTTGAATGAATGTTTCAAATCATTTTAAAGAAATTTTTGGGTTAGCCACTTTAGTGGTCCCGTGTAAGGTTATAACATGTTGATCTTTGCATCGTGTCAGATTAAGATGGTTCAGTTGAAACAAATATGATTTATTTTATTCCTTGCTAAAACAATAGATATAAAGGGTGTCGTTGTGATCAAATTCGAGTAAAAATCGGCATAAGCTTTAACATCGAGTTAACTTAAATCATCTTCAAAAGATCCTCAACACCTCTAGATCTAATGGAGTCTTCACATATCTGCAATTCTTCCAAGCTATTATTCACCTTAAGAGCAAAAGTAAGTAATGTAGCACCAATTGTCCCAATACGTGGTTCAGAAAACACAAACTCTTTGATAGCTCTATTTTTTCCGACAATTAAATTTTTACTGAAGTATCATATACTCATAGATTCGAAATGTATGCCTCATTAAAAACCTTCATACACCTAAATGAAGGAAAAGAGTGTACACATTCAAGAGATGACTGAATACAAAGATCCATTTCAACAATAGCAAGACCAACGACAAAACAAAAAAAGATACTAGTGGGGGCCATGCCCCCCCAAAAATATTAAAAAACTAAAGGGTAAACTGCACATTTAGTATTTAAACTATTACTTTTATTTCATTTTGGTACCTAAACTTTATTTTTTTTCAAAATCATACCAAACGTTAGTCCAGGTTTCAATTTGGTACTTCGTAGTTAAAAACTTAACGATGATGTTGATTTGTCATCATATGATCATCATCGTTGATTTTTTTAAAAAATGACACAACAACAATTTCTGTTAATTTTTTAACGATAAGGTACCAAATTTAAACCTAAACTAAATGTTAGGTATGTTTTAAAAACAATAAAGTTTAAATACTAAAACAAAATAAAAATAACAATTTAAATAATACGAGTAGTTTACTAAAAAAATAAAATATATATATTTACATACATATAATATGTATATATATATATATATATTAAATTATTAAAATTTAGTTCCTTAAAAATTGTACACCATAAATTATTAAATTTAATTATCTAAAAATGTATATATTACTTTATAATTACTTTAGAATTTAGAAACTACTAAAATCTCATTTATTGAAGAAATAAATTCAAATTATTAATATTATTTTACCCTTATTTAAAGTTTAAGTGGAAATTTTATCCTTACTTAAAGTTTAAGTGGTAATTTTATCTTTAAAATAAATCCAAAAACTAGTAATAATATTTTTATCTTTTAATTATATCATTTTTTTAGTGATATTAATAGTTATAACATTGACGTAATAATTTACAATGTTGGCATGAGATTTATTTTACTGACGTAACAATTTACGTGTGAATGATGATGTGAAAGAGTAACTTAATTTATTTTTTAGTCGGGTAATAATAAAACTCAAATTTTCCTTCATTTTTACATCAAATATTAATGACCGCACCACAAGTTTAATCGCTTTTTTATATTTTACCTTATGTTATATAAAAATCTATACGAGAATTAAATATATATGTAACGACCCAAATTCTCGAGTCAACAGTTAGGAGTTGACTCAAGCTAATAAGTAGTAGATTTTAGTGTTTTGGACTTGTTAGATATGATTTTTGGCGTTGATGGAGAAGAGTTGAAACCTAATGGAAAGGTGATGTTTTTTAATAAGAGAATTAATAGGGAGGACTAAAAGTGTAATATACCCATTGCAAAATTTTATTTGCCCTTTTTTTAAATTTGGTTGCGTTAGAACAAGCTTTGATGTAAGATTCATTCTCTCCACATCCCAAGCTTCTATTTGATTTTTTTTTAATTAATAGTTTCTTGAATTGACTCACAACAATGATTACCACCATGCACGAATAGATGGAAATCGCCTCTGAAAATTTAAAATTATGATATATTTTATAATTTTTTATGTGTTTTTTTATTAAAATTTTATTTTTATTCCTTACAAATTTTATAAATTCGTTTATTCATAAAAATTAGAATTTTTCTCTCCCTAAAATGAAATTTTACATCCGTCTCTGCGATTAAGTATGTTCGGTAATCGGAGAAACATTTCAAGCCATATGATTTCAAGATGCATACCCTTGTACCAAGCTGACAAGGAAGAAACGAAAACAAGACAGTGAGCTAAGATCATCTTTATCTAGGGCTCACTGGTGTTTTTAGCTCTTCTAAACTCCTAATTGTGAGAGTAAACCAATAACTTCTTAAAGGAACCATGTCGCCTGTTTATGTATTAATAAGACAATTAAATGTAATCTCGTGGTTTGTCGGCGACGGAGATTGTTGGTAATTGACGATGTTGGCGAGTGACGACCGATAATGAGAATTTTGACTAGATTTAAAAGTCAAATTAATAGTTTATCTAAAATTTAGAGATTAAATTAGAATTTTATATAAAATTTAAGATCAAATTGATATTTATGTAAATTTTAAGAATTAAATTATAATTTAATTATTTTATTAATGTGCCACGTCAATAAAGTAATAAAAATTAATGAAGGTTATGAATAAAAGTAATAGAAAAATATTTTTTTAAGATCAATAACCAAAATAAAATAGATTGGAAACAAAAAATAGATTATCAGTATAATTTATCTTATTTTTAAGGGTAAAGTATTTAAATAGTCCCCAAACTTTTAGGACGTTTGAATTTTGGTCACCCGACTTTTAAAACTTACAATACAGTCATCAAACTTTTAGTTCATTTTCAGAAAGGTCCCCGACGTTACCTCCCGTTAGTTTTATCTGACGTGGCATTTATCTCTTGTTAACTCCTATTCTTCTTATTCTCACAAACAAAATCTCACATATAAAACCCCACATTTCCATTGCTTCTCTCTTACCCAATAGTTCTTGAATCATTTGAATTCCACCATCTTTGTCCATGTCTTCACCTTCTCGTCGGCTCCGTTCACGATGAAGATGTTGAAATTGTCGAGACCTTGAAGAAAGTCGTTTAGGTTTTCAAGTCGGTGACGATTTTGATTTCCATGACGAGTAACAACTGTGAAGTCTGGACGAAGGTGAAGCATGCTATGGAACCGTTGGGACTCAAATGTTGAACTTTCGCAATGGATGAGTTCCCTGCTGTTGGTACCGTCGTTTACAAACATTCACAGTGGTGACCCACCATAAATAACATTGAAAAAATAACAACACCAACGAGAAAGGTATATTAAAAGGAAAAAAAGTGGTGAAGGGGTTTTAGTTTAAAGAGGAGGAGGAAGAGGAGGAAGAGGAGAAAGAAGAAGAAAAAGAAGAAGGAAAATGAGAATGAGGAGAAGGAGCATAATGATAAAGAGTCGGGGGAGGAAGAGAAGAAGAAGAAGAAAAAGAAGGATTAACGAGAGATAAGTGTCATGTCAAATAAAACTAACGAGAGATAACATCAAGGATCTTATTGAAAATAAACCTAAAGTTTAATGATTGTAATGTAAGTTTTTAAAGTTTTTGTGACCAAAATACAAGTTTCCTAAAAGTTTGAGGACTATTTATGTACTTTACCCTCTTTTTAAATATAAAAGTAAAAGTTATTGTATAAGTTTTATTTTAAATTCATATCAAATTGATAAAATTTATAAATTTAAATTGGAATTATTATTATAATATATTACTGTCATTATCTATGTTTTAAAATAATAAAACATCAATTAAATATTAAAATATAATTATTAAAATTTTAATTTAATAATCAAAATAAAATCAATCTCGATTAAAAAATTAAATTTCTCGAAAAGACATTTTAAGAAAAGACGAGAAAATAAAATCCCATTGAGTTTCCTTCTCCAACCAGATTTCTGTTTTGGAGCTTAAGCTTATAAATATTAGACAAATCCCTAATTCGAACCCTAATTATGTACTAAGGCTCTGCCCTTTCTCGATTTCTACCCCAAATTGAGCTGAATTCAACCATCTAGGTCTTTGGAATCGGATTTCGTTTTCGGGATTCGGTTAGGAAATTGAGGAACGAAATAAAGAGGGCAAATGGAGGAAATGTTGTCTGCAAGTGATAAGCAGAGCATGGTTTCCTCCTTTCTCGAGATCGTCGTTGGTCAAACTACCGAAACTGCCATGCAGTTTTTGCAAGTAAGCTTTTATTGACTCTCTATTTTTTGGCATTTGATTCATAAAGTTCGAAGCCTTTTTATATACAAGTGTCTCCACAATGTTGAAGCTTGTATTTTTTGTTTGTATCTTTTTCCCTTAAATTCTTAATGGCTTTGTGATTCAATTAGTAAAGCTGAGGTAATCTGTAATGAATGTTGATTTACTGAGAATATATCTATTTTTAGTTTAAATTTCTGAGAAGACTATTGTTATTTATGCAACATGCTTAATGATTAAATATTTGTGGAAAACAGGCAACAAGCTGGAAGCTTGATGAAGCTCTTCAGCTGTTTTATGTCGGTAATGAAGGTGGTGTAGTTGCACCAAATTCTGAGTCTCCAGCTGTGGAAAACGTAAATTCTTGGGCTGATCAAAATTCTGGGTTAGAGATTTGCATTAATGTTCACTCTAATTTAGCACATAATTGTTTGTTATCGTAATATTTACTAATGTTTTTGCCTGTGGCTTCTACTGTTATTCAGTGAGCTGAAGGAATCTGGAACCAGCAATGTTGGACCCATTGGTGGAGAGGAAGTACGTCCGCCCTTACCTGTAGTAAGGGAGGCACTTTATGATGATGCATCGCTATATGGGTATCTTCTACTTTTAATTTTTAACAGTTAGCTTATTGCAGTGTTATATTATTTTTCTTTTCTTCATATGAAATTGCAAATGTATATGTCGGTTTTTCTTTTATGGTAATTTTCTTGTGGTGTGTCTTTGTATGTCAGCTCATGCATGCTTATATTGTCTTCAGTTGTTGTATGATTTGTAGAGAATTCTACTGCAATTTCCTAATAATTCCATATGTGGTAATATTTCATTTTCTAATATTCCTACAGAGCATCAAGCTTGGGATTCTCTCCTCAACAGTCTGGTTCGTTAATTGCTTTCCGTAATTTTAATGAGGAAATGAAACGTCCTAGGGTTTAGGAATCAGATGAAGGTTCTTCCACGGTTGATGCTTCTCGAGATAACCTTGCCTCTTTGTATCGTCCTCCTTTTCATCTGATGTTCCAGGGACCTTTTGAAAAAGTATATTGATTATCTTAGAATTTCTTATTCCTTACTAAGTGTGACTTGTATATCAACCTCAAAATTTTGTCCTTTTAAGTGATAATATCCCTTGTTGGACCATTTAGTATGTAGCCCAGGGCTTATAACTTTGTTTTGAGGGAAAATGATATTTTGTGCCTTGGGTTAATGAGGACTAGAAAATTGGATTTTGAGGCCGCCTTTTCTATATTTTTCTCTCTGACTTTGAAAGTCAATTTAATCAAAGGCTATATGTCTATCTTTTAGGCAAAAGCTGCTGCATCTGTTGAAGATAAGTGGCTACTCTTGAACTTACAATCTTCCAAGGAGTTCAGCTCACATATGGTATTGTTTGAGTCTTCCCTTTTCCTCTAGTTGAAACTAATAATTTTTTTTACTTCATTCCCTGGGTTTGAACTGGCTTATAATGTAATCATATATTCTGATGCTGTATGTGTTTTTGAAGCTTAATCGAGATACATGGGGAAATGAAGCAGTTTCTCAAACTGTTAGCACCAACTTTATTTTCTGGCAGGTTAGAATCTTATAATGTAATCATATATTCTGATGCTGTATGTGTTTTTGAAGCTTAATCGAGATACATGGGGAAATGAAGCAGTTTCTCAAACTGTTAGCACCAACTTTATTTTCTGGCAGGTTAGAATGATGCTTTCTAGTTGTCCTTGTCCTGTTTGCCATCTCTCTCTCATCCTCTACTATCTGTTTTACCCATATTCTATGGTTTTTACCTTCCATTTATTTTCTTAACAGATTGATGCAGGACAATCCCAGATTATTTTAATTATTTTATTTTTAGGACTAGTTTTTTTAGTTATCAGTCGTTACATTAGTTTATCTTTTGTGTTCTGTTAGATGGTTATGTGATTAGCATAGGACTATTAGTGATAACTTTATCATAATTACATACTAGAAGGTTATTAGGGCGGTTATCATTTGCCATTAAGAGAATTTTTAATAGAATCGGTTGCTGGAATTGTTTTGTATTTCCTCTCCATCACAGATGCTATTGTATAATTAGGAATGTGTTTTGAACTCTCTTTTATTTTTTGATTGTGGTTAAATTTGCAAGATTCTTATATGATGCAAGTTGTTTGCAACTTGTTGTTAATGGAGATATAAAGATGCATTCTCTTAAAATTGGGAACTTGATCTGATACTTCAGTTTTTTATCAGCCAACAATTGCCGGGGAAATCAAATAGTCCTCTAAGACAACTGCCACATTTTATTGTGTGTATACGACTTTAGGAGTCAGAGCTTCGTATATTAAGTGCCATATGCATCCATAGAGGACTTCCATATAATTGTATTTTTGAATCTCTTGTTTCTTTATATTCTTTATTTTATTGATGCTGTCTTATGGATCTAGGTTTATGATGATACAAGTGAGGGGAGGAAAGTTTGCACCTATTACAAGCTAGATTTGGTTCCTGTAGTGCTTGTTATTGACCCAATCACAGGACAGAAAATGCGCTCCTGGTGTGGAATGGTTCAACCTGAGAGTTTGCTGGAGGTATCTATTTTGTAACATTAATGCAGATTGGAAGTTCTTAGGAAAATAAGCAAAAATGAAATGGTAGTTGAAGAACTTTCAATTTATGGATTTTGTGATTTGATACTTGGCATTTTAACCTTTAGGACCTGATTCAATTCATGGATGGTGGCCCAAGGGATTATCATGCAACTCTGTCTCATAAACGTCCAAGAGGAAGCTCAGTTACACAGCAACAAAAAATTAAAGGTAATCATGTATCTTCTTTTCTACACCAAGTTAAAGTTTATCTATAGAGAACAAGTTAACGCTTAAATAAGTTTCAGCCTGTAGTTCCAAGACCTGTTACAATAAAGGCAGTAAAGTTAACAATATTTTTTATGAATTGATGGAAAGTTTCAGCTTGAAACTTTCAAGGGGGAGTGAGAGAAATCCTTTATCTATGTGCTAATTCTGTACATAATACTGTTGCATTCATGGATAATGACAAGGAATAACTTTTAAGAAACATGAAAAAATCCATCAAGAATAATATATGGCTGGCTGTCCCTTGTTCCCATATGTAATGGGATAAGGGGGAGGTAAGATAATAGGCTGCCCCTAACACCAGGTTGAGAGCAGCTTCCGTAGAAGACCTCCGAATTATAAAATGCCTTCCGTGAGACTCGATCCCACGACCTCAAGGTTAAAACAAATAAAGATGCTTACAAAACTGTTTGACTCGTCTGTATGTAATGTCAGTTCATTTTGTTATAGTGTCAGCAGATGAAACAAATGAAGATAAGGAACTGTTAAGAGCAATAGTAGCGTCTATGGAGAGTGCAAAAGAGACTGTTAAAACAACTTCAGATGATAAAGCATCATCCACTACTGACAAGGAGGAACCATGTTCGATTCAGAAGCCTGCATATCCATCTCTACCTGATGAACCTAAAGGTGACAGGAACCTCTTATGTAGGGTTGGAGTACGTCTTCCTGATGGACGCAGAGTACAGAGAAATTTTCTCCGAACCGATCCAATACGGGTAAACATTGAATTGAGCTGAACTGAAATGTGAGAAAAATGTATTATTGTATCCTTGGGTAGAGTGATCCAGTCCTTAGTGTTGCCCCTATCTGATTGGTTTATTACTTCCATTTCATTTTTTCATTTTGCAGCTACTGTGGTCATTCTGCTATTCTCAACTTGGCGAGGCTGATTCAAAGCCATTCCCCTATCTGATTTGGTTTATTACTTCCATTTCATTTTGTCATTTTGCAGCTATTGTGGTCATTCTGCTATTCTCAACTTGGCGAGGCTGATTCAAAGCCATTCCGGTTGACACTACCGTTTCCAGGAGCTTCGAAACCTCTGGATTATGATAGCAAATTAACATTCGAGGAGTCGAAACTTGCCAATTCTATGATATTAGTTGCATGGGAATGAATATTGTCAAGATGGCAATGGTGTTTCTTCAACCACCTAGAGTTGAAAGAGTTTTTGGTTTACAAACTCCAAATATCTCTTCAAGGGAGTTGATTTATAGGGGATGAAAGAAGTATACAATTTTATTATGTATATATACTCATGCCTGCATACTTTCTGAGCTGCCAATATTTTCTCAAACTGTTGAAATTTTGTGGATGCTAGCAATGCACATGTGCTAAGCCCTGTTGATACCAAATATATATAAAATTTTAAGATATTTTGAATTTTTTAAAATTAAATTATTAAATTATTTTAAAAGTTAAAATTATTCTTTTACTGGAGTAAAGGAATAAATTGCATAAAATTAAATATTAGAATAACCTTGTACATTTTTATAATTAATTGAAGTTAATAAATGATATTTTAAAACTATAAAATTCATTCTAAATGTATTTTTTGTACAATATTTCTATTTTTTTTTGTGGTATAGTAATATTGTCCATGTGCATGCAATAATTTTAACATAATCCCCTGTATTTGTATAATAAATTTTGAATTTCACCTTTAAAATCAGAACATAATATTTTATTTTTTCTCTATTTTGTAAACAATTAATCCGTTTATTAAGTAAATTTATTTTTTCAGTTACTTAAAAAAATTAATATTTGAATACGGGATATCAAATATCTAGCGTAAATGTGATAGCGAATGTTAATATTTTTAAATTTAATTGAAGCTATTTTAAATTTAAAATAAGGATAAAATTTTAAAATTTGATAGCGAATGATAAAGATTAAATTAATTTAATTATATATATGATTTTCTTAGATTATATTAATTAATATGCATGACATAATATTTTTAATTTTACTATGAGATTAATTTTAATTTTAATAAGAATAATGTATTTTAAATTAAATAGCTATCTTTTTTTAGAGTACTAATATATTATTTTTGAATGAATAATATTAGATATATTTTTATTTTTAAAACTGTAATAATTATATTATTATAATATTTTACAACATATTTTTATTTTTCAGTGGATATGATTTTAAAAATAGGTCAATATAACCTATGGAAAAGGTAAAAATGGACCAATAAATAAATATACATAAAATTATCAAACAAATTACTCGTGCATCGTATGGTATACAAATTAAATAAAAAACATTTTAATTTTATTACATAAAAAAACTAAACAATTAAATGTATAAATACACGTGCAACACAAGCTACTAAAGAAACTAATATAAATATGTATATAACGTACTATTAAAGCGATGTACCAAAACATACTACAAACAAATTTATCCTTGTTATAAATATTAAAAAGTATAAGGATTTATTTAAAATTAATCATTAATTAAAATTTACTTTTACTTTTGATAGAATTATAATTAAATTATGATATTTTATCAAAAATAATAATTAATTTAAATAATTTAATATGTTTAGAATTAGGATTTATAAATTATTTAAGTTAAGAATGACTATTAGCAGTACTTATCGCTAGAAACCTTTACTCACCTGAACATTTACCAAAAAAATGTACGTATAGTTTTTTGGCAAGTTTTTCGATGAGTAAAGGTTTCTAGCGATAACTGTTGCTGAAAGAAGATTTTTAACGGTGTGTATTAAAATGAAACAAAAGTTAAACTTTGGATATAGTTTTGAAAAGTAAAAGTTTAGGTGCTTAAATAGATCAAAACTAATAGTTTAGGCAATAAACGTATAATTTACCCTTTTTTTAAAAAAAAATACTTTAGCATAAAAACTTTTTTCTCCACCCATGAAATTATATTAAGGTAATTTATTTAGACATACACGTTTACGTTTCAACTTTGAAGTTTGAACAATACTTATTTTATAATGAGATGTGATTTTTAAAACGAATTTTTATTTTTGAACTAAAAGGAATTTAAATTAAAACTTTTACTTTTCCAAAAATAGTTATGTTATAAATATTTTTATTTTTTTAAAATTAATGAAATTATTAAATTATTAAAAATAGTTATATCATAAAAAAATTTATTTAAACCAACAATCCGTTGTTCTAGTGGGATGAGACACTAAATCTCTTAAATAAGGTTAGAGGTTTAAATCCTGATGATTGTGAATAGAACAAACTGAGTTGAGAGGATCTCCTTACTTTTATAGTGTCCGATCTGGATCAGTAGATTCATTAATCGGATACTAATGTTTATACCAAAAAATATTTTTTTTTAAATTTTTTAAATCATTCATATTTCCTAACATTAGTGTTTTGAAAACCGAGAACTGTTGCCTTGTCAGGTCCATTCTATCCCGATTGAACCGGTTCTAGTGAATCGCAAGGAACCGTTTGAACCGGCTTTGAACCACTCGAACCGGACCGGATCGTGAATCGGTTCAACCTAAATTTTTTTATTTTTTATTAAACGTTTTTAGTATTTTTATTTAATTTTTTAAATAATTATGATGTCGTTCGATTCTTACGACCGATTTGACTAATTTAACTGGTTACACCAATAAATCGATAGCACGACTAATTCGCTAACCGGTCCGGTTCTAAAAACCATACCTAATAAAGATTTTGTTTTTGTTTGTTGTACCATAACCTCCTCGTAAAGATAAACCCAAATCAGTACAAACGACAAATAAGGAGGATCTGTCAAAATAAACAAATTAACCCTCCAACAAAATGTCTAATTACGATCCCATCCATCAACATTTTCCACATTTCCATTTCAGGACTAAACAGTGAACGGATGATCATTCCTATATAAACAAAATTTTACACGTAAAGCAGAATAATTTTCCCGGAGGAATCGAACATCTTGTTTTCTGTTCTTCCCTCTTCAGAAGGAAAATGGCGGCTAATTTTATAACGCAAGCATCTCTGGTTCAACCAAAACCTTCACTTAATGCTAAAACTCTTCAAAACCCATCTCTGACTCGCTTCTCCAAGCTCTCTCCTTCATCAAGTCTGTTTTTACTCTCCATTCTTTTTGGGTTTTTTTTTTCATCACCAAGCTCCCTCCTTTATCTGCTTTTTTATTCTGCTTTGCAGGTTTTTGCTTTTTGCCGAAAAACAGAACTTTGTCTGTTGGAAAACTGTCATTGGCATCGTCTGTATCCGCTTCAAAATCTTCAGTTCTGTAAGAATATAGAAACAACAAGAACCCCATTATCGTCATTGATAATTATGATAGTTTCACCTACAATCTTTGCCAGGTTTGATTGATTGCATATTCGAAATTTGTGTATTTTTCTTTTGTTTCCTTTATCTTGTCCTTACTTGGTTCTGAATTGCTGCAGCATTAAAATCTTTAGCAAATATGTTTGATTGTTAGGGAAGACCTTTTTTTATCGGAGATTTAAGGTGAAGATTGGATCATTTAAGAAATCAATTAAACGATTGATGGGAACAAAATGTAATGTATTTACATGGTATAGAAAAGGTTTCTTTTGCTATTAATAATTTGTTGTTATTGGTATATATAATTCAAGTCCCTTTTCCAAGGATTTTGCATGTGAAATGAGGTGCTTCAATCATAACTGTATTAAAATGGCTAATTGTCAATTGAAAAGCAAATCTGGTTTGTGCCATGGACTGCAAACATGATGTTTTGAAAGTGATTCCTGCTAAATATTCCCATGCTGCGGTGATTTCAATTCGGTATCCTCAATAGCAAGTCGTGTTCATTCCGGTCCTGTCTTTCTCGTTTTAAGAATATACTATTGATTCGATTGCCGCCGTATGAGCACTACGAGTTACGTTACAGAAATTTTGGAACTTGAGATTTTGCATCTATGATATTTTGAATTTTTTTGGGTTCAACTTATCTCTTAGCCTTTTCTGAGTTGTATCCTTGACTAAGAATGGAATATCCTCAAAGGTTTACCTATAATTTTGTAGTACATGGGAGAGCTTGGATGTCACTTTGAGGTTTATCGAAACGATGAGTTGACTGTAGAAGAGTTGAAAAGGTAAGAACTTTGAGGTTTATGTATCCTTGAAATGTTCGATTTCGATCCAAATAAGTGACACTTCTCTTGGTTTTTTTTTTTTATAGGAAAAACCCTAGGGGTGTGCTTATCTCCCCTGGTCCAGGTAAGAGTTTACTAATATATTTTTAAACTATAAACAAACCGAACATAAGAATCTGTTATATTTAAGCATGATATATAATTTTATTCTATCCTTAATATAGGAACACCCCAAGACTCTGGAATATCCTTGCAAACAGTTTTGGAACTTGGACCTCTTGTACCTTTATTTGGTGTTTGTATGGGTTTGCAGTGCATTGGTGAGGCTTTCGGAGGTGAGTTTTAGGTTGCCTTTTGTAACTGCTTCTTGTTAATGTTTACGCTTATGCTAAGAAAGCTAAATCAAGACTCTTTATGTTTATCGTGGAAGATTAGGTGCTTGCTTGTGGAATTTTGACATGATTTGTTTGACTGCATTCTAAAATGCAGGAAAGATAGTCCGTCCTCCCTACGGTGTTATGCATGGCAAATGTTCTCCCGTGTGTTATGACGAGAAGGGAGAAGATGGATTATTCGCTGGATTATCAAAGTACGTATCGATTCTTCTAATGTGATTCCCAGTTTAAAAATTCTCTTACTCTGCTTCATTTATGTGTTGTCTATAGTCAAGCTATCAACTTGTTTATATTTGTTCCTTGAGCTGTGTTTTCACCTTTCAAGTTTAGATTCCTTTATGTTACTGCCCTCATGCATATTGCTGGACATGTGTGAAGTATCTGTTACATTGCACGTTCGAGTGAAAGAATTTCCGATTCATTTCCATTCATTACGCCTCAAATTATCAGCAATTCTTAGTATTATTGTGCCTTTTCAAGCCCATTCAATGCCGGAAGATATCATAGTCTTGTGATCGAAAAGGACAGTTTCCCCGACGAAGCACTCGAGGTTACTGCTTGGACAGAAGATGGGCTGATTATGGCTGCTCGCCACAAAGTCTATAAGCATATTCAGGTAAAGTTTCCATTATTTTTACTTGTTTGTGCCTTGTGCCACACGAAACCATGAAAAATCTGCGTTTAATTCTCCATAAATACGTCTTTCATGAGCACGTTGATCGAAAACTGTAGGGCATACAATTCCATCCAGAGAGCATCGTAACATCCGAAGGCATATCGATTGTTCGCAACTTCATCAAACTGGTAGAGCGAAAAGAGGCCGCCGAATCCCGGGCTTAGAGGTCATGTACTGGACACAATTCCTTCAGGCATAAATGTCAACATCAGGTATGTCGTCGATGCATCCTTTCTGTGACGATCACGTATGTGTTCTCGTCGGACGGTAAGTTCTTCCTCGGCTCATGTCGGAATATGTATCGGATTATAAGACCCCTTTTGAACTCCTTTTCAGGGTTAGCAAATGACAGAAAAGTGAAGCAAGTGTAGCTTTCCATCAACTTTGCACATGATTTTATGTTGGATAACTATGAATTATGTTTTCTATTTTTCTCTTTGAGTTTACGGTTCCAGTTCATAATTGGAAATATTGCTTCAAAAGACAATGTTGTTTTTTCTTTTTCAAAATTAAAAAATAAATTGGGTAAACTATACCTATGACCGGAGATTTTTATTTGAGCATCGATCTTTTAATTTTTTAATTAAGTTATTTAATTATTTAAATAATATCAATTAAGTCATCTACAAATTGACGTGATAGTTAATAAAATTGATAATTATATAATAAATTAGGTAAACTATACCCATGACTAGATGATAAATGTTCAACAAAAGACAATAACGCATTATTTTCGACACTGTAAAATTTATTCGCATGATGAAGTAGCCTCAAAGAAATTAAAATGAAAAAACTACAGAATAGGTATTCATGAACTTAATAGGATGATTAATGGCCTTAGGTACCACAACAAAATAGATGTCAATCACCTCTTGGATTACTCGGGTGGAAATGATATTGAAAATTTTATTGAGGATGAAATTGTGGATGATACAATGCCGTTGCGACTAATTACGTGGAATAAAACACTTATAGCGCCAATAACTCTTCACAATTTTTTGCTGCGGTACGAGAACGTAACATTGGAACTTTTAGATGCAGCAAGTAAAGCTAGAGATGAAATACAACAAGATTTAAATTTTAAGTGAATTAGGTTAGTAATTATGCTGAATATTTTAGTTTATAACTATCTTGTACACAAAATTAATTACCCCGTCAAACTTGGACCAACATTATTGTACTACTCTAACTCATGTCATTCATATTTATTGTACTATTTCAATTTGACCCAAAGCATTAATATTTACTATTAGAATTTGACCCACTATTTATTATTCTATTTTTATTGGTGGATATTGAACCACTAACCTTATGATTAAGAGAGATGATGAGTCACATTATATTTTATAATTATATAACATAGTTATTATATTTAAATTATAGTACAAAAATATGAAATCAAAGGAATAAATGAGCTCACAGCTACTCTAGCCTATGAAGTTAAAGATGTGTTCTCCAATACTTTTGTAAACCTTGATGAAAAAAATATTTTTAAATTGTTTGATTTAAAATTTTGGATTAACCACACGGGTGATCATTTATGTTTATGTTTTATCCACTTTTGATCACTAATTTCAAAAAACATAAGACATTGTCATTTTTGGGTTAACTACACGGGTGGTCATTTTTATTTAATTATAAAAAATATATTAAATTAAAAATAAAGTTAGTTCTTCAATCGAACGGTGACATGTGGCATCATTCGATTGGAGGATTAAATTTATTTTGATTTATCAAAAGTATGACTAAATTGAGAGAATACGAAAATAGAAGGGATCAAATATGTGATTATATCAAAATATTTAACTGTTGCTAATGGTAGTTAACTCAGGGTGACTGCACCTTAATTAAATAAAAACAAAAGTGACAATATCTTATGTTTTTGAAATCAGTGACCAAAATAGACAAAATACAAACATAAGTGATCATTTGTGTAGTTAACCTTAAAATTTTAATACCCGAACTCATCAAGTGGTTTTAATGATTAAAAAGAGTGTTTTTTAATATCCCGACTTCGCAGTTCTATCTGCAAAGTGTGTGCATTGTTAATAATTAAGAAAATTTTGAACAAATATTATCTTATAATCATCAACTATTAAAAAATAAATATCCAATGTTATTGTTGATTTTTTAAATAATTAAAATTATACATTAAAAATTAATGTCTAATGTTATTGTATAATCAGATATTTGGTCCTTTGTATTTACATATTCTTTCATTTTAGTCATACTTTTAAATAAATTTTAACATTAAATATATATTTTTAAATGAAAATAAAATATTTTAAATTATTTAATAAGTTAATATATAAAAAATATTATGAATTTAAGTATTTATACACTAAGACAAAAAATATATACACTATGTTGTCTACTTTAGACCAAGCAATGGTTATGGATTAATGGTTGGATATATGTTTAGTTTCCTACGTGATCAAGGTTTGAATATTTTTTGTCCCAATTTGCTTTCCTTTATTTCTTTCAAGTAGAGGGTAACACAAGTCACTCTTTGATCGGTAGAAATAAATATATTAAATTAAAATAAAGTTAGTTCTCCAATCGAATGGTGACATTGGCATGACATGTGTCATCATTTGATTGGAAGATTAAATTTGTTTTAATTTATCAAATGTATGACTAAATTGAGATAATATGAAAATAAAAGGGACCAAATATGCAATTATATCAAAATATTTAACTGTTGTTTAAGGCAGTTAACTCGGGATGACCACACCTTAATTAAATAAAAGTGAAAGTGACAATATCTTATGTTTTTAAAAATTAATGACTAAAAATGGACAAAACACAAATATATGTGATCATCTGTGTAATTATCCCTAAAATTCTAATATCCAAACTCATATAATTAAGAAAAATATAAAACAAATATTATCTTGTAATAATCGACTATTAAAAAATGAGTGTCCAATATTATTGTTGAAAAATATTTTGAAATAATTAAAATGGCTCTTAGAAAGATGGGAAGTGACAAAGATGTCGGTCCTGATCAAATTCCTATTACTGTGTGGTTGGCCCTAGGAGAAGAGGGAGTTAAGTGGTTGACCAACTTCTTTAATATTATTTTAGAGACTTCCAAGATGCCAGGAGTGGAGAGAGTCTACGGTGATACCAATCTATAAGATAAAAGAGATCCCCAACGTTGTGGTAACTACAGATGTATTAAACTACTCAGCCATACCATGAAGCTATGGGAAAGGGTGATAGAGGCAAGGTTGAGACAAGTTACTAGGGTTTCGGAAAACCAATTTGGCTTTATGCCAGGCAGGTCTACCATGGAGGCGATTCATCTACTTCGACGGCTTATGGAGAAATATAGGGAAAATTCTAGAGATCTTCACATGGCGTTCATTGACCTTGAGAAGGCTTATGATAGTGTTCCCCGCGATACGATCTGGAAGACTTTAAAAACGAGACGGATCTCAACTGCTTATATTCGGGCGATTCTGATATGTACTGTAGATCTACTACATTCGTCAGGACTACAGTTGGCGACACCGAGGCTTTTCCGGTGGAAATCGGACTCTACCAGGGATCGGCCCTTAGCCCTTACATCTTCGCCTTGATTATGGACGACATCTTTTGTGCGACACCAGCCAGTGTACCATGGTGTATGCTTTTCGCTGACGACATTGTCCTAGTTGCTGAAACAAAATCTGAGTTGAATAGTAGACTGGCTACCTGGAAGACTACTTTGGAAGAAAAAGGTCTAAGGATCAATATTGAAAAGACAAAGTATTTATGTTCAAACTTTAGTGGGAACCAAAACGATGAAGATGTAGAAGTATGCATAGAAGGATACGTTCTCCCCTCAAAGGATTGTTTTAAGTACTTAGGGTCTATGATACATAAAGATGGGGTGTAGATGATGACGTTACACACCGTATAAAGGCGGGATGGCTAAAGTGGAGGGCCGTTACTGGAGTTTTGTGTGACAAGAACGTGCCTCTAAAACTCAAGGGAAAATTTTATAGAATGGCAATAAGACCAGCGCTGTTGTATGGATCAGAATGTTGGGCAATCAAGAAGGATCACGTAAGGAGGATAAAGGCCGCATAAATGAGAATGCTTCGATGGACATGTGGTAAGACTCTGTGGGATATGACAACAAACTCTGCTATTAGGATGTCCTTGGGGTGGTGCCTATTTCCAAAAAATTGAGGGAGGGAAGACTACGGTGGTTTGGGCATGTCCTTAGGCGACTACCGTCGGATGCGGTCAGGAGGGTAGAATTGATTACAGTCGACGGTGCCAGAAGGAGAGGACGACCAAGGCGGAAGTGGGAAGACTGCTTGAGATCTGATTTGATGGATTTAGCCCTTACCAAGGACATGACCTCTGATAGGAAAGTATGGAGACTTAAGACTAGGTATCGAGTAGTGGGTCACATCATTAGGGTGTATCATCTCTGTCTTCTTTTAATGCCTTTGTAGTAATTTTCATGACTTCTACTTTTTATACGTTTCTGTTATTGGTATTTATGAAGGCTTAGAACTGGGCTTGCTATCGTTGGCTTCTGTGTATCATTCTCTTCATGTTTCCTCTTTTAAATTTAGTTGGGTCTAACGTTATTGTCTATATGCAGAGATTTTTTCGCAGGGTTTTATTTGCAGGGATTACTTCCCATTAAAGACGCGCATAGGATATTAATGACTACATATGAATACTGTTCAACTATGTATTTATTTATACACGCATTGCATTTTTATCTATATTTTTGATTTTCTGACTGCCGGAGGTCTCCACGGAAGCTACTCTCAACCTAGCGTTGGGGCAGCCTACTACCCTACCTCCCCTTACCCCATTGCATATGGGAATTGGGTTTTGTTGTTGTTGTTGTTGTTATTGTTGAAAAAACTAACTGCTCCTACTTAAATAAAAAAATAATTTTTATTTTCATAAATATATACTATTGAATTAAAAAAAATTATAAATAAAATTAAAACAAATCAATTTTTTATTATATAATTGCAATAAACTAAAGTTCACACATCCATTATAAATTCCACCAAAGTTTACATGAATAAGTTGAGTGAAATTCCTTCACTTGATTTTGCACCCCCAAAACCTAAGGTCATTTCTAAGTTAGTGTTTGTTTTTACTGTGTAAAGTCTGCAAAGCTCTTATGTCTGCACCGCGCAGACCACACGCAGACATTGAGCTTCGCAGACCGTTTATTTTTTAGAAGACAGAAGCTCTTCAAACGTCTGCGTGAGCTATTCTTGGTGCATACATGGTTTTATGTCTTAAAAGGTATGCGGGAAAATTAAAATCATTTAAATCTATTTTAAAATTTATTTTAAAATATAGATTGATTTATTTTAAAATATGGATTGATTTATTTTAAAATATGAATTGATTTATTTTAAAATATGAAAAATTTTATTTTAAAATATAGATTGATTTATTTTAAAATATGGAAAATTTATTTAAAATATGGATTGATTTATTTTAAAATATGGATTGATTTATTTTAAAATATGAAAAATTTTATTTTAAAATATGAATTGATTTATTTTAAAATATGGAATGATTTATTTTAAAATATGGAATAATTTATTTTAAAATATGGATTGATTTATTTTAAAAAATATGGATTGATTTATTTTAAAATATGAAAAAATTTATTTTAAAATATAGATTGACTTATTTTAAAATATGAAAAAATTTATTTTAAAATATAGATTGATTTATTTTAAATATAGATTGATTTATTTTTAAATATATATTGATTTATTTTAAAATATGAATTGTTTTATTTTAAAAAAATTATTATTGTAATTGTATGGATTATTTAAATTTCAGTATTATAAAACTAAAATTATTTAAATTTCAATATTGCAAAACTCTTTTAAGTTTAAAAAATCAGTTTATTTTATATTTCAGTTTATTTTAGCAATCTGCAGACTTTAAAAAACAAACACTCTTCTTCTTGCAAACTACAAACTTTTAATCCATCTCTTCTGCTGCAGATGTCTACAGATATGATCCGCAGACTATAGATCTTTTACCTCTTTAAAAACAAACACCTCCTCTAACCCCACTTGTCCTATCTAAAGTCACCTTGGATTCCAACTACCGTTTTGACAACATGTCTGAATCACATCATCCTATACTACTTTGAATGTGCATATATTCACACACTACTTCCAGACATACACATAACCCCAAACTTTATCCATCCAAATACAACAATGTCTGATGTTGCAGATGACGAAAAAGAAAGGTATATATCAGAAGTGGAATCCATGAGGTGTGTTTGGGAATAAGTACATAAAATCAAACATCAATCATAAAAATGGAGCCTATACACAACAAAACTGAGTGGAAAATGATGCCCCAACATGTAATCAAATAAATCTACCGATGGCCTGTTTTTTTTTATTTCTAATTCAGATGGCGTCTGTCTCGGACTGGCTAGCTCGGCTGCGATGGTGTCGTTTCCCGTGGTGACGCCTGCCTCCCCCGAATGTGACCGGATCGAACTTCTTGAGTCTTTCGGCTTCTTTGGGATTGATCACACACTCCATAGGTGGGACTTTGTATCTGGTTTGGTCATAGCAGTAGGAGTATGTCATGTGCTTCCTCCTAAAGCTATCCATTTTGGTTCTCTGTGATGGGGTGATGATACCAGAGAGTTCCAAACTTTGGGCGGTCGAGTCGCACCTCTCGGACGAAAATTCAATCGGATCAACGGCGCAACCGTGGAGGATCAGGTCGGAGAATTCGGCAACGTAAGGTGCATATTTGTAATTGACTCTATATTTGCCACCACTAGTAGCCCAATCAGACCCATCCCATATTGTGGTATACAAAGACATTGGCTTAGAAGGAAAATCTCCACCCATTGCAGCTGTTCTCTTAAACTCTCTAATAGGGATATTGTCTATATAAAATCTGCAAAATAAAATAAAAAACATGAATAAAAAAACACAAACTTGGGGCAAACCTTGTTACCTGCAACAGACAACATTAAACTCATCACCATATTGTTTTATGCTTACATGATTTGAGAATCGGTCCATAGAATGCTGTATTGATGGAAATCATCGGCAGGGTCGAACCAAAGATTGTATCTTTCTTCTCTGCCAAGACTGGTGCTTCCATTTCCATAAATATTGGTCTGAACCCTCCAATCTTTGCCTCTGATGTTCCCCAAGAACTCGAAGTCTATTTCGTCGTGGTTCTTCTCGAATATATCACCGTTTGACATCTGTAGTAGAGAAGATTAATGAGGATATTCTTGTATTAAATGGTGTAATTATTTGGTATTTACGGTAACCATCTGGATTTTGATCAGATTCCTAAACAAAAATATGAAGAAGTGATGAACTTTAAAAGAGTAAAAAGAAAGTTCAATCTTGAACAGAAATGAACTCACATAGAAAGCAACCACAACTCCAGCAGTATAATCAGCAGGCAACTTTATTGAAGCACTGAAGTAGCCATGCAAGTAAAGGTCTTGCGATACAAATCCAGACCCTGTTTATTACACCATGAACAGAACAAAAAAGGGGTGTTTTCCTTTTACTAAAACAAGGGAACAGAGAAACCCCAAAAATATCAAAACCAGAGAGCAGCAAAGCTGAATAATAATTGGGGGGAAAACGAACCTGTTCTTTCATTCAAAGACAAGTGAACAGCTTTACCATCTCCATGGAGAACAAGATTATCATCTCCAAACAACTGACTATACCCTTCATCAAACGAAAGAATCGGGAGCCTTTTCCCAAACCCAGAAACGAAAGCAGAAACCAAAGTCAAAACCAATAACAAAGAAGAACCCACACAAGGTAACTTCATCATCGTATTATCCCTTTATATTTTGTTGCTCTATCACCTTGAGATTATACAAGACAAAGAGAAGAAGAAGAAGAATTGCTAGGAAATAAAGAAAAATGAATAATTTTCTACAGCTATGGAGAGCTGAAAATGGCTTATTGAAATGAAAAGAAAGCGCAGGTCATTGGTAAGGGGGAAGCGGGTATTATTGAGCTGTGTTCATCATGATATTTCTTTTCCTAATTCCATCATTTTCCTACACTTATTTTATTTTGCATAATTATTTGCTTGTAATTTAGAAATAACCGTCCAGCTCAGTTAATTGAGTGCAAGACTTTTAATATTATGGTCATAGGATCGAATCTCACGGAAAATATTTCATAATTCGAAGGTCTCTCATAAAAGCTACTCTCAATCTAACGTTAAAACAACTTACTATTCTACCTCCCCTTATCCCGTTACATATTGGAATATGGGTAAGTTTAGATTCACAAATTCATATATATTGAGATTGGTGTTCAACTCTATCCCAGATACTCTGAATGCATTGAGATTGGGATTGGGGTCGGGATCTGAACTCAATACTATCCTTTAATGCTTTCCTAATTACGAAATTACACTAAACTAATTGTGTAGCTTTCATACGCAAGACATTGGTACTAAACATGTAATTTTATGCTTTAAAAAAGTAGATATATTGGATGTCGTTATTTGCACAAAATGCCAATATATTATTCCAATGACATCTTTTATTTTAGGGTATATTGCATATTTAATAACTAAACTAACCCGTTTTGATATTAAAACTTACTTTTATTATTAAAATCATATTTAACATTTAGTTTTTATTTTAGTATTTGTCGTTAAAAACTTAATACATTTAGTACTTAAACTATTAGTTTTGGTCTATTTAATACATAAATTTTTAATTTTTTCAAAACTTAAATTTTGGACGAGTATACTGAATTGAAACAAAAACTAAAGATTTTTTATGATGGAATACTAAAATAAAACAAAAGTTAAAGTTTAGGTATGTTTTAAAAAAACTGAATATTTAAGTATTAAAACAAACTAAAACTTATAATTTAGGTACGAAATGCTTAATTTACTCTTTATTTTATTATCAAGACTCGATAGCATTTTTTTGGT
Organism: Hibiscus syriacus; assembly: GCF_006381635.1. Taxonomy (NCBI): domain Eukaryota; kingdom Viridiplantae; phylum Streptophyta; class Magnoliopsida; order Malvales; family Malvaceae; genus Hibiscus; species Hibiscus syriacus. Next base: position 26,508 of record NW_024062533.1, on the reverse strand, counting down.
ATAACCACCAGTATCTAATTTGTTGATGGACTAATCTGAATTGGATACTGAAGAGGCAAAGACGATCCTCATAATCCAGTTTGCTCCATTTACAATCATCAAGTTCGATCCTCTGACTTTGCTTAAAGGATCTAGTGTCTCATCTTACTAGACTAACTGATTATTGGTAGATTTGATAGTATTTCTAAAGTTATTTTATAGTTTATAATTTTTTGTTAGGATTTTATTTAGTAGAGTGGACGTGGAGGGTTCTTTTTTATCTAATGATACTTTTTGTTTCTAAATATTTTAAAATATTATTTTAGTCTTTAATTTTTTATGTCTTTTTTGACTTCTAAAATTTAAAATTTTGTTTAGTCGACAATTATCAAGAAAAATAACATAATGTTAAGTAAATAATAATTATTTTATTTTGTTGCAACCGTCTTTCGGCTGGGCTCGGAATTGGGCTTGGAATTGGGCTTTGACTTGAATTGATTTGGGTTAGAGTCGCCACCGACCATTTTAAAACGAATTTAGGTGGGTCGGACACCATCTTACCTGATCTGTGTTCTACTAGAAACGTGTTGGGTTCGGGAGTCGGTTATGGTCAAGGAAGGATTAGCACCCTTGAACCGCCCTTTCGGTACCAATTAATTTATCGGTTGTCTTTAATTGCGAAAATTAAGAACTTAAATTAAAATTTAAAGACCCGATTCGAATTGCTTACCTTTGATTGGTAGGAATTTTTCTAAAAATGATCGAAAATGTTAGTCAATGAATAATAAATAAATTTTAAATAAATAAAAGAAAAACGTAGAAAAAATAAAATAAAAAGGAAAATAAAAAATTAATAAAATCAAAATAAAAGAAATGAAATAGAATAAAAAAATAAAGAAATAAATAAAAACAAATTGCAGAAATAAAATGAGATAAAATACAAAAAAAGACAAATAAAATAAATAAATAAAATAAAAATAATAATACTAATACTAATAATAAACAAATAATAAATAAATATATATATTACTGATAAAATGGACTGAATTGAAATAAAACCGAATTCGATGGTCAATCTCAAAATAAATTGAAAAAAGAATGAGAATTCAAGGTAAAATATAATGCTTACAAAATAAGGGGGACCAAAGTTGAAATTCCCCCCCTTTGCAATGGAAACACGTGGATCCCTGGACCGGTTCGGGTCGAACACAAGTTGATCCAACGGGTCGGTATTTAAGCAAAAAATCCACCCATCTCATCTCATTTTTTTCAACTTTCTCTCAAAACAATCAACCATTATCCTCTCAACTCTCTCATGCTCTCCTCATCGAAACCCCCTCCAGTCGAACACCGACCATCGCTCCGTGGCCCCTCTGTCACTTCGGCCACCATGCCGACCACCACCGATGGTGGTCGAAAAAAAAAACCCACTTAGCCCGAAACACTCCCCTCCAGCTCGTAAACCAAAAACTAAACCCCAAATCCGCTAAAAAAATATTCGAACGTCATAGATCTACCCTTAAAATTTAGATCTTTACCATTTTTGTTGGTGACGTTTCGTTTCCCGCTGAGTTCCACTCGGTTCGGACGTGTGCTGGTTTATTTATTGTTGCGGGGCTTCGGCCTTTGAGTTCCTGTTTTGATTTAGTTTTCTTGTTGTGTTGTGGTTTCGATTATTGTTTTGTGATGGCACGATGATGCTTCGGTTGATTTTTTGTGTGTGTGTTGATGTTGGTGCTCTATTTGTGACCGTGTTTCGCTTACGATGTTTACTGTGTTCTCGGTTTACTCTCTCTGTGTACCGCGTTCTTGTGTGTTATGTGTTTTGCGTTTATAGGCCCGATGGGGGGTATGTTTCTGGCTATTTTGGGGTCGAATCCGGATATTTCGGGGTCATTCTCGGTGATCTCGAATGGTTCAGTCCAGGTATCTTCGATTTTGGTGCTGCACAACGCCGAAATACTCGACCGATCGATGACTCTCGATCTTCTAGAACCCCTGATCTTGATCGTTGAATTGGGTCAGATCCAACGATCAATGATCTGTTGCGGTGCTGGACTTAATGTGGAAACCCTAATCTTTGAATGTTGGTTACGAGCTGGGTCATGCCCACTTTGGACTATGTGGACCTTTTATTCGAACTTGGATTGAAAAACAAAAATAAATAAATAAGAGATAATAATAATAATAATAATAATAAATAATATATTATATATAAAAATATTTTCAAAAACATATAATATATAAATTTCCAAAATGTTTTTTAAAAGCTATATATTATACGTATTTTGAAAAACGTTTAAAAAACTATATAATATATATATTTTCAAAAATGTTTTAAAAAATTATATATTATATATATTTTTAAAATGTTTTCAAAATTATATATTATATAAGTTTTCAAAATGATTTTAAAAAATATATATTATATATATTTTCTAAAATGTTTTAAATTATATAGTTTTTAAAAAAATGTTTTAAAAAATATATATTATATACATTTTCAAAATGTTTTTAAAAACTATATATTATGTATGTATTTCAAATACGTTTGCAAACTATATAATATATATATATATATATATATATATATATATATATATATAATATAAAATATATTTATATGGACGAAAATGAGTGTCTACATATTTTTTTATTAATATTTATATTTGTTATTTTATCTTTTTGAGTAAATAGTTCAATTTAATATTTAAAAATGATATAATAATAAAAAAATTATAAAAAATATTTATTTAAATCATTAAATATATATATATATATATATATGTGTGGAAAAAATAAAATTATTGATATTAACTTAACAAATATTTTAATTTTTGTCAGTTAATTTGATTAGATTAAAAAATCAAAGTTAAAAAATAAGAAAAAAAAAGTAAAATTAAGAGTTAAATTGTTTTTTTTATTTGAGAGTAAAAAACATCATTAAACTTTTAATTTCATGCCAAATAAGGTCATTAGTGATCCTCGAATCTTAATTTTCACCAAAATTGTAATAATTATTCAATCAACTAAAGTATATATATTGAATATTAATTTTTTAACCCTACAAACATGATTAACATTCATTTATTTTAAACATTAATTAAATGCATGTATCTTTCGTAATACCGTTTACGTAACTAAGAAACTCTACGTATCAAATAATCATTTTTAATATGTTTTGATTTAAAAATTATACCATCAATATATTAAATAATAATATTCTTATTATATCAAATAATTTGTTGCTTATTATGAAATATTTTTATTACAGAAGTGGAATCTGATTCGACATGTTTTAATTATTTGCTCTAATTAAAATACTAGTAAGGATCAACTTCTTAAATACAATTAATTATTTGGCCACCTTACCCCTTCGCTAAGGCTAGGTCTGTAAACGAACCGAACACACACGAACGAATGTATGTTCATGTTCGTTCATTTAATAAATAAACGAACAATTTTTTTTGTTCATGTTCGTTTATTAAGGAATATAACTTGTTCATGTTCGTTCATTTAATAGATAAACGAACATAAACGAACACGAACATAAATGAACACGAACATAAATGAACACGAACATAAACGGACATAAACGTTGGAGACCCTACCTTCTATTGTTCTTTCATGAAAAATAGTCGACAATGCAAATCAACTAAATCTACAGTGATAAATAGCGTAAGAGCTTATTAGCAGTGATGAAATGTTTGAAGATATCAAATATTTCGATCGATCTTTTAAAGATATTAAATGATTCTCACGACTTTAATTTAATGCTATAACATTTATCTTAGTGGTCCATGATTACATATGAACAATCATTTTCCATTACGTTATTCTAATAAATTCGCCGGCTAAAAGTTTTGTGACATCAATGTCAGACTTTAGTGAGGTTTATTAATAATGGTCCTTTCGGTTGGCAGAATAGAAAATTTAACAGCTTGAAGATTTCGAACGGTACAAATTAGACTACAAGGCAATAACATAGATCCGAAATCCCTTCGATGCTACATATCGTAACTGATATTATTGCTAAACCACCATTCAAAATTTTAACGTACCTTAAGTTTACTCCACAACTAAAGGTCACACAAGAACTATGAAAACAAAAGTTCATTGTCAGAGTGTATTTTCTACTTATTAATGGGTTATTCCTGGAAAACTCATTACTTTCGCTATTACACTCTTTTTCAGAAATTGCATAGAAACCTTTGTTTTGTTTTCTAGCAAATTCTATATATTTTTCTCTTTACTGATGCTCATATACTTCCTATTGTTACCTTTATCTTCCCATCTATTTCTAGAAAGAAGTTTGTGTTCTTTTGAGTTTTAGATGTGAACATACCCGCAATAACTTTACATATAAACTATTAAGCCAATTAAAATAGAGAAAGAGATGAAAATAGACATGTAAAACTTTAGATTGTACTATAATATAACTTGTTTTGAAACTTTCAGCAATCGTCTTCACTCTCCAGTGAACACTAGGGTTTGGAGAAAAAATGGGGGAAATGAATATAGGTGCGAGGTACCTCACGGGTTAACATATTGGATTTAATCTCCAAATAAAATTGGGTTAATTATGGAGTTGATAATCATAATATCAGATTAATTAATATTTTTAAGATACTTACAAATTGGTCACCAAAATTGATTTAAGAAGATTAGGTTAAACATAAATGAATGAACATAAACGAACATAACCGAACGTTCACGAACGTAAATCAACGAACGAGACCTATGTTCATGTTCGTTCATTTAAGTAAACGAACACAAAATCTTGTTCATATTCATTCATTTAATAAATAAACGCACATAAACGAACTTTCCGCCGCACGGTTCATGAACGGTTCGCTGAACGCTCAGTTCATTTACAGGCCTAGCAAAGGCTTCTAAACAAAAGTTATTCGATAAGCTTGAGAAAAATATGAAAATTTGAAGTCTTGACGGAGGGATAAAGTGCCATAAATAAAAAAATAAAGAAGGTAACAAGGTGGACCGGGACGGGTTTCGACTCAATTCGACTTGATTAGGTCGAATTTTAAAAAAAATCAGGTCCAGATTGAGTATGGTCGGGTTCAGAGTTAAGACAAAAGATACTTGATCCGAAAAATTGTAATTTTACTTTATATATTTATAGATAATTGTATTAATATCCCTCTATATATTATGTTCTTTTAATTAAATTTTTGTTTTTATTGAATAAAATAAACTTTTTTAATAAATATATTATTTCGGGTCTAGTCGAGTCAAGTTTAGATTTTATTTCAAAAAATTATATCGAATTTAAATTGAGTGGATGAATAATATTTGACTTAAATCGAATGGACTGAAAATCTGACTCGACCCAATCTATTCTCATCCTAGGACCGCCAGCCAAGACAATAGTGGGCAATACAAAAGAAAGTGTGTAAATCATTAAGGGTATAAATAATGATTATTAAGACTTTCGGGGACCAAAAAAGGTTCTACTTTTAATATTTTTTTTATTAATCGATGTAAATATAAGATAATATTTGTTCAGAGATAACTTTCAACCTTTTGACATTGAACGTTCACGCTCCTAACATTTATGGTGCTTGAACCCGGATTCTCAATGAATAACAACAATTCGTTTACTACGAATGCCACTTGATTCATGCATTCTAACTGTCGTAACCGGTTTTCGTCCGGGCACGAATATTTATTTGGCGGGAAAATTGATGTGAATAAATGGTTTTGAAAATAATTTAGGAGTCGCCATCGGCCTTTTGGGTCAGGTAGGTCGAATACCTAAAAATTATTTTTTAAAAGAGTTTTAAGAAAACATCAATTAAAAGATGAACTGATCTGCGTTTATAACCAAAAATTCATTCTTTTTAATAATAAAAAGGGATTCGTGGTCGGTTACGTTTAGGGAAGGATTAGCACCCCTACAACGCCCAAAATTGGTACTTTTTTAATTATAAATTGTCTCTATTATTAAAAATTTAAAAATTCAAAATATATTTAATTTATGATCCTATTATTTTAAAATTATATACAAAATATTTATTTATTTAAAAATATCGGAAAAAGACTTCTAGGTGCCTTAAGACAGCTCTTTTCTTTGATATTAATAAATATTAATTTGAATAAAATTAAATAATAATTTTTTTTATAATATTTAATTTTAAAATAACAGAATAGGACATCCAGTTGTATTAAGACTGCACTTTTCTTCGATATTGATAAATAAATATTAAAATAATTTATTGAAAAAATATAAATTATTATTTATTATATTTATTTATGACTACATAATAATAATAAAAATATTTAAATATATAAACAAGTAAAATTAAAACAATAAAAATACAATTAGAACGATATATTTAAAAGCAGTAAAATAAATGAAAATATTTAAAATTAGTGACTAAATTATAGTAAAATTAAAATTAAATACCTAATTCATATTTAATCAAAATTATAGGGATTAAACATGCTATTTTCTTATTTATTAATTTAGTGACTAAAATAAAATTATATAAAATTCAGATATTAGATTAAAATAAATTAAGACATACTATTCAGATTAAAATATTAATTATTAAAATTAACGGACTAAATCTGTTATTTACCCTAAATATATTATTTTAATATAAAGGACTAAAATAAATAAAATTAAAATTAAAGAACCGAATTAAAAGGATTATAAATTGATTTAGTGACTAAAATGTAAAGTTTACAAATTAGGCTGACTGCGGAAAGGATTTAACTATTATTTAATTACACAAATAGCCCTCCCCGAAACGATGTCGTTCGGGAAGGGCTATTTAAAGCCAAATCCGGCTGGCCCTTCGGGCCATATCTCATTTCTTTTTTTTATTTCTCTCTCTAACTGAGAGAGAATAAAAGCTCTCCCTTCTTTCTAGCTTCCCTCATCGGAGGGAAGCCGGTCACCGGACGGCAACCGTCTGCCGCCGTGACCCTCACCGTCGGCCACCGTATCCGGTGGTCGGAAAAATTTATTTTTACACCATTATGTAGATCGGACCATCCTAATGACGGTTTCGGTGTTCATTTCTTTTAAAACGCTCTCAATCGGAGCAAATCTAAGAAAGTACCTTCGATTTTTGAAGGTTTTGGTGACGTTTGAAGAGGTCCGGTGGTCGTAGCTTCCTCGGTAAGCTTCTCTCCTCCCTTTTCTTTTGTTTTTGGTTGCTGGTTGTTGTGAGTTGGTCTCTATTTTTGTATCTTTGCTCTCGATTTTTGTCTCTCTGGGTCTGTTGGCTCCTCTTTTCTTTGTAGATGGGGTGATGGCTTTATAGCCATCACCGGTGTGGCCATCGGACCGGGTAAAAGAGTGGAGTCTGGTGAGTCACCGGACTCCCAGTGGTGACTCACCCCATGGCCATAACGTGGACGGCTGGTGTTGGAACTTCTGGAGCCTTCGGTTGGGGCGTGGCAACGGCTGGACCGACGTGGAGCGGCGGCAGCTGGTGTAGTCCCTAGGGTATCATAACCCTAGGGTTTCGTCTGGCGCCATCTGGACCGTTGGATCTAAGTTAGATCCAACGGCTGAGAAGCAAGGCGGCGGCTGGCTGAGATATAAACCCTAAATGAGTTTTAGGGTTTTTTTTGTTTGGGCCAGTCTGTTGGGCCTATAATATTATTTGTAATTATATTTTTAATAATAATAATAATATATATAATTATAATAATAATTATAATAATAATTATAGTAAAAAAATTAGTATCTTCAGCTGCCCCTGCTCATTCTTGTGTTAACAAGAATAGGGCAAAGACGAAAAGATAATAAATTTTTTTATCAATTTGGCTTCACTTGATTAATATGGAAATATTGAATAAAATCTTTTCTTTCTTCAGATAAGTTCTTCTCATTATGAACTTTCTGCTGGGGATGATGTTGACCTATTTCCTTCTGTGATAGAGTCATTCAAAAGGTTAAATAAGCTCTTCTCATTATGAACTTCTTCTTTCTCCTTCAGATGAGTTCTTCTCATTATGAACTTTCTCTGGAAAGGTTTATGCTAATCTATATGCTTCTGTGATAGAATTATGCAAAAGGTTGAACAAGCTCTTCTCATTGTGAACTTCTTCTTCCTCTTCAGATAAGTTCTTCTCATTATGAATTTTCTCTGGAAATGTTGACCCATTTCCTTCTGTGATAGAGTCATTCAAAAGGTTAAATAAGCTCTTCTCATTATGAACTTCTTCTTTCTCCTTCAGATGAGTTCTTCTCATTATGAACACTTCTGGCAAATGTTGATCCATCAAGAGATGAATTCGAGCAAAAAGTTGAACAAGTTCTTCTCATTATGAACTTCTTCTTCCTTCTTCAGATGAGTTCTTCTCATTATGAACTTTCTCTGGAAAAGTTGATGCCGATTTATCTCCTTCTGTGATAGCGTCGAGCAAAAGGTTAAACAAGTTCTTCTCATTATGAACTTCTTCTTTCTCCTTCAGATGAGTTCTTCTCATTATGAACTTTCTCTGGAAAGGTTTATGCTAATCTATCTGCTTCTGTGATAGAATTATGCAAAAGGTTGAACAAGCTCTTCTCATTGTGAACTTCTTCTTCCTCTTCAGATAAGTTCTTCTCATTATGAACTTTCTCTGGAAATGTTGACCTATTTCCTTCTGTGATAGAGTCATTCAAAAGGTTAAATAAGCTCTTCTCATTATGAACTTCTTCTTTCTCCTTCAGATGAGTTCTTCTCATTATGAACACTTCTAGCAAATGTTGATCCATCAAGAGATGAATTCGAGCAAAAAGTTGAACAAGTTCTTCTCATTATGAACTTCTTCTTCCTTCTTCAGATGAGTTCTTCTCATTATGAACTTTCTCTGGAAAAGTTGATGCCGATCTATCTCCTTCTGTGATAGCGTCGAGCAAATGGTTAAACAAGTTCTTCTCATTATGAACTTCTTCTTCCTTCTTCAGATGAGTTCTTCTCATTATGAACACTTCTGGCAAATGTTGATCCATCAAGAGATGAATTCGAGCAAAAAGTTGAACAAGTTCTTCTCATTATGAACTTCTTCTTCCTTCTTCAGATGAGTTCTTCTCATTATGAACTTCTAGCAATGCTGATCCATTGAATGATGGATTTAAATCTTTGCTAAAATCTTTGAAATTCCTGTTAAAAATTCAATCATGGATGAAAATGAATGAAAATGCACCTATTTTTGCAAACACCTAAATATGATGCATGAATGTTAAGTTATTTGATTTCAGATTGGTGAATTGAGTATTTCTTCAGTTGTAAAAACCCAATAGATCTTTCTTCTTCAAATCAGAGAATCTATCATCTTTGACAAATGTAGATGTAGATATAATGTCACAAAACCTCTTGAGAATAAAACTCAATAGTATAGACTCTTGAAAAGCTTGCATTCATGCAACATGTTAATTCTGATAACAACTAATCTGATTATGAAGTGATCTTTCAAGATGATTTCACAGATATCGATAGTTCTTTTAATACCGAGAAATCTTGAATTCTGATTCTGATGAGGAGAATAAACTGTTATACTTGACAAAAATGGGATTCTCAGAGGCTGAAGCTTCAATAGCCATGGAGAGATGTGGTCCAGATTCATCAATTGCAGAATTGACAGATTTTATATGTGCTGCTCAAATGGCTAAGGCTGCTGACGCATTTCTTCCGGTAAAAAATGGGAAGCTATTATGCAATGATCCCAATTACAAGAAAAAGCGAAACTTGGGCTATGATTTTTAGGAAAGGAATAAGTAGAAGAAACTTGAAAAGAAGCTTCTTAATGAAGACGATCATGCAGTTCATCTTTTAATTCCAATGATTGGTTCTGTGGTTCCTACCAAACCAGATCAGATAACTCAAAGAACACTTCCAGAAGATGCTATTGGGTCTCCTTATTTCTACTATGAGCAAATTCATCTTTCAATATCCAATGATTGGTTCTGTGGTTTCATACCAAACCAGATCATATAACTCAAAGAACATTTCCAGAAGATGCTATGAGCACATTCATATTTCAAATTCAATGATTGGTTCTGTGGTTCCTACCAAACCAGATCAGATAACTCAAAGAACACTTCCAGAAGATGCTATGAGCACATTCATCTTTCAAATTCAATGATTGGTTTTACCAAACCAGATCAGATAACTCAAAGAACACTTCCAGAAGATGCTATTAGCACATGGTATTTGTTCCAGTTAATGTTTGGACTGGGATATCACAGTACTTATTCGATGTAGAGCCAGAATTTGTAGATTCGAAGCGTTTTCATGTTGTTATACTGAAAAGAGCTATATTCATAATTCTGCCAATTAAGAACAGATTTTCTCTTATTCTGCTTCCTCCATGTGCTGATGTTTTTCCATTGACAAAGAAATGATGGCCTTCCTGGGATCCAAGAACAAAGTTGAACTGTTTATAAACATGTACAGGAAGTGCCAAATTGACAGAAAGGATCTGTAAGGCTCTTGAAGCTTATGACAATGAGCCACATTCGAGTGTCCAGAAGTATGTTCTTGATGAGTGCTGAAAATGGAATCTAGTATGGGTTGGAAGGAATAAAGTTGCTCCACTTGAACCTGATGAGGCGGAAATGCTTCTAGGTTTCCTTAAAAACCATACACGAGAAGGAGGATCTGCTAGAGATATGTTCCCCAGTGATATCAATGTCCTGTTTCTTTTTGCTGGAATCAGTGTTGCAGAGGTCGCCTTCTACTGTCTTAGCATATCTTTGAAAACAGATGTGCAAGAACTGAATGATGATCGGTTGGAGCAATTGATGAGTAGATTTGGCGGATTCGACCTTGTTGTCGGTAGTATCCCGTGTAACAATCTTAATGGAAGCAATAAACATCATCATGATGAACTAGAAGATTTTTGTTGGTGCATTTTCTTGCAATGACTGCTACGACAGCTGTCTCTTCTGCTGTTCCAATATATCCCATTCTTTTCAAATCATTGAACGATTTAGTTAACAGTAAAACTGGTCATCTTCAACTTTTGGAATACTGTAACCAATGTTACCCTATATATCCAGAGTGCAAATAATGACTTGTTCATGGCTTTATGATGATGATGATTGGCTTACTTTGTATTCCATGCATTTAAAAGTATTAACATAAAGTGATATTCAGAAATCTTTAACTTATTTCAAAATTATGTTAATTCATAGAAGAATAAATTGAATTTTCGAAAATAAATTGAATCTCAAATAAATTAAACTTGAAATTCATTAATAAATAGATAGAATTGTATTCAAAGTTATGACAAGCATAAGATTGATAAAAATTCAAATGTCCCAACAAATTATTAGCATAAGTATTTCTAAATTAATCAAATTGACACAATTTAGAGTAATGATGTAAGCTTTTGTCTGGAAGATCTCAAACGTTGTCAAAATGCTTGTAGATGTGAAGTTTCTCCCAAACTGTCAAAATCTTAAGAGGGTTCAATTGCCAGATGCCTAATATCAACATGCATTTGAGCCGCCCATTCAGGTTTTCAACTCAAATCCTTCATTTGGTTACAAGATGCCCTTTGCGGGTTTTGACCTTGACCCCCCTTTTTCCTTTTTTCTTTTCTCTCCTTTTTTTTCTTTTTTTTTTCTTTTTTTTTTCTTTTTTTTCTTTTTCCTTAAGCATAATATTTCTTGATAGAATCCGAGTTTATTAGATTTCTCAGAATTTTTCCATCCATTTCTGCCAAGATCAACGCTCCTCCGGAAAAGGACTTTTTTACAACGTATGGCCCTTCCCAATTAGGCATCCATTTCCCACGGAAATCTTTATGTATAGGCAAGATCTTTTTTAGTACTAGATCACCCTCTTGGAATTCTCTTGGATGTACTTTTTGTCATGAGACTTCATCATCCGTTTTGATAATCTGTCCATGGCAAATAGCTTTCATCTTTTCTCCTCAATAAGGTTCAATTGATCAAATCTAGCTTGGATCCATTCAGATTCATCCAATTTTGTTTCTCTCAAAATTCGAAGCGATGGAATCTCAACTTCAATTGGTAAGACTGCTTCCATCCCATAGACTAAAGAAAAAGGCGTTGCCCCAGTAGATGTTCGAACAGTAGTTCGATATGTGTATAGAGCAAAAGGTAACTTCTCGTGCCAATCTTTGTAAGTTTCAGTGGTCTTTGTAATGATTCTCTTGATGTTCTTATTTGCTGCTTCAACTGCCCCATTCATCTTTGGACGATATGCCAGTGAGTTTGCATGTTTGATCTTAAACTGTGCACAAAGTTCGGTCATCATTTTGTTGTTCAGGTTCAGAGCATTATCTGTAATGATCCTTTCTGGTAGGCCATACAGGCAAACTATCTCTTTCTTTATGAATTTGCAGACTGTGGACCTCTTAATATTGGCATATGAAGCAGCTTCAACCCATTTGGTAAAATAATCAATTGCCACAAGGATGAAACAATGTCCATTTGATGCTTTTAGTGTGATTGCACCAATGACATCTATTCCCCACATAGAAAATGGCCAAGGTGATGTCATTACATGTAAAGGAGATGGGGGTACATGAATCTTGTCTGCATGTATCTGGCATTTATGACATTTCATTGCATAATCAATGCAATCTGTGTACATGGTAGCCCAATAGTATCCATATCTCATTATTTTTCTGGCCATGGAAAGACCATTTGCATGTGTTCCACATATTCCACTGTGTACTTCTTTAATGATGTTTCTGGCTTCGCTGGTATTTAAACATCTCAATAGCATTTGATCATTGCTTCTTCTATACATAATCTCTCCATTAAGAAAATATCCAGCAGCCATTCTTCTCAAGGTTCTTTTATCAATTTCAGATGCATTTTGTGGATAACTTTGATTTTTGATATATTGCAGAATATCATGATACCATGGTTTACCATCTACCTCTTCTTCCACACTATAACAATGTGCAGGAATTTCGTATACTTGCATTTTGATTGGCATCATATCAACTTTCTTAGTTGCCTGAAACATAGCAGCTAATGTAGCCAAAGCATCTGCCATTTGATTTTCTTCTCGAGGGAGATAATTGAAGGTAACTCTCTCAAATTCTTTCACTAATTCGAGGGTAAAATTTTGGTATTCCAACAATTTGGGATCTTTTGTTTCCCATTCTCCTCGCAATTGATACACCACTAACGATGAATCTCCATATATTTTGAGACATTTGATTTTTCTTTCTATAGCTGCTTTCAATCCCATGACACAAGCTTCGTATTCTGCCATGTTATTGGTGCAAAAGAACTCTAGTCTACTTGTAAAGGGAAAATAAATATTTTCTGGAGAAATTAACACTGCCCCGATTCCTCGTCCCAAGGCGTTGGATGCTCCGTCAAAGTAAAGCTTCCAAGATGCAGATGCATCATTTGTTCTGACTTCTTCATTCATGGATATGCACAACAAATCTTCATCAGGAAAATTGAAACTCAAAGGCTGATAATCATTTGATACACGACTGGCCATAAAATCAGCTATGACACTTCCTTTTATCGCTTTTTGGTTGACATATACAATATCAAACTCAGATAATAACATCTGCCATCTAGCCATTCTGCCTGTCAAAGCTGGTGATCCCATTAAGAATTTCAAAGGATCAAGTTTGGATATCAACCAAGTAGTATGGTATAACATATATTGTCTGAGTCTTCGAGTAGCCCACACCAAGGCACAACATAATTTTTGTATTGGTGGATATCGAATTTCACAATCAGTAAATTTCTTGCTCAGATAATAAATAGCTTTTTCTTTTCTTCCAGATTCATCATGCTGTCCCAGTACATATCCCATTGAATTTTCAAAGACCGTCAAGTAGAGAATTAATGGTCTATCAGGCATTGGTGATACTAAAATTGGGGCATTGGATAAATATTTCTTAATAATATCCAAAGTTTCTTGACATTCTTCATTCCAGACTTCAGGATTGTTTTTTCGAAGTAATTTGAACACTGGATCACATTTGTCAGTTAATTGAGAAATGAACCGAGATATAATTTAATCTTCCCAAAAAGCCTCGAACTTCTTTTTTTTGTATTGGGTGGTGGAAGATCTTGAATTGCTTTTACTTTATCTGGATCAATCTCGATTCCTTTTTTACTGACCACAAATCCCAAAAGTTTCCCGGAAGTTACCCCAAAAGTGCATTTAGCGGGGTTGAGCTTTAATTGATACTTCCTCAATCTCTGGAAAAGCTTTCTCAGATTTTGAATATGTTCTTCTTCAGTTCGGGATTTGGCAATCATGTCATCCATGTATACTTCAATCTCTTTGTGCATCATGTCATGAAACAAAGTTACCATGGCTCTTTGATACGTTGCCCCTGCATTTTTCAATCCAAATGGCATCACTTTATAACAGAATATGCCCCACATGGTTACAAATGTTGTTTTTTCCATGTCTTCAGGATTCATTTTTATCTGATTATATCCTGAAAAGCCATCCATGAATGAAAACCATGCGTGTCCTGCAGTATTGTCTACCAATGTGTCTATGTGGGGTAATGGAAAGCTATCTTTCGGACTAGCTTTTTTGAGATCTCTGTAATCCACACACATTCAAACTTTTCCATTTTTCTTCGGTACGGGAACAATGTTGGCTACCCATTCTGGGTATTTGGCTGCCTGTAGGAAACCTGCATTAATCTGTTTCATTACTTCTTCTTTGATCTGCAACAACATTTCTGGCCTCATTCGCCTGAGCTTGTGCATTACTATATCTGTACTCAAACCAGGCATATCTTGATAAGACCAGGCAAAGATATCTTTGAACTCTTGAAGAAGATTTATCAATTCTTGTTTTATCTGGATTGTCAGAGTAGTACCAATTTTCACCTCTTTTATTTCTTCATCTGTTCCCAGATTCACAGTTTCAATCTCTTCTTTGTGAGGTAGAATTTGTTTATCTTCTTTTTCTACCAGTCTTAATAATTCAGTAGGAACATCATATTCCAGTTCATCCTCACACCCATTGATTTCTTCCAGACATATGGGTTGCTCTAAATTTATCTCTTGATTAAATTTAGGAATAAACATGCTATTAACATGGTAACACCTGCAAATTTAAGTCGGACATATTTCCAAAAGAAATATAGTAAATTTATGAAATAAATAAATGTAAAAATGTAAGAAAATATAAAGAATGATTGCCGTCTGAAAATTTTAAAGAAAATTTCTTATATTTAACCTAAATTCCTTTACAAGATAACAAAAAGTTTTCATACTTTTGAGCTAAACATAAAGATTAGTTCTGAATATTACTCTGCGTTAATATTTAAAACTATAGGAAGATCTTCAGTGGTCCAATTGTTGAGTGTTTCTCCAGGAAAACATGGGCGAATCCTATCCAAGTATTTGCCAGTCTTGTTGTCATTCATGATCATGTTGATAAATAATCCATTCATAGCTTCTTCAACTATGCTTTGATCTTTCATCAACTTTTATTCTTTAAAGGCCTCAACAAGCTATTGTTCTATATTAATTGTTCCCCCTGATCTGAATGTGGTCTTCAATTGTGGGAAAGACATGTGTTCCCAAAGGATTTCTTTCCCTTTCAACCTTGCCTTTCTGTCTTCACATCTTCTTTTCATCTCTTTGTTCTTTTGCTGAAAATTGGGCTTAAATCCAAGCCCAAAACGATCTTTCTTCATCTTTATACTTACAGGAACTAAAATCCCTTGAAGATTCTTTCCTAAACCTTTCCCAGTTTTAGCTCCGATGCCTAAAGTTTGTCGTACCGTCATCTTGGTGCAATCAGATAATCTGGGATATGGAATTTTGCTTCCTTCTGCAATAAAGGTTGCATTTACAAATTCAAGAGCTCAGAAAGAGCATTCAAGAGCATCATCATTGGTTTCAATATATGGAACATCACTTGTTACGGACGCAATGATTTCTTCTTCAACTCCGACACATATTAGTTGTCCATCAACAAAAAATTTCAATTTCTGATGCAATGAAGAAGGAACGACTCCTGCTGAATGAATCCATGGCCTCCCTAATAAACAATTATATGTAGGGTGGATGTCCATCACCACAAAGTCAATATTGTACACGACTGGTCCAATTAACAACGGTATTTCCATTTTCCCAAGCACCTCTTTTTGAGTACCATCAAAGGCTCGTACTACATTCTGATAACTCTTCATGTGTGATTTATCCACATGCATTCTTTGAAGTGTGACTAGAGGCATCAAGTTGAGAGCGGATCCATTGTCAATCAATACTCCTGGCAACACATGACCATGACAATGTGTCGTGATATTCAAAGCTTTTACTGACCCCATTCCGCCTTCAGGTATTTCATCATCTGTGAACGTTATGTAATTGTCAGCGGCTATATGTCCCACAATTCTGTCAAGTTTATTGAGGGATATATCCTCAGGGATAAATGTTTGATTGAGCATTTTCATCAAAGCATTTCTATGTGCTTCTGAATTCATCAATAGATCAAGAATAGAAATTCTCGCTTGTTGTTTGTGTAGTTGTTCAACCACACTATACTCACTATGTTTCAGGAATTTCAAAAATTCTTGAGCTTGTTTTTCTGTTACATGCTCATTGAATACTGGAGGGGATTCATCATCAAATACCTTTTGGGGTATTACCATGGTTTTTCCTTTTGCTTTCACTTGTTCCGAGGCATTGGATGTTTCGGGAGAGTAACATCTCCCGCTTCTTGTAAAGAATCCGACTTCACTCACTGCTTCAGACGTCGAACCCAAACTCTGTATTTTCTCTTCCGTTTTTTCTAGAGAAACAGATCCTCCTACCATTGAAACATTGGTAGTATAATTCCAAGGTACCCTGCGGGTATCTTTGTATGGAAATGGTAGAGGAGTGGTGATAACTACTTTCGTCTTTATTGGTACATGAATCACCGTAGATGATTTCACATTAATGATCACATGATCATTTGTTCTTTGACTAGGTTTAGAATCCTCTGATGAGCAAACATCATCTTCTTTTTTCCCTGGTTTTTCTTCAAAGAATTCTATCTCTCTGCTATTCATCAATTTTTGTACCAAATCCCTAAACTCAATACATAGTTGAATTTCATGCCCCTTCTCTTGATGATATTCACAATAATTATTGCCTTCATTATGCTTTGGCCTGAATTGTTGTGGAATTATACCGGCTAAAGAGAGTTGTTGGAATACCCAAACAAAAGGAGATTTAATTTCAGAAATGTCAGTTTTTGCTTTCTTTCTGTTCTCTTCCTGAATTACATTCACGTTTTTATCTCCATGATTTGGCAATGGATGATTTGATGTAGATGGTGAATTGAATTCCAACTTTCCAGTGTTGATCAAATTTTGAACCACCCTTTTGAATGCCAAACAGTTTTTAATAGAATGACCCGTAATTCCGTCATGGTAAACATAGTGTGCCTTTATATCATACCATGGAGGGAATGGTGGTTGCATGGGAACCAAAGGATAGGGCCGTATGACATCTGCTTTTAACAATGAATCATAGATCTCAGCATATGGTACTGGTAAAGGTGTAAAAGACAACCTTTCACTTTCCTTTCGAGATCCTCTGGACTCTGCTCGATTAGTGTTTGTTTCCTCTCTCTTAACCGTTGGCTGGGTTATTGTAACACTTTTCGATGAATCCTTGTTGTAAGAGTTTGCATTGTTGACTTCATTCTCTTTTTTTCGGTACATAGGTCTTTTGGAACTAGACCCCTCATTTGATTCAATTTTGCCACTTTTCAAGACATTTTCAATGAGTTCTCCAGAAATGACCAAATCTGTAAAATTTCTGGTTGCATTCCCCATTAGATGATTTAAATAAGGAGCTTTCAATGTATGGACAAATATTACTGTAGCCTCTTTTTCTGACAAAGGTGGTTGAACTTGGGCTGCTGTGTCACGCCATCTCTGGGCATACTGTCTGAACGTTTCGTTATTCTTTTTCTCCAAATTTTGGAGAGTCCATCTATCAGGGACCATGTCTGTTACGTGGCGGTACTGCTCTAGGAATGCTTTAGCCAGATCTTTCCAGGATCTAATGTTGGTTTTGGTCAATTGAGTATACCATTTTAAAGCTGGTCCTGTCAAACTATCTTGAAAACAGTGAATTAACAATTTCTCGTCTTTCACATATCCTGCCATTCTGCGACAAAACATAGTAATGTGGGATGAAGGGCATGTAGTACCGTCATATCTATCAAATTCAGGAACTTTGAATTTGATAGGGAGAATTAGGTCTGGAACCAAACTCAACTCACTAGCGTCAAACCCATAGAATGATTCAGTTATTTCCACAGATTTCATTCGTTCTTCTAAACTCTTGATCTGTCTGGTCAATTCTTCATTTACTTTTTCTTTCTCATTCAGCTCATTCAAATCTGGGATTAAATGCTCAGTATTAAATCCCCTATTTCACATCTGATATAAGTGGATTTTTGCTTGAAGATGCAGGATCCGCTTGTCGATTTTCATGTGGTTTGGCTTCTTGAAATGCGGATGTGCGAGCATTGATTTGTATAGGTGTAGTACCAGAGTGATAAATTGGTTCTGGTGGAAAACCTAGAGGATACATAGGTTCTTGGTCGAAAGATACAGGATTTTCATGCATTTTTCCAATGATAGCCTGTCTTTTAAACATGTCCTCTATTTTCTGTATCATGTTGTCTTGTGAATTTGCAATACTGGCTTCAATTTTCTCCAGCTTCATTCTCATTTCTGCTTGTTCTTTATTATGCTGTTCCTCAATACGTTGTATTTTATCCTCCATAATTCTCTTAGTAGCTTGTCTAGTATCGTAGTGATGTTGTATTTCTCTTTTGGCCAGAATAACTGCGATTGAAAAATCTTTTGATATTATTTTTTAATTAATGAATTTTATCTTAATAAAAAAATATCCATAAAGAAATATGAAATGAATAATGAATGTATGCAAAATGCATGTATGCAAAAAGGTATTGATCCCAAAAGTTAACTGTCATAGAACAACTTTCATCGGCATACAAAAGTTTCTTTATAATAGTTCATAACTACAGATAAGGCGTAGCTTTCCTATTAAGCTCTATAATTTCTTTCATTAACCATGACACCTTCTTTCCGAACTTAGAAACTGGATCAACGTGATGCTCAATTATTTTAGCTTCAACAGCTAGTTCCCCAACATATCTAGCAACTTCGATCATTTGTACCATGGCCTCGAACACCATATTACTTCTTTCTTCACTTCTTTCTACATAGAAATCAGTTGACTTTTGCCATTGTTCATTAGTTCCTTCAAGAGTTTGCTCTAACTCAGTGATTCTGACTTGGCAATTGTACAGAGTTTTTTCAAGATCTCTAATGCGTCTTCGCAGTGAAGCACTTTCCTCATTACTTTCTTTGAGATCATTAGGTCCTAGACGAACCTTTTCTTGAAATAATTATTCTTCAAGTTGCAAAATGTAAGCGTTAAACTCTGAGTTTTTGTTTCTAGACTGATCCAGATCTTCTTCAAGTTTTGTGTGCTTCTTGCGTTCTTTGATTAATCTTCTGGATTTGAAATTCTTGTTTCTGCATTTGCATCCAATTGCTAGCCATTCTTGCTCTACCTCAAGTTTGGTGTTGAAATTCTTTCTTTCCAGCTCCCATTTTTCTTTTTCAACATTGAACTCTTCAATCCTTTGGCCTCTGACTTCAAGTTCAGCAATCAGCTGGTTCATTTCAGATTCAAATCCCTTGAACATGATATTTTTCTCACCTTCAAATTTATCAAAGATGTCATTCTTCATCTCTTCTAAATCTTTGGCTCGATCACTTTCTCTTTGTATTTCATTCATGATCTCGCGGTGTTCAGCTTTGTGTTTTATAATTTGCTCTCTTCTGTCAACCTTAAAATCTTCCATTTTTTGCTTTTCTTTCTCAAGGCTTTTGAGTAAACGGCTATTCTTTCCTTTCAGATCTTCAACTCGTATTTTCTCGATGTTCAATTCTCTGGTCATCTGTACTGTTGATTGGCTTGGTCCTGATGCTTTCCGGGATTTATAACTCCTGGTAATTTTTCTGTAATGCTCTAAATTCACTATCAAATTTTCTTTGTTTTCTCTCAACATTGCACATTGTGATGAATGAAAGTCAATGTCAACACCCAACATAGCTTTATCTTGTCTCATTTGCTCTAATTCTTTCGACCAACCTTCTCTTTCTGCTTCAAACTCAGCTCTCAGGATTTCAATCTCTGATGGAACCACCTTAATGCGATCTTCTATAGAGATATCCTCTTTTTGATCTGGTAGAGGAATATTTTCATTTTTCCTAACAGATCTCCATTCTTCATAATCAGGAGTTAGCATTTCTTTTGCTGCTTTAGCTTGGATACAAAAAATTGTTTTCCAAGCTGTAACGGCTTCCATGATATTTCTTTTATAATTTTTGCTGTGGAATGCGAACTCAGATGAATGTAATCCAGCGGTGACAGGTACAAATTGACGACCTTCATACTGTCTTATGACCAGAAGTAGTGCATATCCAATTCCTCCCCATAATCCGAGCAGCATTATCCAATTGTAATCACCACATTTGTAAAAGAATTCCTTTGGATTGCCACGGGGCTCGCCAAACAATGTCATGCTTTGCAGATTTCGAAAAGCATTAATCCACATATCTTTCTTAATTTCTTTCGGCCATTCTTGCTCCAGAAATTCTTTTAATGGTGAGTAATTCGTATTAAAGCGTCGGTATGAAACCTTTTCTGTCCTCCAGAAATGGCTACGGATCCAAACATATAACAACTGGGTACACCCTGAGAATCGTCCACCTCCTAGCTTTCTACAAGCATTTAACGATCTGAAAGTCTCTGCTAGAATTACAGAAGCAGGATTAATCTTTTTTTGTAGCTGTTCAAACAAATCTACTACTGCAGCTTCAATATATCCCAATACTTTTGGGAAGATGACCATACTATACATACCCAGAGCAAATAGATCGAATCGTACTTTAGTGTCTGGATTACTCTGAATAAGTTCTTTAATGTTGGTCCAAGCAATGCCTTCGCTTTCGCCTTTTTGTTTTGTACGGGATGCCACCCATTCTTCTCGTACCCCGACAATCTTTGCTAATTTTACTCGAAAGGGTTGAGTTTTAATTGACTTTGAATAGATTCGATTCTCCAAAGCCCCTTCGATATGTAGCAAAGTTGTGTACTCTTCAATAGTAGGGACCAAGTCCTCCTTATTGAGAGTGAAGCAATTGTACCCTGGATTCCAGAATTGAATTAGGGCTCTGAGAAATTCATCGTCAACTTCGACATAGAGCAAATATGGGATGTCTCCGTAAGTCTGATAAAACTGCAATTTTTTGTTTGAGTCCCAACTTTCCCAAATGCTTCGCAAATCTTGCATGTCATTTCTTTTTAGCGAAACTGGAGCATAACTGGCCAAGTCCGATACATAATCATCTTGCAGACTGTCTCCTCCTTGTCTTTGTAAGTCCTCAGCCTACTGTCTTACTTCTGAGTTTAGAATTATTTGATTTGAACACTTTTTATTCATAGATGAAGGCTTTCCAATGAGACAATTAACACGAGGATCAATGCCTTTTATCCTGTATGATGCTATGCAAACAGAAAAAAATAAAGAACACACAAAAGAAATGAATTAGTTTACATAATAAAGAAATTTAATAATAATATCTACCTAAATATCTTTATTTAAACATGTTTTTTCATAATTATTTACATAATTTAAAATCACATGTAACTTAATAAGTAAGAAAATAAATAAAGGAAAGTTTTGAAATCATTTCTCCTGTGTATATACCTATTTTGGACAAAATTTCAGCATGACTTCAGATCGGAAGAGTTTCTAGGGTTTATTATATGCAGAGTTTCAGGTCTAAGAATAAAGGTACCCGAATTGTCCTTGTTAGTGCCCCATTGGGTTGTTAACCCTCAATCCTAATCCATCACAGAATAAAGTGGATCGAGTTCAATTCGAGGGGATACATTTCTCTATGCCTGACACGGAGAATAAATTCTCACGAAGACATAGAGCATATGAACCCCGAAAGTTACTTGCTAGGTCTGACACGGAGAATAAATTCTCACGAAGACGTCGCTTTCACTCACACTTAAAAGGGACAAACTCAATTATAGAGCTTTATGTTATGCAATGCAAGTGTTGTGTGTGAGGAGAAATGTTCAAACCTCTAATAGAAAAAATAAATAATGAAATAAAATACTTGCAAATAAAAATATTAATAAGAAAATATATAAATATTATGAAAATATATAAAATTTTGAAAAGAAAGAATTATAAATTAAATATATGAATTTTTAATTTATAATTAATAGAGACAATTTATAATTGATTTTAAAAGATTGACCGTTCCCCAGCGGAGTCGCCAAGCTGTCGTAACCGGTTTTCGTCCGGGCACGAATATTTATTTGGCGGGAAAATTGATGTGAATAATGGTTTTGAAAATAATTTAGGAGTCGCCATCGGCCTTTTGGGTCAGGTAGGTCGAATACCTAAAAATTATTTTTTAAAAGAGTTTTAAGAAAACATCAATTAAAAGATGAACTGATCTGCGTTTATAACCAAAAGTTCATTCTTTTTAATAATAAAAAGGGATTCGTGGTCGGTTACGTTTAGGGAAGGATTAGCACCCCTACAACGCCCAAAATTGGTACTTTTTTAATTATAAATTGTCTCTATTATTAAAAATTTAAAAATTCAAAATATATTTAATTTATGATCCTATTATTTTAAAATTATATAAAAAATATTTATTTATTTAAAAATATCGGAAAAGGACTTCTAGGTGCCTTAAGACAGCTCTTTTCTTTGATATTAATAAATATTAATTTGAATAAAATTAAATAATAATTTTTTTATAATATTTAATTTTAAAATACCAGAATAGGACATCCAGTTGTATTAAGACTGCCCTTTTCTTCGATATTGATAAATAAATATAAATAATTTATTGAAAAAATATAAATTATATTTATTATATTATTTATGACTACTAATAATAATAAAAATATTTAAATATAAACAAGTAAAATTAAAACAATAAAAATACAATTAGAACGATATATTTAAAAGCAGTAAAATAAATGAAAATATTTAAAATTAGTGACTAAATTATAGTAAAATTAAAATTAAATACCTAATTCATATTAATCAAAATATAGGGATTAAACATGCTATTTTCGTATTTATTAATTTAGTGACTAAAATAAAATTATATAAAATTCGGATATTAGATTAAAATAAATTAAGACATACTATTCAGATTAAAATATTAATTATTAAAATTAAACGGACTAAATCTGTTATTTACCTAAAATATTATTTTAATATAAAGGACTAAAATAAATAAAATTAAAATTAAAGAACCGAATTAAAAGGATTAAATTGATTTAGTGACTAAAATGTAAAGTTTACAAATTAGGTGACTGCGGAAATGATTTAACTATTATTTAATTACACAAATAGCCCTCCCCGAAACGACGTCATTCGGGAAGGGCTATTTAAAGCCAAATCCGGCTGGCCCTTCGGGCCATATCTCATTTCTTTTTTTTATTTCTCTCTCTAACTGAGAGAGAATAAAAGCTCTCCCTTCTCTCTAGCTTCCCTCATCGGAGGGAAGCGGTCACCGGACGGCAGCCGTCTGCCGCCGTGACCCTCACCGCCGGCCACCGCATCCGGTGGCCGGAAAAATTTATTTTTACCATTATGTAGATCGGACGTCCTAATGACGGTTCCGGTGTTCCTTTCTTTTAAAACGCTCCCAATCGGAGCAAATCTAAGAAGTACCTTCGATTTTCGAAGGTTTGGTGACGTTTGAAGAGGTCCGGTGGTCGTAGCTTCCTCGGTAAGCTTCTCTCCCCTTTTCTTTTGTTTTGGTTGTTGGTTGTGAGTTGGTCTCTATTTTTGTATCTTGCTCTCGGTTTTTGTCTCTTGGGTCTGTTGGCTCCTCTTTCTTTGCAGATGGGGTGATGGCTTTATAGCCATCACTGGTGTGGCCATCGGACCGGGTAAAAGAGTGGAGTCTGGTGAGTCACCGGACTCCCAGTGGTGACTCACCCCATGGCCATAACGTGAACGGCTGGTGTTGGAACTTCTGGAGCCTTCGGTTGGGGCGTGGCTGCGGCTGGAGCGACGTGGAGCGGCGGCAGCTGGTGTAGTCCCTAGGGTATCATAACCCTAGGGTTTCGTCTGGCGCCATCTGGACCGTTGGATCTAACTTAGATCCAACGGCTGAGAAGCAAGGCGGCGGCTGGCTGAGATATAAACCCTAAATGGGTTTTAAGGGTTTTTTTTTGTTTGGGCCAGTCTGTTGGGCCTATAATATTATTTGTAATTATTATTTTTAATAATAATAATAATAATATATATTATAATTATAATAATAATTATAATAATAATTATTATAGTAAAAAATTAGTATCTTCACTAACTATTTATTTTGACCATCATTTTTGAAATTTTATCAATAGGGTCACTCAACTATTTAAATGCATTCAATTAATTCATCTGACGTTAACATTTGATAGAAGTGTT
This sequence comes from Hibiscus syriacus, assembly GCF_006381635.1. NCBI lineage: Eukaryota > Viridiplantae > Streptophyta > Magnoliopsida > Malvales > Malvaceae > Hibiscus > Hibiscus syriacus. The sequence continues at coordinate 2,029 of NW_024062533.1, read as the reverse complement.
GATGTGACAGTTAATGAAATTGATAGAATATATAAGTAATAGTTATCAAATGTGTAACTATACCAATTTTATTAACTGTCACATCGACACTCTTGTCAAATATTAATGACACATGACTTAATTGAATGTATTTAAATAGTTGAGTGATCTAATTAATAAAATTAAAAAATAATATTCAAACCGAAAAAGGACTATAATTAAGTGGTTATCGGTATAACTTTACCTTTAAATTAAATAAATATATGTAAACGGGGCTCCGTGCCGCCCCATTACACACCGCCTCGTTTCAAATTATCCCAAAAGTACCCTTCCCACCTATTTTCTATTTTGTAGTCTAGAACATTCAACAGATGAATACAAGTGACGAAGCGAAACGGTGCCGTAGCGACCAATACTAATTGTAGAAACGCGGATCGCGGCGGGGGCCCATAGCGTTTCCAAATCTCGGCTGGGCATTGGATTAAAGGAGGCGGCTTAAAATCGGTGGAGGGACGCGTATTCCCGATCAAATCCAACGGTCCACAAATCATTTTCGGGGGTCTTAAAAAGGAAACAAACATGAATGCATTTATTAAAGGATAAATATTTAGCGTTATTTAAAATATTTTATCCGTTTAAAGAAAATTTTTAATTATTTGACGTTAAATATTCACATTTTTATATTTATAGTCTCCAAATTACTAAACCATCTACAATGCATAAATTGTAGATTTAAACCTTACATTTAATTTGTTTAGTTTAAGTCCTTATACTTTTGAAATTTTAAGGGTAAAAGCGGAATTTAATTTAACAAATCTAACTAATATTATGATTTTATATTAAGTGGACATTTTTCTAAAATTTTAAGAATGAATGAACTCATAAAACTTAAGAAGATAAAAAATAAATTTTCAATAAAAAAATACATAAGCAAAATTTTAAATATATGATAATTTAAAATTTTTAGGGAGTTGACTGCATCACCACTCTTCGATCCATCCCTAATCACCCCTCCTTTCGATCTATATAACTAGGGTTTTCCCTCATGTTGTCTGAACTAGAGACAACTTCATTATCTCTGCAACTTGATCCATGAACTTAATCATTTATCCTATAGTATTCAGCAATGGAGATAATCTATCTTAGGGAAAATATAGTTTGAAACCTTTAAAACAGTTTTAATAGGCAAACTATTTGACTCTCTGGGTATGATTTACGTGACATCTGTTGTAAATGAATTGTAGTTATTCTTAAAAATCCATGTTCGATCACTATAGATGTCAGGGGGTATGAGCATTTAGTTATTTTTAAATAAATACTATCTTATACTTACCTTAAATTAATAAAAAAAAGTCTCTCTGAGTTAGGGTTGTAAATGAAACGAGACAGATCGCGAACTATTCGAGATCGACTTGATCAATGCTCGATAAATACTCGAATCGAATGGACTCGACTCGAGCTTGACTCGAGTTCTTAACGAGCTGAAACGAGCTACTCGATATTCGACTCGAAAAGCTCGTGAGCAGATCGAAAATATAATATATTAAGATTTTATTTAAAAAAATAAATTAATAATAATATTAATATTTATGTATTGATTTTTTGAGAAAAAAATACAGTAATATTTCATGTATTTAAGGTTCATGTTCGAGTTTGAGTTTGAGGCTTCAATCGAGTTAAGTTTAAGAATGTTTTTTTTTCATTTCGAGCATTTTCGAGCTGCTCACGAGCTTCAGTTCAGGATTTTGAGTTCGAGTCGAGCTTGAAAATTTTAAGCTCGAGAGTTTTCGAGTCGAGTCGACCTTCATTTCAGAGTTTTCGAGTCGAGCTCAGCAAAACTCGAACTCGACTCGGCTCGTTTACACCCCTACTCTAAGTTATAAATTAAAAAAAAAAAAACCAATTTATAGTCTATGGTCATAATGGTTTACCTTCTAGAAATCATTGAATCACTAGCCCACAGAGTCTCTACATGTGTTTAGTGTTCGGTTTCGATATAGATACTGAATTTTTATATAATGAATTGTTATTATTATCATTCGTTGAGTAA